>NC_052351.1:5976732-6051447 GCF_009727055.1 Benincasa hispida | reverse complement strand
TGGGCAGCATTAAAGTCCATGCCCTGGTCAGCCACTTGACTCTCGGAAGCTTTTCAGACGCCGCCTGCTGTTTGGAAGCTTTTCAGACGCCGCCTACTGCAGGTGCCCATACTTGCAAGTGGTGATGTGACACAATCAGCCTGGAGCAATGAATATTCTCTGCGTTGAACTCTCTTCGACGCATGGCCCATGCATTAGAGCTTTTCCTAAGGCACTTGTCTAATGCGTTAATGTTAATCCTTGTGTTGAAATCCTACAATACAGTGCATTAGTGCCGCGATATTTAGTAATAAAACTTCTTTTGCATGAGTTTGCTGATGTTTGACTAAATCCATGCGTTTCTACTAAAAATGAGAAGAGTTTATCATTAAAAACCTTAGTTGTTCCAACTTAAGAACAAAAATAACTTGTATTTCTACAAGTTATCAGTATCTCTATTTATCTCTATCCAGGCAATTTCCTTCCCAAACGCCACCGCGCCAACCTACGCGCCATTACCCATGGTGGCTTCACCTTCCCCGTTCGATCCCATACACATCCCATCAGTACTTATCCTATCGTAGTTCTCATCGCCACAATATTTCCTACAACCAACTTCTTCCACCGAAAGCAAAACTAGGCGACGGAAAGAACGAGAAGTCCACGGGGACATTATCAAAAACCTAAAACCACTCAAGTCTTTGGATGGAGTAGTAAATCAGCCAAATAGTCAGAAGGATGATGCTAAAGTATCTCTGCATGGGTCTGGGCATGCGATGGAAATGGGGAAACAAAGTGACGTTGAAGAGGAACCCCTCTCAAGGAAAAATGCGAAAGGGGGAAGAAGAAAAAGCGATGGTGTAAGTATCCTCGCCTCCTTTACAGAGGCGATAGCAAAAGAGTTCCAAAGGAAGACTAGGAGGGTTAAAAAAGACCTATGGGAAATAAGGAAGGAAGCAATATCCCTAATCGCGACAAGTGAGCTCCATCAGGAGATGTGCGATGAAGAGCTTGAATGCACGAAGTCCACTGCATACAAAACTTGAGAAATCTCTATATAGTATAGAGCGCGCTGCACTGGAATTTGAAAAAGAGATGTGCAATGACAGCAATGAAGAATAGAGAGCCAGACAAGAAAAGGCTTAGCGCATCAAGTGCAATTTACAAAAGATTAGGGAAGAAAAGAAACTGTTTAGGGAAGAAGATGAGAGGAAAATGAAAGAAGATAAGTTTGGGGTGGAAAAGAAGAAGAATGGTGCGGTTAGTAGCATTTCAAAGAAGATAAAAGCGCCAAAATAAGTGATGACAAAGAATGAAGAGAAAGGCAAGGCACCCGCGATGGAGGAAGAAAAAGCTCCTAGAAAGAGAAAGGCAAGGCCCTTTATTCTAATCGAGATGAGTTTCTTCCCGGAAAGTGCACCTCTGCCACCTTTCATCACAAACACGATTGACGAATTGGGGTGGAGAGACTTCTGCGAAGGGGAAATAACAGTCAAGCCATTTGTAGTGACCACGTTCTATGAAGGAAAGCCTCATACTGGGTGATACTGATCAGATGTTGAGGAAGCAACCATAGGATTCAACGTCAAGAAAATCAATCACGTATAAAATCTGGAAGACATTTCTGACGGTAAAGGAAATAGGATAATTGAAAACCCAACATTTGAGGAACAAAAAGAAGTGCTGAAGGTGGTAATGCTACCTGGGATAAAATGGAGCATCTCGGCCAAAGGGATCTAGACGTTGTCACCATACAATTTAACGCCAGAAGCCAACGTGTAGTTATACTTCATCAAAAGAAAATTGTTCCCTACAACGCATGATCATTCGGTCTCAAAAGAGAGAGTAATGGCCATTTTTACATCATGCGGTTGATCCCTATAAATATTGGTTGCCTGATCGCAGACCAAATTTGGTCATTCTTCTCGAGGCCAAGGGAGCAGCTATTCTTCCCATCGCACATACCAAGCTCTGTGTAGCGCAATGATGGTTTGAGGAAAAGGAAGATGTGGCTTTAAGAAGTACACTCACAAGAAATTCCCTCTACCGCCAAATGAGGTTGCTAGCTTAAGCCGAGAACCAACCAAAGTAATAAACAAAGCGGTAGCCCCAAAGCCAATTGACCCAGAAACCTTATAGCAAAAGAAGAAGAAAGTAACCATCGTGTCAAAGGTGATACCTTTTCCCCAAGTAGAAAAGTCTCCACCACCCCAGTCGGATCCTGAATCCTTTAGGCCAAGCGTTGATCTTAATATGCACCCACCATCTCTTGAAAAGCCAATGCCACTTGCTCCTGAAGACGAACCCCTCCAATCCTTCCCCTTGCATCTAAACTATAAACTCCACCACCCTCCCTTAAATCCAAAACAAGTCCTCCATGCATCACAGCTGATGACTTAGGCCTGCCATTGCCTAGGATTGAAATAGACAGTGGCTCTAACATTGGTGAGGCTAGTGAGTGTCAGCCTAGTGAAGAAAATCAACACACTCAAGCCAACGCACCCGAAGAAATAGACCCTAAGGATGAATGGTATAGATTCCTTCATGATGACCTCTGATAACCAATTTTGGAAAGTCTTGATGATCTGTCACGACAACAACAATCACTTTAAGCGCAAATGAATGATTTGAGGTGTCAGCAAGATGAACTCGATAGACAACATAACGAGTTGAAGAAATTTGTTCAAGACCAACAGAGTGTGATGCGTGACTTCAACAGGCAACTGACGTAGAGGCAACACGACCAATTTCACTACATGATCGAATTCTTCCAAAATGTCATTGCTCACCTCATGGTGGTGCCACCCATTCCCCCACATCTCCAAAATCCTTTGCAATTCCCCAATGAAAATTCACCGCAAGAGCGCAACAACAACGATATTGGAGAAAACTAAATTTGGGGGTGGTCTCATTTCTTGTTTTCTCGTTTACTTGTACTGTTTATGTTTGATGTCATCTTTCTTCTTCTATATCATCACTTCAATGATTTAATATAGATTCAATGGGATTTTGTCCATATTTCGTTCCTTTTCTTTTGTTTGTATCACGCCTATACTTTTGATCGTTTAATTATTTGTTGCTTTATTGCTTGCCAATGATGACCTCAACGATGAACTTACGTTCCAACACTAACCATCGAGAATGAATCAGTATTAAGTTTTAGGATTGAAAATATTTCTAGGATGTAGCAAGCATGCAAGCTTAACTTCCAACCTCTTTTACTATAACTTTCTAATTCCATCGTATAATTCACTTTCTCGGCAATGAGGACCTTGCCGCCCTCTAAATTTGGGGGTGGGGGGGAAGGGGTTTGAATGTAAAAGCTTTCAAAATCTTTTAATCTCCTTGAATATATATTTTCTCCAAAAAAAAAAGTGTAAAAATAAAAGCATTAAGATCAAAACTTGCTCGTAGTTGGATGTCCGCATGACACCCGTCAGGGCAAGCCAAAATGAAGGCAAGAATCATGATCAACACAAGAAATAATTGATCACAACTCCACTACCATATCAATTCATAAGGCATGAGTTAGGATTGAAAAGAGTGTCTTCCTTGTAGTTGGATGCCCGCATGACATCTATGGGGCAAGCCAAAACAAAGGATAGACACTTGGATTAGCATAAGATCACAGCAAAAATAACAAGGAGGAAGTTTACTTAGTATTTTTCTAAACCCCATTTTTGAAAGAAAAAAAAAATGAAATATGAGATTGTTTTGGAAATGAATAAGGGATTTTTGAAGATTAAGTTCGCGGCTTCTCAAGGTTAGAAATAATTTCATGAGGAAAAGAAATAAAACTCAAGAAGATTCTGGTCTAGCAATCTGGGTTAAGCACTTTGAGGGGTCTAGGCGACTAACCAAGGTGCTCGAGACTTTAAGAGATCCTAAATATATGCTTGAGGACAAGCATTATTTTAAATTTGTGGGTGTAATAACTTGTAGAAATACAAGTTATTTTATCTCTGTCATTTAAAAGAATATGAAAAAGCACTGAAAATACGACATTTTTGCCAAAGAATTCATATAAGTAATCAAAGTAAATGATCATACATCTTCAACTCCTAATTTATCTGAATTTTGAGCTAATGTCGTTGTTTTAATGCAGAACACCCACTGATACAGTCAAACAAAAACTATCAGAGACAAACACATGATCGCATAGCTAGTTAAGCCGGTAACTTTAGGCGATAAAGCATGATATGACATGGGCAATGGAAGTCAAATCACAAATTGAGTTGGTGGCTGACAAGAGAATTTTGTTGAAGATTCAATGAACTTTTGACGTGTTACAGGCAGTGAATCAGGGTATGAAATTTAATGCACCTTATCAGCACAATCTTGAGTGAGAGAAGAGAAGTCATCCTCAGACGTATATAAATACCTATGCAAGAGAGATATACCAAAGACCTAATTTATGAGAAGAAAACTCTATAAAAAAATCCTTTTCGTTTAGCCATAAAAACAACCTAGTGAAAGCTTGGGCCTTTTGTGGAAGAGGAGAAGTTCCATTGTTTAATATTTGAGTGAAGCAGACATCATTAGAGCTAGAGAAAGCAAGACATTGCACATCACGGCTTGATTCTTTATCGCTTTCTTTATCTTAAAGTGTATTTGTGTTTCAATGTTAACGTTGAAAGTTCAAAGTCTGCAATATGAATACATATTTATTCCATCCTTTGTTCATTTTCTCCTTCATTATCATGGGTAGCTAAATTATCTCATGGGTTGAGAAGCATGTAGCCCCACAAACTTAGCAATAAAAGAATCATGCGATCAACTTGTTTTATGTATGCCTACATGTGTCACTTGGGCGAATCGAAAGATTACTCTAAATAAATTGAATTTAGGTTTGAAAGAACTCAGATTTAGAACTCATAAAACAAATGAAGATGCTCCTTAGAAATAAGTACATCTTTTACATATTGCAATCATCACATGCATCCTAAAGATCTAGTTGAATTAATTTTTATTAAAATTTGAATATATGAAATTCAAATTTAAAATTAATTTTTATTTTAATTAGAATTTGTGAAATTCTATATTAAATGAAAAAAAAGGTTAATTCTTTATGCATGCTTGAATCGGGTTAGTAGGATTTTCCACTTTATCCCACTAACCTAAACACCTCACAAATCCACCTTGTGCATGCTTGGATCGGGTGTCATCATCTTGTTAATTCTTTATGCATGTAAATCTTCTATAAATAGAAGATTTTTTACGAGGAATTGTTCCTTTTGGCACTTGAAGGTGGTAAAAGAATTGGTTCTCTCAAATATTAAGTTTCAAACTCTCCAAATCTCAAAATTTCCTTCAATTTTTTCACAAAGAAGATCTCACAATCCGTTCTAAGGTTGGAGAATAGCTGAGAAGACTCTAGCTGTAGGAGTATATCAGCATGCAGCGGAAGCAACAAGGATCAATAAGCGTTCTAATTCATTAATTTTGGCAGTAAATAAAGCATGCCTACACAAATATAAAACGGTTTCAAGTAATACCTTTGTAGAACCTCTTTGAACTCGAAATCAGCTGCAAATCTTCTCCAAATCTCATTGTGAACCACCTCAAGATCTTTCTCACTATTCTCTTGGAGCTTTAGATTGAGTTGTGGGACTCAAGATAAGCTTGAATGAAGGGAACTTGGAGAAGAACTCACTGCACCATCCACTTGAAGAACACCTTTGTTCAACTCGAATTTTTCAGCAAAAACTTAAATGATGCATACTTTAATTCTACTTCTATCTTCTCTATTTATTGCAGGACTTTCATGCAAAGATGATGTTGCATGAGGTGCAGCTCATGCTTGGAGAATTGAAGCCAAAATTAAGTGGGTTTAGTGTGAGCTAGTTGAAGGTGTTAATGGAAAAATCCATAATTTCATTTTGTGTTTTTCAAACTTTTTCAATTTTACAAAATGATTTCAAAAATGAAAATTTTATTGATTTTATAAAAATTAATTTCAAAAATTAATTTTCTAAATAAAATTAATAAATAATTAATTAAATAATTTAATTCTAATTAATTTAATACCAAATTTAATTAATTTTATACAAATTCCACCTTCATGAATTTAATATTTAAATCCTATTTAAATATTAATTAATTTTTCAATTCCGTTTAATTCTAAAATTAAACGCGTAATTATATCTCATATAATTACTAGTTCCTTTAATTCTAATTTGAACGATTCAAATTAACTTATCACGCTACTCTAAAGCTAATCCATTTACGAGCTAGTAGGGGGAACTCGCGGATCTACAGATCATGGGCTCCAATGATTTGAGATTAATTGGCTAAACTCTTTACACCGAATTAACCCCCACTCGTTAACTAAGGGGTCACTCCACTAAAGCCCATAGTTACCTCTCACTGTAGATATATTATGTCTACTCGATATAACCATAATTAGTAAGTTAACCCTTCACAGGTTGTTCGTAATAATGGTTGGGTCAAATATTTGTTTTACCCCCAAGATTACCTCTTGTTCCTTAAGTCCCATAGATCCTTTAATGAACAATTGATTTTTTATCCAATTAACAAACGGAGTCCCTCTCGGGCCAATGAGAGGGTGGAGCCCCTTGTTCAAGACTCAGAGTCAACACTTAAGGGAACAACCTCTCTACTATCTTTAAAAGCGGGTAGGAGGGAATTCCATCTTACACCCTATGTCCCCTACTATCTACCCGGTCTTACCCATGAAATGGAGGTTTATTGAGTCGGCGTTGTTGAGCCAACCCTCACCTATGAAAATCTAAGGATAATCCCGAATAAATAGGAATTCATAGTTAGCTCAGGATTAAGGTCAAATTACCTAGGTCATCACTTTGAAATAGTCAGTCTTAAAGAGTAAACATCGTTATAAAGTAAGAGTGACTGATTTTGTGGTTCGATCTTATATAAACTCATTGCACAGGACGCCTCCACTCCTCATGTCATAACATGTAGGAATTAGGATCACATTGTCTGTAGCACTCTACAACACTTTTTAACAACTACAGAGTGGGTCGCATCCGATAGTGTTACCAGAATAAGGCACCCAACCTCATTCATATACTATAGATCATTTTGACTATTTACTCGAACCTGATCCACTTTTATGTCTTCATATATAGTTCAAATTCATGTAATAGTTATGGGTCTTTTAGTTTATTGGATTTCTAATAAGCAATACATATATTCAAAAACAATTTATTAAATTTTCAGAATAAGTTTTATTGTTTACAAACTATGAGTTTTAAGACACAAGACCCAACAAACTCCCACTTGGACTGAAACTCCAGTGGTAACTTATATATTCAAATATATAAAACTGAGTTTCTGAGTTTTACAGATAAATATAATAAACTAGGGTATCTCATACCCATGGTTTACCATTTGGTATCCTATACCCGATATTTCTCCCACATGCCCTTGGTTATTAACCTGGTATTCCTAGTCTAGATTCTCAAACACTTTAGCTGAGAGAATCTTTGTAAACATATTAGTGTACAAAAGATTTATTAAAACTTTTTCTCAATAATAACCAGGAAGTCATACTTTCCTCCCACTACATTGAGGTGTTCTTAACTCTTTGAGTAAGATGCAACTGATTTTTCTAAACAACTCTTGTTTAGAGTGTTAGTTCAATAAATCTTTTATTGATTTATGCAAGTTTTATGGAAACAAATAATACAAGGTGATCTGGAACAACATTCCAATGATGTTGAGAAACCAATTTAAGGAAATTAGAAAGTTTGTCATTGGATTCCAAGTTCTATCAAATAGATCTAGAAATCTTTAAACTTTAATTCAATCGAAGTATTTTGATTTTATTTTACCTAACAAGTTTTGTACACTATGAACTTTTCAAGTGTTCTAAACTTATCATTTAGGTTAAATAACTATTTGTCTTAATTGATTTCTAGCTGTTTTAAATATCTAAATATTTGCAAGTGGCTTTTAACTAGGTTGGTATTTTAACAGAAGTTGGTATGAGATAGAACAAACATAATTTTTGAAAATGAACATTTCATTTACAACAAAAATATATAGAATTTGTTCTTTACATGATAACAAAGCAAATAAAATTATCATTAGATAGGAACATCACCCACTGGTTAAGTTGAGCAAGCAGTCCTTAGGAACTAGTTTGCTTGTTTTGCTTTCTCTACTTTCTTCTCAGAAAGGTACTGAGGGCAGTTTCTCTTCTAGTGCCCTTCTTCGTTGCAGTGGAAACACTGTCCTTTGTCTACAGCGTTGTTCTTGCCTTTCTTTTCGCTCTTCTTAACAGGAATACACTTACTCTGTGAAGATGAAGCAACAATAGGCTTTTTGGAGGACATTCCTTTCTTCTCAGCGGTAGTAACATTTACTTCCGATTCCAAACCTTTAGCTCTCATCATTGTCTGGTAAGCCTGTAGCTCATTCAGAAGAGTAGTCAAGCTATATTCAATTTTATTCATGAGAGCGTACGTGCAGAATTGTAGAAAACTCTTCGAAAGAGATTCTAGAATAAAACTGACTTGACTTCTCTCGTCGATGACAACGGCATTTACTTCTGCCACATTGAAGTGGATCATCATGTCCTGGACATGTTCACGAACAAAGGCCCCCTTTTTCATGTGGTAGTTGTAAACGTACTTTATGGCACCATGCCTTAGGGAGAAGGACGGTTGCCCAAATATCCCTCGTAGGGATTCCATAATCTCTTTGGCAATACCTATATCCTCATGTTTTTTCGCCAAGACATCAGATATGCTAGCGAGGATATAAGAACGGGCTTTATCATTTGCCCTGATCCATCTATTGTACGCATCCCGAATAGTTCAGTTTGCGTTAGAGCTTGGAATGGGAGGACAATCCTTTGTTAAGACGAACCGTAAATCGTCTATCATTAGTATAGTATTCAAATTTGATTTCTAGGTTACATAATTATCCTCTATCAGTTTATCAAAAGCCAACAATTGTACTAGTGCACTTGTCATTCTGAAAAATATAAACAAATTTTATAAGTGAATTAATCAAGTTTTAGAAAAGTAATAATATACCCAAGATTATTTTTGCAATGATACTACAACAAGACATTCTTGACTAAATACTATCTCCAGAATAACTCATATTTCGATAGTCATTTAGCTATCGTTTTTTGTCAAAAATTATAAATTCTTTAGTAATTCTGTAAGTGTAACCCTCTGTTTTCAAACTTCAGAAGTCTGATCCCAACGATGCTCTTGAAGTTTGAAAGTCAAAGTTGAAACCGACTTTAGAAATCCGATCCATTTCTAGAGTTTTGAGTTGTTTCGAATCCTATGTTAAAACCCTCCGAGGGGACAACGTCATTAAATGACTAGCGAGGCCAACTTAAAGACGACAAGCAGGCGCAATATAGGAATCTCATAGTTCAAACTAATAGAAGAGACCGTAGGATATGTTGACACATATCCTTCACCCACTTACTATGAACAACTTCCCCCATTAACTTTGGTCTTGATCTACGATGAACACTTTCTGAATGGAGGTCACTTCCAAGGTGACACAAGTGTTGCACGGATCTCACGGTGGAAATTATGTAGGGACGTGAGAATTGAAATCAATATATCATATAATTAATTTTTCATTGAACAACTTCCCCTCATTCACCATGATCAATTCACGCAAACACTTTCCGTATGGAGGTCACTCCCAGGGTGACACGAAGTGTTGCATGAACCTTTTGGTGTGAACATCTTGAGAACGTGAGAACTTTAAAATTGAAACATCACATTTGATTTTAAAGTGAACAACTTCCCCTATTCACAAAAATCTCAATTCATGTAAACACTTTCCGTATGGAGGTCACTCCTAGGGTGACATGAAGTGTCACATGAATTTTTTATTGTGAACTCTTAGGGACGTGAGAGTTAGAAATAATCATATCATATATGTTTATAATCTCCCACTAAAGTGTTGTAACATATCATATATGTTATTTTATTTTCACTGAAGTGTTCTAATAGCATATCGTATATGTTATTAAACTCTCACTGAAGTTTTCTAATAATTAAACGGGGTATTCATTTCTTAGGCTTGTTTCGGCTAATTAATCAACCTAAATCTAAGTGTTTATCCAAGTATAACGTTTATAATTGGATTTAACTTAGGATGTCTAGGTGATAAAATAGTTTTAAAACCTCACATCGCTCACGTATTGCTCATAAAATTGGTTAACAACGCTCAATTATTCAGCCATAATCCCCAGGTAGGAGGTTTTCCATAGACCGTCAACTTAAATACCTTTAGCCTTCGACAGGATTATATATCGGTTGAGTTTGTAACCCGAGTTTTATAAGTTTAACGACCTATTTTAACTATTAAAACAAGTGGTTAACTTACGTGAGCATGCAACTGTTCTTTGTTATGGATTTTAAATGTCTAACCTAATTTTCTAACGGTTTACAAAATTTTAGACATGATGAACATCCACAACAGATATCAAAGCATTCAAAATTTAATATAACAATTATATTAAATAAAAGAAACCCTAACATGCATACTATATATTATAATAGTTTATAACATACTTTCAATGCATGTAACATGCTTCCTATGATGGGATTTTAAATCTATATGACATACTGTATGCACATACAAGATTTATTTAATTATAACATACATCACATGCATAAATAATTAAACACATACTGATATGGTTTTAGTTTTGACATAAACAAGCAAACAAAGGCTAATATTTACAAAAAAGCAAGAAACAGCTTCAAATCGCTTCTGGATCATTCGAACTGCTTCAAACCGAACCCAAACAGCTTGAACCGGATGTGAACCACCGAAACTGGACCAGTCAAAACCCTTTTGAAGCTAAACCGGATCAAGTTTGAAGAAAACCGATCAAACAGGTCAATCCTCTATGGTCCTCACTCAGTCAACGGGTCAAACTCGTCAAAGCTGGTTCAAAGATCTCACTCAAACTTGATCTCTCGCTCCTAGATCAAAATCTCGCTTGAACTTGATTCAAAATCTCGCTCGAAATTCCAATAGAATCTCATTCGAATTAGAAATCTCGCTCAAAACTTGATTCAAAATCTCGTTTGAATTCGAAATCTTGCTCGAAAATTCCATCAGAATCTCGTTTGAAACGAAATCTTACTTGAAACTCAATCAAATCTCCCTGCTTGTATACAATATCGTTGGTATTTTAAGTAGCGTTGCAATGCTCAAGGGCGGCGTGGCAATGCTACCTGATGTAAATCTCGTTGTCGCTGGATTTGATCAGATATCTCACTTGACCTTCATATGAACATCTCACTCTAGCCAGAATTTTTTAGCAGCGTCGCAATGCTCAAGGGCAGTGTTGCAACGCTGCTTGGGCAAAAGCTCACGATTTTGAAACATTAGCTCGACCTTCTTCACTTATTTCTTCAATTACATCTTAATTTCAACTCTAATGACTCCAAATAAATTACAGACTCTTGAACACACATATATGCTCATCAAACAAGAGCCAATTGCAAATTTAATCAAGGAATTAAAGAGAAATTAAATGCCAAAACTCAGAAAACCATATCAGTTTACCATTTTCATATATCTCATGAAAAAAACACCCACCACACCAAAATTAAACCAAATTGAATGCTTAAATGATGCTCTAATATCAATTGTAGGAGTTTATTAGCATACAGCGGAAGCAACAAGAATCAATAAGCATTCTAATTCATTAATTTTGGCTGTAAATAAAGCATGGTCATACAATAATAAGAGGGTTCCAAGTAATACCTTTGTAGAACCTCTTTGAACTCGAAATCAGCTGCAAATCTTCTCCAAATCTCATTGTAAACCACCTCAAGATCTTCCGCACTATTTTTTTGGAGCTTTAGATTGAGTTGTAGGACTCAAGATAAGCTAGAATGAAGAGAACTTGGAGAAGAACTCACTGCACCGTCCACTTGAAGAACACCTTTGTTCAACTCTTTCTTATTGATTTTAGGTCTAATTTCCTTAAGTCCGCATGCAACTCTTTCTTATTGATTTTAGGTATAATTTCCTTTATAACACTTATAAATGGAAACCAACCACAATGCTAAGCTAACACATGCAAGGCATTCATAACAATATAAACGGCCTAAGTGTCATACTCAATGCATTATCCACTCATTGTTACTTCTTTTATATAACACTTATACAAAACCAACAATGAAATAAGCTAAACATGCTTCTATTCACCCTTAGACTATAACAATTATAATAAAAGGATGATGCATGATAATGTTCACTACATGCAAAATATAACTCTTATATTTCATGATGCATGCACCTGCTTTCAAGTAATTTCTTCATGCTCGATTATAACATTTATAATACATGACGCATGAATAATTGCACAACCTAAGGGGGTTTTAAACTATATGTCAAACACTTTGCCATATAAGCACCATACATCACATGTATAATAAACCAATGTTGATGAACTGACTAAAATTGCCTTAAAAACACAAAATTAAAGCTAACTATTACAAAGACAAGGAGTCTCCAGTTCAAATAGGCGAATCGGGTCTAGATCCGCTCGGGCAAAGCATCGCGTCTCCAACCATCGTGTACTAAACTCCCCGCAATCTTCTACACGATAAAACAAACGCTTTGCTCTATCGCTTACCAACGCTCCCAGAGCTAAACAATCATTTAGCAAATACTACACAATCGATTAGAAAAATCTAAACGATCGTTTAGCTATAACTATACGATCGTGTACTTTTTACTAAGTGATGAAGCTTAAGATACACGATCGCTTAGCGCGCTTCGCACAACGCCCGCCTTCCGTGATCGTCTAAACGACTACAATGCCACGAAGCACTATCGCCTAAGCGATCGCTTAGCTAGTGCCTCCGTATTGTATACGCGCGATCGTGTAGGTAGTAACTAAGCGATGAAGCTTGCTAACTACACAATCGTCTAGTACGCGCCTTTTACTAAACATGAGTATCACATGCTCTCACTACGATCATCTACCTCCAGCGCCTACACGATCGGGCAACCAACGCTACGCGATAAAGTAAACGATTTACCTCATCACTTAGCATTAGCTAAACGAGCGTTTAGAAAATACTACACGATCATCTAGAAAAATCTAAACGATCGCTTAGTTAAATCCCAACGATCATTTATCTGAGGCTACACAATACGACCAACGCTTGGTCTTTTTCTTCATCGAGAACCACATCTCCATGCTTTGAAGCTTCATCATGAACGGCTCGACGAACTCAAACCCTTTGAATTACAAACTCGATTGCAAAGTTAATTATGTCCAAAAAAACACAGGAGCCCTTACAAATTAACATTTTATAATTGTAGAAAGCTTTAACTAAAGGTAATTAAATCTAAAACATTCATCAACTCAATCCACAAATGCAGAAACCCACCGTGACTGTAAAATGAAGTTCAAAACAGACTTGTAATTTGGAATATCAGAAAAACTTGGCTCTGATACCAATTGAAGGAAACCGAACATGAGAATTTCCATGAGCAGTGGAATAGATCATTCCAAATTACGATCATGAATGAACATTACAAATTACAGTCGTAAACAGAAATAAACGGTTATGCAATCAATAAAGAAATTACAACATGATAACTACAAATGAACAAGGAAAAAGCTACGAACATTTGTAGACTCGTCTCCACGCTCCTTGCTCACGAATGCTCGAATACAACAACCTCGAACTCTCAAACAACACGATCGATCCGCAGCACGAACACCGCGCACTGGAACTCCACGATCGCCTCGATCATGAACACCTCAGCAACATGAACGGCCTCCACAGAACCTCGATGGTGTCGAGTTGAGTATAACACCACCAAGAAGGTTACCTTGGTATTCTCGGTATGAGAATCCAGAGGGTCGGCTCTGTGTGGACTTGGAATGAGGTAGACGAAGGAGGATTCAATAATCGTGTACATGATTGGGCAAGTGGGAGATGGTTGAAACCTATCGTATAGGTTGATGCCCAATCGTTTAGCAAAAGCTAAACGATCGTCTAGCAAAAGCTAAGCGATCGTTTAGCTCATCGTTTAGTTCATTGTCTGTCGCTTACAAAATACTACACGATCGTTTACTAAAACAAGTTGTCGCTTAGTAAATCGAATTTACTTGACAGCTTCCTGGAGTTTCTTTTTTCGAGAAAGAAAAATCTCAAAACAAATTTTCAACTTTTGCAAAACTTACTAAAATTAGGAAAACAATTTTCCTTTTATCTCACGGTTACTATGAACCACCAATAACCTCCCACTCAATTAGTTATTAGAAAAAAAATTAATTATCCAATAATTAATATTATTATAAATATAAATGATAACCAACTTATCTTACTATATTTATAACCTATAGTTTTAATATTTCATCTCATGAAACATATAAATCATAGTTCTTTTTCTATTTCATGGTACTTAATGTAAATCTCATTTACATTAATCCTCCACTAGATGTATCTCATATATCATACCGATCATATCATATATAATTGAATTACCTCTTGTCAATTTGAATATTTCAAATCAACACCAAGAATTGATCCTCAACTGAATCCATTGAGCTACCAAGGGGACCTTATGGACCTGTAGCTCGAAGCTCCAACGGTACGAGAATAACTGACTAAACTCTTAATCACGGGATCCACCATCCATTAACTGCCAGGCACTCTACTAAAGACCAACAGCTAAACTCTCTTTACCACAAATATATTATGTGTCCGTCTTAACCAATCAAAAGTGCGACAACCCTTCACAGATCGCTTGTAAGTACAGCTTGGCTAATAATCGTTATGCCCTTGTAGTTACATCTAACTCTTTAAGTACTACTGATTCCTCTAATGAACATAAGTCATAGTCTTACTATGAATGAGTCCTCTCTTCCAAAGAGAAGTTGTGGCCATTATGTTTAAGCCCCGAAATCAGCCCTTAAGGGAGTAATCTCTTTACTTATCTCTACTTCGGGAAAGGAGTGAATTCCATCTTGTGGATTAAGTTCCAAGCTCCCAGATCAGACAAGTCCCCAAAAAGTTAGGCATGTTGAGTTGGCAATCTGGCCACTCTCACCCATACTAATCAAAGAATTGCCCTTAAAGGCAAGAGTTCCCAAAACACTTAGGATTGAGGTCGTGTCACCTATGGTGGTTTAGGTGAGATGTAAGTCTCTAGTATCAACGACGTTATATACAGAGTCTAGTCACCTCGTGGTCCAGGTCTTATACAAACTCTTTTTATAGGACACCCCACTCATACGACTCCACATGAATGGTCAGGATCTACCATCTGTAGTAGTTTACAACACTTGCAAACCTCTACAAAGCGGGTGTATCCGTAGTGTCACCAAGATCAGGTATCCCACCTTAATCCTTATACTACAGACCTATTTAGATTATCACTTAAGGCATGATCCACTTGTATATTACATATACATGCTTAAGTTCACATAAGATAACCAAGGAGCTTTGTTTATTGGATATAAGTAAATGTCAGAATTAAATAACATTTATTTTATTCATCAAACAATGTGTATCTTTACAAAACAGCGAGACTCCGAGAAAATTAGGACACCAATCCCAACAACAACCACAGAGTGGGCCGCATCCGATAGTGTTACCAGAATAAGGCACCCAACCTCATTCATATACTATAGATCATTTTGACTATTTAATCGAACCTGATCCACTTTTATGTCTCCACATATAGTTCAAGTACCCATGTAATAGTCATGGGACTTTTAGTTTATTGGATTTCTAATAAACAATACATATATTCAATAACAATTTATTGAATTTTCAGAATAAGTTTTATTGTTTACAAACTACGAGTTTTACGACATAAAACCCAACACTAGTGGTGGTCCACGATCCGTTCGTGATCAGTACTGTTCAAGGGATTGCTTAAATTTGAAGTTTCTACAAAGGTTTATTGTAGGATTGATGACTGTTAAAGTATATTGTAGGATTGTTGTTTACAGAAATAATAGTATTTTGTCTACATTAAGTGCAATATTTATACATAGAAATTTGTAAAATTTATTTTTATTTAATTGAATTCGCATATCAAATGAGTGTTAATAATATTTGGAGAAGTATGTATGTAGTTGAATAATATGTAACACATAATTAAAAAAAAAAACCATAAAATGAAGATTTTTTAGGACATTTTTGGCAATAAATAGTGAAAAATGGAAATTTGTTATGTGATGATCATCCAAATTTGGAAGAATTGAAAGTGAAATTATTGAAGAAATATGGTGACATTTCATTGGCTGCTAAGATGTATGGAGAAATTCAATTAAAAAAATTCACGACGGCGTAAAAATACAGTGCAACAACCGGAAGAAAAATAAAAAGAAGAAGATGATGATAAAATTCATGTATAAAAACTAGGAATCAAAAGTTTTTATTTCTCTTTGGTTTTCCATTTAATTTAACTCATATTCCTACAAGAAATGTACTGGGTTAATTGTTGTTCATTACCAAAAAACAAAAAAAAGAAAGAAAGAAAGAAAGAAAGAAAGAAAGAAAAGCTTTAAAAATTAAAAGGAAAAAAATTGTAATCCATATTTTATTCAACATAAAGATAAGTAGAATTATTGAATAAAAAATTTTCAAAAAAAAATAGTCATCATAAAACCAGATTATTTAGAGTTAAAAAAAATTGAATCAGATACTTCAGACATATGAACTCAATTCTGCACCCAAAACACAGACATATGAACTCGAGATATCATATCTCAACTCAGCACCCCAAACAGCCTCTGAATAGTTAACTAAAACGTCTACAAAATTTATTGTATTAATTAATTGAAGATTAAAGGACGTTTACCAATTCGTAATGAAAATTAGTGTAACCGTAATCGAATTTCATTGATAGATCAATAGTAATGAGTCTCAATCGCAAATATAATTTGATCGCTTTTGATCACATTTATCTAAAATAAAGAATTTTGTCAAATTTATTATTACCGTTATGGTTACTTTTATCTCTGTGAGTCAAACCGTAACGATAACAGTAAATATACCAAAATTTATAGTTTTTTCTCTGAAATAGTAACAAGAATGGGAACCATAACCATAATGGTAATGGTAACAATAAACGTAATTTTCAGAAGCAATTCAATACCTCATGCTCGTCATTCAAATTACATTACTTGATTACGAATTTTCAATTGGGGTCCACCTGTCAGTATGAATGCAGAACACCGGTAAACACTAACAAACGTAAAAAAAATGGGTCCCATTTTTCAAATTACCTTTCATTTATTGTAATACACCTTCAATAAATGTGGCCTAAGTTCTTACAAATCCATTCCTTTATATTATATATACTAATGCTTCAAATAATTCGTATTAAGTTAAGATTTTCTTCTTATTTTAAGGTAGAAAAATAAAATTCATATGTCCACCTCTATATATTTTATATATTCTCCTACTCGTACTCCATGTTAATGCTCCCAACAATGCCGGAAGTAGTAGTTCTCAACAAAGTTGTTAAGGAGTTGTGACGATGTCTTAATTTAGGTGAAATGATCATAAGGAGTCAAATGGTAGTTATTTTAAAATATGTTTTGAGTTGTTTGGAACTATTCTAGAATCAAACAATCACGAGAATCAGAATCTTGGTGGTTTTGGCCACACAAAAAAATAGATTTTCGTAACTCTGTAATTAAGAACTCAAGAAAACGAGATATAATAAAGGATAGCATCACATACGCATATCGTATTCCAAACATCAATTAATAAATGAGAAATCAAAGCTCGCTATCATTTTTCTTTTTGAAGTTTAATGATTCTTTTTACCTTTTGAAGATTTGACAAAATTAAAAATGGAAATTTTATTTTTAATTTAAATCCTATTTTCATCTTGACTTTGAATCTTATTTTATTTTGTCTCTAAACTTTTAATAACGTTAGTTTTAATTTATGAACTTTAAAAAATTTCTTAATTTGGTCTCTAACTGTATCTTTAAATGATCAAGTACTAAATAGTTTTCTTATTAACTAAAATAGTTTTCTTATTAACTAAAATCTCAAAGAAGCTGATCAACTTTTTAAATTTATTTTCTTATTAACTAGATTGAAATATCAATACTCCTCACTCGTCCATCTTCTCCTTCTTTTGGACCTACTCCGATTTTTTAGTTTGGTAATACCCTTTTTGGAAACTCTGCCAAACCCACCGAATCCCAGAAATTCCTTTTCTCTGAATCCCTTTGTTGCTCTGTTTAAATCCTTATACTTGAATCTTTGTGGTCCATATTCCAGTTCCCAATCCTCTAGAATCTCTCGAATTTTCGGCTCCGGTATATGAATTAAATTACTCCGAAAACTGTCATTAATTTTTTATAGAAACATAAATCAACGGTAAACCCACTGTCAAGAATATAGATCACCTCTGTTTTTTTCCCGGCCGAGATGGAAGATTGGGGAGTTTAGACAGAGTAAGGCTCTGCGCTTCACCTTGACGCTGAAACTCGAAGCTAAAACGTAATGCGACGTCGTAATGGAGCCTGTCGATGACGAGAATCCGACGTACATGATGTCGTTGATGACCGACGATAAGTCTCGCCGATAAGACAAAAGGAGATTTTGGGTTTATCTCTGATTTCAATTGAAGCTAGAGTAACGTTAATTTGCTCTTCCAAGCTGTCGTATTCAACTCAAAGTTGCATCGGTTCACCACTGATTAACGTCAAATCTCTAAATTCACCATGGACCCAATACCCCACTCGATCCGCCTTCTCCGACACTACTCCGTTTATGTTGATTCTGACATGTGTTTGAGAAATTGGAGTAGAATGACATCCGACCGTTGAAAATAGAGAAAGGCCAAAATTGATTTCTTAGGAAGGGTTGGGAAATTTTCTAGTGCTACGATACTACATACTATCTCTAATTATTTTATACGTTTTTAAATGATTTATTAATTTATTAAATATTTATTATGTGATTTCATATAATTTTTAAAAGCTCCTTATGTGACATGCATTAAATGGAGATAGTATGAAATTTTTTTTATATTATCGTACTTCTAAAAATTTCCTCGAGAGGATAGCGTATTTGGTAGCCTAGTTACCTACAAATATAATCTACCTCACTATTAGGTTAAAAAGTTAACATAATATGAACACATGGACCAAAATAAGTATTTTTTTAGAGTTTTTAAATTAGACGTATTTTTTTAGAGTTTTTAAATTAGACGTTTTTGAAAAATCAGAGACCAAAATAAAATAAGATTCAAAGTTGGGAGACTAAAATAAAATTTTTATTTTTATTTTTTGAAAAAATGAAAATTGTGATATATAACTTCATTTGAAGATTTGAGATTTTGGCAAAAACCGATTGAGATTTTGAAATATAACAAAGGGTCCTTTTTTTCACGTTTTCAGGCTTTTTCAAAATCCTAAATTGCCCCCAACATATTTAAGCTTAGTGTAATTAGAAGTTTTCATTAATATATTTGGAAATCTTTTTATTTTATTTTATTATTTACTATTATTATTATTATTATTATTTTGTAGATTTTCACCTAAAATCTTGGGAAGCATTGCCATAAAGTATAAACCCTCCCCCATTCACATCTTCTTTTCCTTCTTTGTTAGTCCTCCAACCGCCATTCTCATCTTCTTTTTTGTTAGTCCTCCAGCCACCTGTCTCCTCCAGCCGGCTGGTGTCCTGACTCGAAACCCAGTCGCACGCCAGCGCCATTCATGCCCGAATCCAAATCACGCTGCCCAGCCGCTCGTCTACGCATTCAGCTGCTTGTCATCAGTCGCGCCACCCATCCAGTTGTCCTCCTCGTTCGCCGTTGGTCGCACAGTAATGCCGAACTGCAATTTGTCAACGGTTGTCTTGTTCGCCAGCCTCGATTGCCCCATTACCGTTCCTTATACTCCACTATAGGTAGGTATTGTTGTCCCCCTCTTTTTTCTCTCTCATAATTGTCTCCTTCTCCCCTATAATCTCTCTGGCTTAGTTAGTAAGTCGTTATTATTTGCACGACATAGAGAATCAGATTATGCATTTGCAATGGAAACTTGAAATCGTGAATGAAGCATGAAGATTCAATAATTATAATGTATTTAGGTCGAGTTTATGTAGGTGGGTACTTCACTTTTTTTTCTTTTTTTTTTTTTCTTTTAATATAAGCAATACATTCTAAACAATGTTTTCACTTAATAAACGTTTTTGGACATTAAAAAATTTGTTAATTAAGATGTATTCTAAAAATGAATCAAATCTATGTGCTAAAAAAAATTGGATAAAATCTAATTTTGTTACCGTTCAAAAATATGTGTTTTTGGAAAAAAATTTAAAACGAATTTGAAATAATGTAAATTCGGAATCGAAAGATGAGAAGAGGATAAATAATTAACAAATAATTATTTTTTTATTCTCAACAATTTCAGTCCCTTAATTTACAAAATTATCAACTATTTAGTAAGTAGTCATGATTTGCTTCTTTCTTTTGTTGTTGACTAATTTTTCGTCAACAACATATTAAAATTACAATGTAATTAACAAATGAACATCACACAATTTTCAAACAATCATATCAATTACAGTGTAATACAATTTTAATAAATGTCTATTAAAGGAAGGGAAAATTAGACTGCATGACATCTTTTTATGTTCTATTTGTGAATTTGGTAAAAAAGAGTTTTAGTTTTTTTCCCTCTCGTTTCTCCCTCATAACCATTCTATTCTCCAACTTTTGTAGCATACAATACAAGAAAAACCACCTTTCCTGACGGTTCCAATTTTAAATATTTGACACTTTTTTGAAAAAAAGTCAAGAAATAGATTATTTTAAAGAAAAAACGTCAAAAATTGATTTTAAAAAGTAGAGGTTGTGCATTTCTTTGATGTTTTAAAAATGTCAAGTTCAATTAATGGATTCTTGATATTTTAAAAACGTCAAGAATTGTAGAATATATAGGACGCTACCGTATTTTGACGGAAAAATGAAAAATGGCACGCCTCACGCACATAGCATTTCAATGCTCTCAATAGCGTTGTAATGCTACGGGTTTTGACGGAAAAATTGTGTGCTCTTCAACAGCATTGCAACACTCTTTTAGTAGAGTGTTGCAACGCTATCAGACAGGTTTAAAAAGAAATTCCAGCAAATTTAGTCGATTTTATTCATAATACACTCAAAATCTTCTTGGTTTTTCACTTCCTTTTGATGCATCTTTGTTATTTTCCATCAATCTTGAAGAGATTCTTCATTGAGGTAAGTAGATTTGAGGCATGAACTTTCAAATTTAGGGCTTAATCTTGATTTTCTTATTTAGATTGAGTTTATTTCTTGATTTTCTTAATTTGATTAGGCTTAATCTTGATCTTCTTGTTTAGATTAGGCTTAATCTTGTTTAGATTAGGTTTAATTCTTGATTTTCTTGGTTTGAGGCATGAAGTTTCAAAGTTAGGACTTGATTTTCTTAGTTTGAGGCCTAAACTTTCAAAATTAGGGCTTGATTTTTTTGGTTTGAGGCTTGAACTTTCAAAGTTAGGGTTTAATCTCTCATGGATATTCTTGAATCTCATAATAAACTCTTGTTTCATATTGTTCTTGAATGAGATTGAATTTTAGAGAACTTGCCAAAGTTGGGATTGCCACTTTAATTCAATGTTTTACCAAAGTTAGGGCTTTAATTTTAGAGAACTTGCAAGAACTTGGCACTTTCTTTAATTAAATGTTTGCAAAAGTTAGATATTTCAAGTGTCTAATTTGTTAGGGCTTTATGAATTAATGCTTTGCCAAACTTGAGTTCAATTTTTAGTTATTGAAATTAATATATATTTAGCACAACAGAGCACGTGCACACCTTGGGTTCAATTTCTTGAGGTTCAATTACACCTTGGGTTCAATTTTTTTTAGATGTGTTTGTCTTTATTCTTTGATTTGCCTTGAGGTTCTCTTATTTGTCTTACTTTATTGAGGTTGGAATATTGTAGAGCTAGAAATGACAAGTTGTATGTATTGGGAACTTGTTTGTTTTCCACAACTTGTTTTTTTAAGCTGATCATTGTTTATCATCTTTTCTTACTAGATTTATAATCATGGATAAATCATTCACAAGAGTAGGTTATCCAAAGATTATGAATTGAGTGTGGAAAACTTCATAAAACTTGGATTTTCTAATACAAATAGCTCCTATTTTGTTGTCCTTGTTTGAAATGTAGGAATTGTGACAAACATAGCAACTAGGATATTAGAGATCATTTATATGTCAATGGGATTGATGAAAGTGATAAAATTTGGTTTTGGCATGGGAAAAACTTCCTAACTCATCATTTTGTGGAGATCTTTTAAGTTTGACACCCATATATATGAAGAGACTGATGTTAGAAGTTTAAAAGAAATGGTTGAAGTTGCTCACGAGGAATATTCAATATCCGAATGGATTTGAGAAGTTTCTTAATGATGCTGAAAAACCATTATATGAAGGGTGTAAAAAATACACTAAGTTATCTACATTAGTCAAACTGTATAATTTAAAAGTTAGATATGAATGGAGTGACACTAGTTTTTCAGAACTACTCAAAACCTTAAAGGAAATTTTGCCTACTAGCAATGAGCTCCCAAATTCAATGTATGAAGCAATGAAAACTTTAGGTGCACTAGGAATGGAATATGAGAAGATTCATGCATGCTCTAATGATTGTTAGTTGTATAGAAAAGAATATACTGATGCAATTGAATGTCTTTGGTGAATCAAGGTGGAAAAACGGGAAGGATACAAAATGTGGGAAAGCAAATACCTTCAAAAGTGATATGATACTTTCCACTAATTCCCCGATTCAAAAAGTATTGATTGTGCTAAAAACTTAACTTGGCACGTTGATGAAAGAATTGTAGATGGTAAGTTACAACATCCAGCAGACTCTTCAGCTTGGAAGTTAGTAGACTTTAAATGACCAGACTTCGATTCTGAACCTTGAAATCTTCGTTTAGCATTTTCAGTTGATGGAGTATATCCCAATGATATCTTAACATAAGCTTTGGGTACTCAAGAAAGGCACGAGTGTGTGCATGGGATTGGTGGTTTTGTTACTCCAACGGCTTACTTTCATACAGTGAAACGA
This sequence comes from Benincasa hispida, assembly GCF_009727055.1. NCBI lineage: Eukaryota > Viridiplantae > Streptophyta > Magnoliopsida > Cucurbitales > Cucurbitaceae > Benincasa > Benincasa hispida. Next base: position 6,028,387 of record NC_052351.1, on the reverse strand, counting down.
AAATCAAAACATAGGAAGGATGAAAACAAGAAAATTGTAAATGAGAATGAAGTACTTCATCAAGGTGTTAGAGAATTAGAAGCTCGTCTTCAAATGTCATCTTCTACAGCATTTTCTGGACATAGAAGTTGCTCTAAGAAATTTTTAGCAGATGAGGTCGAATCTCAAGATAAACGAAAAGACAAGATGAAGACTACATATGAAAAGAAACAAAAAGAGAAGATTAAGGTAGAGGAGATTAAATCCACAAAGAAACGAAGAGACACTAATAAAATCAATTAAGTTCATCAAATATCTAATTTTTCTACTTTATATACTTTTGTTGCTATGATTTTGCTGCATTAGGAAAAATCTTCAATGAAAATGGCTAAGAAAAAAAAAAGTTAGTGACTCAACACCGGTTCTTCCAGTATCTTTGAAATCCATTCTTAGATATGCTAAGAAGGTGATGGCCAAAGAGTCTAGTATTTTTTTACAACTTCCAGTTGGACTTTTTGGCATCAGTTGAAAGAGTTGTGTCCTGTAAGAGAACATAATTAACTTTTTTTAACATGGATGAAGTTAAAACAATGACTTTGGTGGCTTACATGGCGTAAGTAATATTATTACTTTTGTAGACTTTTGTTCTGACGTTTCCGTCCAATTTTGGTTGTCTATATTTATGTTCTAAATATTTTTTAGGTACTTGCACTCATCCTTTATTGATTCAAAGGAAAGTTCAAAATACACTTTTGTAGATCCATCTCTCATTTCGTCTAAACATAACTCTCAGGAAGTTAAAACTCGAAACCTGTGTAGTAGACTGATGGTCTCAGAAGCAAACCAAATAGTTCTTGCTCCTTTTAATCTTAAGATGAGTTAAAACACATTTTTTTTTATCAATTTTCATTAGAAATAAAAATACTAATTATATTTTATTAACTAGTGGTCATTGGGCACTACTTACAATAAATGCATATGATGATGCTGTGTACTACCTAGACTCAATAAAGACAACATCACAGGTAGATATAAGATATATAATTGATATGTAAGTTAACCTTTTTCATTTGTAGTGTTTGTTTTAACGTGTACTTTATTTTAGAATTTGTAATTATTTCTTGACAAATAGGGCAATTGCGATGTTTTAATCTCAAAAGAATATTAAAAAAAGCCCAAAAAAAGCCGAAAGAAAACCTTATAGATAACAGTAAAGACAAGTATAAATTAACAATGACTACTTATTTATCATATTAAGTAGACATCTAGTGCGTAAGGATTACATCATTCTTATTTATTGGTTTTTCTCTCCATATTGTCCTCTACAAGTTGGGAGCACCGAATGTGGATACTACGTTATGAGGCATATGAGGGATATTGTGATGAAAAGAAACATTGTCATCTCAGATTTGGTATGTTATCGTTATTTCGATATTTCATATAGCATAGGGAAAAATAGAATCCATTATAATATTTGGCTTTTATGTTTATAGATTGATACAAGGAAACCGTACTCACAAATCGAGTTAGATGAGGTGTGGATAGAGTTGGCTAAAATTTTAGGTTGCTACATGTGATCGTGGTTGGTCATTTTGGATGTCTTTGTTCCGAATGATCAATTTCTGGATTTACTTCATATCCATATAGATGTAATATCTTTTGGTATTGTTCAAATATGCACCCAGGGGAGGATAGTTTTGGATTGGTACATGTGTGGGTATGTAGATGGTTTTGATAGAAGTTTTGGAAATGTATTTTTTTGAAATTGTTCATATTGGGTTGACTGCTAGAATTATGTTCCTTATATTGTTTTGGAAGCGTCCATATGGGTTGACTGTTAGAATTATGTTCTTAGGTTGTACTATTGACGATGTTAAAGAAGTTAAGTTTTTATAAAGAGATATTGGTGAAGTTTGTCAATGTGTGTATATTGTTTATTTGATTGATGAATGTATGTCATATATATACCAAATGTGGTTGTTGGATCAAAATACAGGAGCAATTATAGGTAAAAACGTCAACATTGTAAATTTTTCTAAAAAAAATCACAAGTAAATTTCTTGACTTTTTTCCTTGTCAAGTGTCTGTGTTTCTTGACATTTTTTAAATATCAAGTGTGTTGGAAGATATAAATGCGCAACAGAAGAAACTAGGATCCATAAGCATTCTAATTTATTAATTTTGGAAGAAAAGAGAACATGCTTCAACAGAAATAAATGGCTTTCATGACATACCTTTGAAAACTTCCTCTAAGCTTTGATTCAGCTGCAAATCTCCACAGAATCTTGTGTAGACCACCCCAAGATCTTCCCTACTATTCTCTTGGAGCTCAAGATTGAGTAGTGTGACTCAAAATAAGTTGGAATTAAGGGAATTTGGAGAAGCTCACAGCAGCCACCAAGTAGAAGAATACCCTTCTTCTCTCAAATTTTTCTCAAAATTTTGTTCAGTTGCAATCACTTCAAAAACACTCCATTTCTTCAATATATTGCAGACATTCATACAAAGAAATTTACTGCATGAGATGCAGCTCATGCTTGGAGTTAATGAAGAGTTAATGTGGGTTGTTGGTGAGCTAGTAGAAGAAGACAATAGAAAAAACAATTTTCCAACTTTTGTGTTTTTGTTTTCTTTTTCAATTTTATCTAAATTGATTTCATAAATCAATTTTATTTAATAAAACTGAATATATTATTAATTCTACAAAATTCATAAATTAATTTTCTTTAATAAAATTAATAAATAATTATTTAAATAATTTAAATAATTCTAATTAATTTAATATCAAATATTAAATTAATTTTCAATCCAATTCCATCTTCAAATATTTAAATCATATTTAAATATAATTTCTCCAAATTCATTTATTTCTAATTTGAACACTTTAAATTAACTTATCATGCTATTCTAGAACTTATCCATTTACGAGCTAGCAGGGGACCTCGCGGACCTATAGATCATGAGCTCCAACGATCTGAGATTAATCGATTCAACTCATTAGACCGATCTAACCCTCATTCATTAACTAATGGGTGATTTCACTAAAGCCCATACTGAACTTCCCTTAATGTTGATATATTATATCCACTCGATATAACCATAATTAGTAAGTTAACCCTTCACAGGTTGCTCGTAATAATGGCTGGATTAAATCTCTGTTTTACCTCCGAAATTACCTCTTGTTCTTTAAGTCCCACTGATTCCCTAATAAAAAATTGATTTGTGATCCAGTCAACTAATCGAATCCCTCTCAGGCCAATGAGAGGGTGAAGCCTCTTCTTCAACACCTAGAATCAGCACTTGAAGGGAACAACCCCTCTAACCCTAATCGGGTAGGAATGAATTCCCTCTTGCACCTTATGTTCCCAGCTATTCACCTAGTTTTATCCCCAAAATGGTAAACTTATTGAGCAAAGACAATTGGTCTACTCTCACCGTTTGCAGATCAAAGGATAATCCCGAACAAACAGGAGTTCATAGTTAGCTCAGAATTGAGGTTAAGTTACCTAGGTCACCGCTTTGAAATAATCAGTCTTAAATAGTAAACAACGTTATAAAGTAAAACTGACTGGTATCGTGGTCTGATCTTGCACAAAACTCATTTGTACAGGATACCCCCACTCTTCATGTCTCAACATGCACAAATTAGGATCACTTCATATGTAGCACTTTACAACTCTTTGTAACAACTATAGAGTAGGTTGCATCTCATGGTGTTACCAGAATAAGGTACCCAACCTTATTCATATACTATAGATCATTTGACTATTTACTCGAACCTTATCCACTTGTATGTCTCCATATAAAGTTCAAATACTCATATAATAGTCAAGGAACTTAGGTTTATTGGATTTCTAAAAACAATATATTCAATAACAACTTTATTGAATTCTCAGAATAAGTTCTAATGTTTACAAACCACGACTTTTAGGACATAAAACCCAACAAACTCCCACTTGGACTAAAACTCCAGTGGTAACTTTTATATATATGATATATAAGACTGAGTTTCTGAGTTCTATAGGGAAATACAATAAAGTAGAACATCCCATACCCATGGTTTTACCATTTGATATCTCATACCCGATATTTCTCCCACTTGCCCTAGGTTATTGACCTCTGGTATTTCTAGTCTTACTAGCTGATTTTTAAACATTTTAGCCGAGAGAATCATTATAAACATATTAGTGTATAATAGACTTCTTGTTAAACTAATGGGAATGTATTTAATTCTCAATAATGGCCAGGAAGCATATTTTCCTCCCACTACATTAAGGTATTCTCAACTCTTTTATTAAGATGCATCTGACCTGCCTTAACAACGCTTGTTAACAGTCAGATCTAGAAATCTTAAATTCATTATACTTCGATCTTAGCTATTTAAATATCTGAATATTCGCAGATGGCTATTAACAATTTGATTCTTAACAGAAGTTGCTATGAGATAGAACAAACATATTTCTTGAAAAAGAACATTTCATTCTAAACAAAAAATATGTACAAAAGGTTCATTATAAGATTTAACAAAAGCAGGTAATTTATATTTTCATCAGCAACTTCTCCTACTGAAAGAGCTGAACAAACGATCTTCAGGATCTAAGCAGCCTATTTGCCTTTCTCTGCTCTCTTCTCTACAAGATATTTAGGGCAATTTCTCTTCCAGTGCCCTAGTTCGTTGCAGTGGAAACATTTCCCTTTCTTTGCAGCGCTTTCTTGCTCTTTTTGCCAACAGGCTTCTTTTTCCCTTTCCCTTTGTCTTTCTTCGCTGGAATACTCTTAGTCTATAAAGACGAGGCAACTTCAAGCTTGGAGGACATTCCTCTCTTCTCAGCAGAAGCAACATTTACTTTTGGTACTGGTTCTAGACCCTTAGTTCTCAACATGGTCTGAAAAGCCTGTAGCTCATTAAGTAGAGTTGTCAAGTTGTATTCGATTTTATTCATCAAGGCATTGGTATAAAATTGCAGAAAACTCTTTGGAAGAGATTCTAAAATAAAGTCAACTTGACTTTTCTCATCCATCATAACACCGTTCACTTCAGCCACATTAAAGTGGACTATCATGTCCAGGACATGTTCACGTACATTGGTCCCCTCTTTCATGCGAATATTGTAAACATATTTGATAGCATCATGCATTAGAGTGAAGGACGGTTGTCCAAACATCCCTCTTAGAGATTCCATAATCTCTTTGGCAGTGTTCATATCCTTGGGGTTTTTCGCCAAAACATCAGACAGGTTAGCGAGAATATAAGCACAGGCTTTATCATTAGCCCTGATCTATCTATCTAAAGCTTCCCAAATAGTTTGGTTGGAATTTGAGCTAGGAATGGGAGGATGTTCCTCCGTTAAGACAAATCTCAAATCGTCTATCGTGAGTATTTTATTCAAATTTGATTTCCAGTTAACATAGTTATCCCTAATCAGTTTGTCCGAAGCTAGCAATTGTGTAATTGAACTCGTCATTCTGAAATTATAAACAAATTTTATAAGTGAATTGCTTTTAAATCCAATCAAGTTTTAGAAAAGTGATAATGTACCCATAATCATTATTTTTGCAACGACACTTAAGTGATTTAGAACAAATGCTACCGTGGGGCAGTCAAGAATCCCTTCACAAAAGCAAGACAATTCTTGACTAAATACTATCTCCAGAATAACTCATATTCCGGTAGTCATTAGTTATCGTTTTCGGTCAAGATCATTACTAACACTTAATAAGTCTTGTAAGTGTAAACCTGCCATTTTTAGATCTTACAGAACGGTATGAGTATGCCTCCGAAATAGAAGACAATACCCAAAACAGAACTATAAGACCCTATTCATTTTACTGAAGCCTAGGTTGTTCTGAATCCTATGTTACAACCCTCTGTAGGGATTGTCGTGGTCAACGACTAGCTAGTGTCGCATAAAAACGACAGCAGGTGCAACAGAAGAATTTCACGGTTCAAACTAACGAAGGAGACCGTAAGACAATGTTGACACATTTCATTCACCCATTTACTATGAACAACTTCCCCCATTCACCTTGTTATTGACCCATGCAAACACTTTCCGTATGGAGCAATTGAGGTAAAATTGACAAGAAGCCGAGCATGGATCTCAAGGTGTGAACTCTTGAGGACGTGAGAGCTAACTTTTATTCTCCCACTAAAGTGTTCTAAATGTTTGGGTCTATATATACTTAGGTTCTTTTCGGCTAATAAAAACAACCCTAAGTCTAGGTGGTTTATCCAAGTATAATACTTATAAATGGATTTTAAACCTACGATGTCTAAGTGATAAACCGTTTTTATTACCTCACACCACTCACGAATGCTCATAAAACTGGTTACCAACGCTCAATTATTCAACTATAATCCCTGGGTAGGAGGTGTTTCATAGACCGTCAACTTAAATACCCTAGCTTTCGATAGAATTATATACCGGTTGAGTTTTTAACCCTAGTTTTACAAGTTTAACGACCTATTTTAACTATTAAAACAAGTGTTTAACCTAAGTGAGCATGCATCTATTATTTCTTATGGATTTTAAACGTCTAACCCAATTTTATAATAACTTACAAAATTTTAGACATGTTAAACATCCACGACAAACAACAAAGGCATTCGTTATCTAATATAACTATATATTAAATAAAAGAAACCCTAACATGCATACTATATATTATAACATTTTATAATATACTTTCAATGTATGTAACATACTTCCTATGGTGGGATTTTAAATCTACATGGCATATTGTATGCACATACAAGATTTATTTAATTATAACATACATCACATGCATAAATAATTAAACACTAACTGATATGGCTTTAATTTTGGAAAAAAACTAGCAAATAAAACCTAATTATTACAAAACAACTTCTAAACTGCTCGAATCGCTCCAAAAAGAACTCAAGTAGCTTGAACCAGACCCGAATCATCTGAACAGAACCAGCCAAGTCTGAATCAGACCAACCAAGAACCATTCGAAGCTGAACCGGACCAGACCACAAGAGAACCGGTTGAACCGGCAACTCTAGCTCTTGCTCAACATCTCGCTAAGTCTCATCGTTTAGCAATGACGAACATCGTCTTGCATTTTTCCTGATTGTTTAGTAAAGTTACACGATCGTGTAGTACTTTCCTTATATCGCATAGTGTCATCGTCTAGTGCCAAAGGAAGCTATACGATCGCTTAATGTCTTACACTATCGTACAACTCCATCGTTTAGCACGAACAATTTACTACACGATCGCCTAACTCCATCGTCTAACGCATGAAGCTGATCATGTAGCGCACGCAAAAGGTAAGTGATCGCTTAATACCATCGCATAGCATTCAAAGCATCGCCCAGCCGCCGCACATAGGTAAGTGATCGCATAGTGATATCGTATAAATCTTCATAGCATTGCTTAGCTCCCACCCGAAGCTACACGATCGTGTAGTGCCATCGCATAGCAATACAACACATCGCTTAGCTTCTGTAGGTACACAATCATCTAGCATACAAAACCTCAACGATCAACGCATAAAGCTACACGATCGCTTAGCTTTTCTTCACATCGTCTAACATATGAAGCTAAATGATCATTTAGCTACTGAAGCTTTACGACGATAAGAACAGAGGCTGGTTTTCTGGAAATTGCTACTCGACCTCTTTGCTTGTATCTTTGATTTACAGCTTTATTTCAACTCTAATGACTCCAAATAAATTATAGACTCTTGAAAACACATTAAAGCTCATCAAGCAAGAGCCAATTACAAATTTAAATGGAAAAATAAAGAGAAATTAAAACCCAAAACTCAAAGAACCATATCAGTACAACAGTTTCATATTTTTCATATAAAACACCCACCAAATTTAACCGAATTGAATGCTTATTGGTACTATGATACCAATTATTGGAAGGCACCAATGCGCAGTGGAAGAAATCAGGATCCATAAGCACTCTAATTCATTAATTTTGGAAGAAAAGAGAACATGCTTCAACAGAAATAAATAGGTTTCATGACATACCTTTGAAGAACTTCCTCTAAGCTTTGATTCAGATGCAAATCTCCACAGAATCTTGTTGTAGACCACCCCAAGATCTTTTCTACTATCCTCTTGGAGCTCAAGATTGAATAGTGGGACTCAAAATAAGCTGGAATTAAGGGAATTTGGAGAAGCTCACAGCAACAACTAAGTAGAAGAACACCCTTCTTCTCTCAAATTTTTCTCAAAATTTTGTTCGGTTGCAATCACTTCAAAACACTCCATTTCTTCAATATATTGCAGACATTCATGCAAAGAAATTTCTTGTACGAGATGCAGATCATGCTTGGAGTTAATGAAGAGAATGTGGGTAGTTGTGGTAAGCTAGTAGAAGAAGACAATGGAAAAAACGATTTTCCAACTTTTGTGTTTTTGTTTTCTTTTTCAATTTTATCTAAATTGATTTCATAAATCAATTTTATTTAATAAAACAGAATATATTATTAATTTAAAAAAATTAATTTCATAAATTAATTTTCTTTAATAAAATTAATAAATAATTTAAATAATTCTAATTAATTTAATATCAAATATTAAATTAATTTTTAACACAATTCCATCTTCAAATATTTAAATCATATTTAAATATAATTTCTCCAAATTCATTTAATTCTAGTTTGAACATTTCAAAATAACTTATCACGTTATTCTAGAGCTTATCCATTTACGAGCTAGTAGGGGGACCTCGCGGACCTAAAGAACATGGGCTCCATCGATTCGAGATTAATCGGCTAAACTCATTAGACTGATCTAAACCCTAACTAATGTGTGATTCCACTAAAACCCATAGTTGAACTCCCTTCACTGTAGATATATTATGTCTACTCGATATAACCATGATTAGTAGGTTAACGTTTTACCCCTGAAATTACCTCTTGTTCCTTAAGTCCCATTGATCCCCTAATGAATAATTGATTTGTGATCCAATCAACAAATCGAATTCCTCTCAGGCCAATGAGAGAGTGAGACCTCTTGTTCAAGACCCAGAATCAACACTTGAAGGGAACAACCTCTCTACTGATCCTAATCAGGTAGGAATGAATTTCCTCTTGCACCCTATGTTCCCAATTATTCATCCGGTCTTATCCCTAAAATGGTAAGCTTATTGAGCAGAGGCAATTGGTCTACTCTCACCGTTTGCAGATCAAAAGGATAATCCCGAACAAACAGGAGTTCATAGCTAGCTCAGGATTAAGGTTAAGTTGTCTAGGTCATCGTTTTGAAATAGTTAGTCTTAAACAGTAAACAATGTTGTAAAGTAAGAGTGACTGGTTTCGTGGTCCGATCTTGCACAAAACTCATTTGCATAGGACACCCCCACTCCTCATGTCTCAACATGCACAAATTAGGATCACTTCATATGTAACACTTTACAACTCTTTGTAACAACTACAGAGTAGGTCACATCCCATAGTGTTACCAGAATAAGGTACCCAACCTTATTCATATACTATAGTTCATTTTGACTATTTACTCGAATCTGATCCACTTATATGTCTATACATAAAGTTCAAGTACTCATATAATAGTCAAAGAACTTAGGTTTATTGTATTTCTAAAAACAATATATTCAATAACAACTTTATTGAATTCTCAGAATAAGTTCTAATGTTTACAAAACCACGAGTTTTAGGTCATAAAACCCAATAAAGTGTCACTTTCTTAACGTTTTTAAAACGTCAAGAAAATTAACATTCTTGATATTGGCTTCCTTGACCTTTTTAAAAATGTCAAGAAAAGTCATTCTTGGCATTTAAAAAATGTCAAGAAACATTGTTTTTGTAGTAATGGAAGCACCAAATGTGGATACTACATCATGAGGTATATGAGGGATATTGTGACTAAAAGAAGTATTGTCATCTCAGATTTGGACTGTTATCATTATTTTGACATTTCAAATAGAATAGGAAAAAATAGAATCCATTATAATATTTTACTTTTATGTTTACGATTGATACAAAGAAACCGTACTCACAAATCGAGTTAGATGAGTTTGCGGATAGAGTTGGCTATATTTTTAGGTTGCTATATGTGATCGTGGTTCGTCATTTTGGATGTGTTTGTTCTGGCTGATCAATTTATGGATTTACTTCATAACCATATAGGTGTAATATCTTTTGGTATTTTTCAAATATGCACGGGGGAGGGGTTTGAATTGGTACATGTGTTGATAGATGGATAGTTTTGATAGAAGTTTTGAAAATGTATTTTCTGAAACTGTTCATATTGGGTTGACTGTTAGAATTATGTTCCTTATATTGCTTTGGAAAAATGTCATATGGGTTGACGGTTAGAATTATGTTCCTTAGGTTGTACTATTTACAATGTTAAAGAAGCTAAATTTTTATAAAGAGATATTGGTGGTTTTTTATTGATATATAAGTTTGTCAATGCGTGTATATCGTTTATTTGATTGATGACTGTATGTCATATATATACCTACTATGGTTGTTGAATCAAAATACAAGAGTAATTATAGGTAAACACGTCAAAATTGTAGATTTTTCTTAAAAAATTACAAGCAAATTTCTTGATTTTTTTCCTTTTCAAGAATGCTCATATTCTTGACATTTCAAACATGTCAAGTGTCTGTGTTTCTTAACGTTTTTTAAATGTCAAGTTCACAAAATTCTTTGACGTTTTTTCCTTGTCAAGAATGCTCATATTCTTTACATTTCAAACATGAAGTGTCTGTGTTTCTTGATTTTTTTTAAATGTCAAATGTCACTTTTTTTTGACATTTTTAAAACGTCAAGAAAATGACATTCTTGCCATTTTAAAAATTTCAAAAAACACTGTTTTTGTAGTAGTGATATCTCACATTTTCACCAACTTTTGTTGTGTTGCAAAGCTCAATCTCAGGCATGGCAGAGGAAACACAAGGTTTACACTATAATTAATTATTTTCTGCAATCATTCTTAATATGTAATGGAGAGTTTCTTTAGTTTTAGAGTTGGAATGAGATTTTTGTGTTTTAATCTTGTTGAATAGGTCAACCATTTATTTCAAATGTTTAGATCACATTGCAGTTTTTTAGGACGTTGGATTGTCTCTTAGTTTTTAGAAGATTGAATCAAATATTATTTTCTTTAAATAAAATATATTTTAAATACCAATAAAATCTAGTTGTTATGATTTTAAAAAATATGTATTTTTAAATAAATTAACTATAGATACTATTTGGGGTATTTTTGTAATTTAATAATTAGTAATTAATTAAATTCAAATTCCTTTTGCTATTTTTCCTCACCTAAATATATCTTGCTATTTTTCAAGATGAAAATTTTAAAAATGCTATTTGTCATGTTAACGCAAAAGAAAAAAAAAATAATAATTAAAAAAAAAAGAGAAAAAAATGGCCCTCGAAGATATATCTTCATTTACTTTATAGACTTACCTGTAAGGCTATAACATATATGAAAATTAAGAGGAACACCTTATTTATGATAAGATATTAAATTGAAATAAAAAAGTGTCTTCATTATGATGAGAACTTTTTTGGAGAGAGAAAATTATCCGGATAATGAAATCTTTTAGCAGAACCAAAGATTTTATCTTACTTCACCTTTAGCCATGCCAAAAAGAAACTATTTCACTTTTTCCTTTTTTCCTTTTATTTTCCCCTTTTTTATTAATTAAAAAAAATCCTTCATTTGAAGGAGAGAACATTTGCCGCATGAATCACGAGTCTATTAGCTTTAGCTTTGATGGTGTTAGTAATGCACTATTTTTACATTTTGATAATTCACTTATTTTTTCCATTTTTTTAGGTCTCATTAAATTATTGATTAAAACTACGACATTCATAATTTTTTAATAAAAAATTATGTTATTTTAAACATAGTTACGTTCAATTGGTTTAGACATGTATATCATTTTTAAGAGATTTGAATTTTAAATCTCTCAACCCAAAATATTATTCATCATAACTTAAAGCAAAAACAAACCAACAAGAAAATATTGTGATTTTTTAATTTCTCTTTTGAAATATTGTGATTTTTTTAATTTCTCTTTTGAAACTTAACTTCATAAACAAGTAACATAATTTAAGATAAATGCATTCCTCATTAAAGGTAGAAGAGAGTTAAAATGAAAAGTTACAATTCCAAAAAATAGAATCTTTCTCAAGATCAGAGATTGACAATTAATCAAAAGGTAATGAAATCAAAGATGGACTACTTTAATTTGTTGCCATTTCTATGGCATTTCACGAACCTCTGAACTCCACCTCCACAAAGATTTCTATAATTTCATCAACGATGTTTTTTTCGTTTTAGCCAAAGAAATCCACACTCTTGTAGTTGATAGTGTCGGTTAATAATATCCATAAAATCTAATTCAACAACAAAAAAAAAAAAAAAAGAGAGGATGACTTCCAAAACGTGCCTAAATAAAGATAATTAAGTAAGAATGACTGTGTTTTCTAACACCTTTATTTGTCATATTTTTCAAATCACTTGATAACTAGTGGAGATTGAAAAACTTCAAGAACCACGAACCACCCACCTCAGTCCTTAATCCTCCTTTTGCTATTTTCTTTTTAATTCTTCACATAATCTCTTAAAACTATAAAGTTTATATGATGAGAAGATTGACAGTACACCATTTCTTTGATTGCATTATCTAGGAAGGGAAAATGTTAGGAAAAGTAAATAATAATGTGACATTGAGCATTGAGCATATTGAAAAGGTGAAAGGAAATATAAAGACTGAGATGGTGACTCTTTACCTTACCAATCAAAGGGAAAGTTATGTTCTGTATAGGATAGAAGGGGACCCTTCAAATTATTCTAATTCTTCACCCCCATTAATCTCAGCCGCAAACAAAGAAAAACACACTTTTTAATTAGTATTTAAAAAAAGAGATAAATATCCATAATGGTAGTAAATAAACTTCTTCTTGGTTAACTTTACATGGAAAGTATATACAACTTAATTCAAATATTAAAAGAAAAGGAGGGGATTATTATCAAGAGGGACCAAGATGCGTTGTTCCGATCAATGTGGATGTCAAATCCAAACTGTACAAAAACAACTTTACAGGATGCAATTTGGGCACAATCTCTTATGCCTCATAATACTCATATCTGGAGAAGAAGAGCACCAGCAGGTGGACACAATATTTTTTATTTTTATTTTTTTGGAAGGGGAAAATAAAATAAAATAAATGTGGTGTGATTGTGAAGAATAAGATTATACCCCACTTGTAAGTGCAAAGCTAACATTTTGCATTATTCTATTGTGGAAATTGGTAAGTTATATGGGGACTATCATTTCCTTTCCCACCCTACTCTTTGTTTATCCATTAATTTCTATTTTATTTTAACTTTTTGAAAAGAAAAAAAAATCTTACCCTAAATGGTTGTATCGATTTTAATTCCAAACTTTCAATTTTATCGATTTATTTCGATTTCTTTAATTTTAATTCATATTCTCCAGACACGTGCACTTTCAAAATAATGAATATTAATCCATACAATTACTCAAATTTAAGATCTAAATTGATGAAATTAAAAATTTAAGATTAAAAAGAATATAGCATATGAGATTATTTAATATAAAGTTCTATATCTATCTTTGTTGTATTAGTGTGTGTATATTTATATAAATAAACTTTGAAAATCACATGCAAGTGTATTGATTTTGATGAATGTAGGATTGTAAACGGTGGTGGATCGACGAATTTATTATTAGACTAGTTAGTGATTTTGATATTATGTTAGTTTTCTATATAATAAATATAAAGTTGAAAGGGGTTCCAATCCATACTAAATTCATTCTTGATTGTAAGCGAAGAAAATGTATATTCAAAGAACTATATCCTTTTGAAGAACTTCTAGTTTCCTTGACCATGTTTGTACAATACTATGAAGATCTTGCGCATCCATTAAATTAATTTTGGAAAATTAATAATTTAATTAATATTTATGACATCATCCAACCAGAAAAAGATAAAAAGAAAGAGTCATTTTTAAAGGAGAAAAAAATGACCATTTTAGGGATATTTAAGTGATTTCTTGCCATTTAAATTCAATAATTTAATCAGAAATATGAAAATATATAATCTGTTATCTTTTTTCGATCTTTCTAATTTTTATTCATTTAAGATCATATTTTAATTATTTTTGTTACCATTTTTTATTTGAATATATGTACATGTCGAAAATTTATAACATTTTAAATGACTTATTGTGATCCTTTTGATAGATCTAAAAAGCCCCAAACTTTGGGAGATAAGAATGATCATTTTAATACCTATATTTTGAATATTTTATATAAAGAGAACGATAAATTAATTAATTAATAATAATGCTGTACAGACGTAGTAATCTTGCACAAGATATTGAAAAATTTTCCTATCGACCCTACTATATGATATTTTGCACCTTTTTCTTCTCTCTTTTCCTAATTTATAACATTTTATTTATTTATAGATACAACTTGCACTTTTATGAATTAGAAAAAAAAAAAAGTATCCAAATATCACTTAATGTGGATGAGATTTGTGAGATTCAAGCTAGATAGTTATGCTTACATTTGGTTTGATAACTATTTGATATATATATATATATTTTAAATTCTACTTGTTTTTAAGTAATTGTTATAAAATGGATTTCTACTCTCCTAAAACCCATGTATTTTTAGCTAAATTTCACGAGAAAAAAAATGTTTTAAAAAATTTCATAAATTTTTAAAACTTAGCTTGAATTTTTAAAATACTAATAGAGTGTAGATTACATAACATAAAAACTTATAGGTAAAAGTTGTGTTTCTAATTTAAAAACAAAAAATTAAAGTCTCATTTGATAACCATTTCCTTTACGGATTTTGGCTTTTGAAAATTAGTTTATTTTCTCTCAATTTCTTACCATGATTTACATCTTTTTTTTATGTAAATGGTTGAATTCTTAGCCAAATTTCAAAAACAAAAATAAGTTTTAAAAGCTATTTTTTAGTTTTCAAATTTTAGCTTGATTTTTTAAACCATTGATAAAAATTAGATAACAAAAGAAGAAATTTAAAAGTGAAAGTAGTGTCTATAAACTTAATTTATATATAAAAAAAAAAATCTAAAACCAAATAGTTATCATACAAAGTCCAAATAAGTATAAATTATTCAATTTTCTAATATAAATTATTTCAATACGATAAAAAGGATGAAAAAAAAAAGACGGTCTTAAATTTGATTTAAGGAAACTTTTTATTTATTTAGTAGATCACATGTGATCTCTATATAAGCCAAGTAATCAAAATCGCATAGAATAAGTTATGAGTTATAGTTGAATATTAGCATAGTTAACTAGACACATATATCTTTGATTGTAGGATTAGAAATTTGAATTTCCACCCACAAAATAAGTTTAATAATAAAACTAATAAGAGTTAGATTTCCAAAATATTTAACAACTAAACAAAATATATATGTATTCCAAAGACCAAAAAGCATAATCCTTGTCAAGTATAGTAAACTATAATAGCAATTAGATTATTCCCAGGTCCAAAAGAATCACATCACAGACACCACAACAAAATTATACTCGAAACATAAAGCGAAAATTATGAATTCTGATAACAATCCCCAGAGATTAATGTAAGTCCTTCCCCCCCTCAGTTGTCTAAATCAAAATACAAACACATATAATATATATTCCGTTGCCAATTACTAACCAAAACGATCTCAATCACATATCTCAACCCTCCAATTTACATCCTCCAGTTCAGATCTTCACCTGTAACCCACCGGCAGCAGAATCATAATTTCCCCTCAAATCTTCATTTGTACACATATATATATATATATTCATGATCAAACAGAGAGATTTAGATTTTTTTTTTTTTTAAAGAAAATTAAGAAAATGAATCAATTTCGGGAAGAAAAAAAACTCTCCTCCGTCAAATTCCATTTAAAGATCAGTTGGGAACTCAGAAATGCTCTCTAAATGAGGCCTCCACACTCCGACCCGTCCCCGCCGCTTATCCTTCTGAGCCGTCGTCAATTTCTCCGACAGAATTTCACTCAGGTACCGATCCGAAACTACCAAATTCGTCACTGATATACCCGAACCGACACCGGTTCCGGGTAATTCCTTCTTCTTCTTCTTGGTGGTCAGAGATTTGGACCGGGGCTTTTCCGGAGCTGGAGGAAGGGGCATGAGAAAGTAAATTTTTCCTCGTTGGAGCTGGGCGTCAGGCGGGAGGATCACGATCTTGGGGACGACGCGATCGTCGGAGGTGGGGGAGGAGGGTTTTTTGAGGACGTGTTTAGGATTGGCCTTCATGACGTCACTGGCCCGGATGGTACCGGCGATTTCCTCGACGTGGCCGTTGCAATGGACGATTCTGATGACGTCGAGAGAGCCACATGGGAGTATGCAGGAGATGCAGCATCTAATGGTGTTCTTCATGGGCGGGGATTTAAATCTCTGTTTTGGTTGTTCTGTTTTCTCATAAAGAGAGAGAGAGAGTATGAAGTTTTTGATGCAGAGATCAAAGAGATGTATAGAAATGGAATTGAAAGGAAATTATAATGAAAGCGAAAGTGAAAAAGGGTTCTATTCTTTTGGGCTCCAAAAATTTGTGTTACCAATGATGCCGATGCCGATGCATGTATATATATATATATATATATATATATATATTTATAATACCATCCTTTTTAAGCTTTGCCTTTGGCTTCCTTTAGAATTACATCTCAAAAGTGTGTGTTTGTGTGTTGTGTTGTGTATGTATGAAGAGAGAAAAGTTTCCTTTTTAAAAAAAAAAAAGAAAATTAAAAAGAAAAAAAAAAAAGAAAAAAGAAAATTCTTATGGATTTGGATTGGATGAAATTCATGGCACTAATAATTGGCAGCCTCCACCTGTACTTTCCCCTTTGGATCCATCACACACAGGGTCCCCTTCCCACCCTCTCCTTTCCCCTTCAATAATTTCATTAAATTTTACTACTTTTTTCCAAATTCAATCCAATTGTCTACCCAACAACAACAAAAAAAAGCCGCTTCTAGGATGCATATCATTATTCCTTCCATTTCATTTAATTAACCTACACTCAATAAGGATGAATTGATTTTATTCATGAAGTTTAAGGGTAAAATTATCTATGGCCTCTCGAATGTAGCTAGGTGCGGGAGCCTTGGATGCACTAGCGATCAACACATAGGGGAATGGTTGCCCGAGTTTCTCAACATGGTATCTTGCACCTTATGTTTATGATATCTACATTCAACTGTGCCTTAGAGACATGGTTGAAGCAAGTCTTCTTACACAACATGTTAGCTTTTGGTCTTGTGGGATAGGATATCAAGGACGTAGAGGGAGATTGCCTTGTCAACAAGTCAAACCAAGTCAGCACATACAAATCATCCAAGTCTATCCAAATCAGTAGATCTGTGTCATCCAATATGGAGAATATTTCAATAACAGATTTGGTTAAGAAAGATTCCTAGTGGTTATGGATTAACCATTTGGGTTGTGCCATTAGTATAACATTTTATGTGAATATTTTATTATGCTTTGCTCATCCCAAATAGGGATTCATCTATGTAAATGGTCTTGCCTCCCTCAATATAAAAACAAGAAAAATTACTTTCGAGCACCTCTCTTCTTCACTGTTTAAGTTTCTTAACTTGGTATCAAAGCTTCCATGGCCAACACCAGCTCCTGTAGGAATTCCTCCTTTGCTCATGGCAGTGCTAATTTCAACTACCCCTTTGAATTAACTACTTAATCAGATCACAACTATCAAGTTGGATCACAGTAACTTCCTTCTTTGGAAAAACCTGGCACTCCCAATCCTTCAAAGTTACAAGCTCGAAGGACACTTGACTTGACAAACACCATGTTCACAGGCATTCCTCTAGTCAAATGCTAGCAATACAACAACCATTGAAGCTGCTGCGACAACAAAAGCTCCAAGTTTTGATGAAAGCTCCTGCAATGGAATCTCGAGCTCTTCGACAACCCCACAAGTAAATCCTTAATATGAAATATGGATGATAGTAGATCAGCTACTTCTTGGGTGGTTATACAACTCAATCACGCCTGAAGTGGCAGTCCAAATGATGGGTGCAATTGTGCTAAAGACCTCTGGACCAACATTTAACAACTGTTCGGAGTTTAGTCAAGAGCTAAAGAAGATTATTTGAGGCAAGCTTTTCAAACTACCAGGAAAGGTAACCTTAAAATGGAAGAATACTCACAAATCATGAAAACTAATGCTGACAACCTTGAGCGAGCAGAGAGCATTGTTCCCATGAGAACTTCAGTGTCTAGGTTCTACTAGGTCTCAATGAAGAGTTCAATGCAGAGGAAGGGGCAGAGGAAGGTACAAACCAATTTTTCAAGTCTGTGGAAAGGAAGGTCACACTGCTTACTTCTATTTTAATCGGTATAACTGAGAATTTGTACCCAACCCACCTCAAACCAGAGGAGGTTTCACTCTTGCCTAAGGGATGGGAGCTTCTTCGGTTCCTTCTGCCTTTGCCACAACTCAATCTGCCAATCAATATTTAGCCACTTCTAAGAACATAATGACACCAACTGTATGCCGATAATGGAGCCTCTAGCCATGTAACAACTTATTACAACAATCTTGTGAATTCTATTGAGTATGGAGGTAAAGATCTTGTAACTGTTGCTAATGGAGAATGTTTAAATATATCTTATGTAGGCTGTGGTTATTTGAAGTCTGGAAATAATAAGTTGAAACTTAATAACATGTTGTGTGTTCCTTATATTGCTAAGAATTTGGTTAGCATATCCAAACTCACTCATGATAATGTTGTTTACATTGAATTTCACATTGATTGTTGTCTTGTAAAGGCCAAGGGTATGGGGCAGGTCCTACTAAAAAGGGTGCTTAAAGATGGTTTATACTAGTTCAAGAACTCTGATGTTGATTCAAGGACACCTACTATGGTGCATACAACTCAGTTATAGTCAGTGGACAAAAAATAACAATATGCCTGCCTTAATTTTGTCAAATTCTAGTGTGTCTGTTAGTAGTAGGGTGTTCAAGACCATTTGACATAGGCGACTTGGTCATCCATCTCTTAAAATACTTGAGTTGGTGATTAAGAAATGTAATCTTCCTATTATACTTAATGTAGATTTTCAATTTTGTGAATCCTGCCGCTATGGAAAAACCCATTTTCTTTAGTTTCCTAACTCCACTTCCCGAGCTACTGCACCATTTGAGTTGATTCACACTAATGTTTGGGGTCCGACTCCAATCTTGTCCATTGATGGTTATAAATATTATGTGTTCTTTGTTAATGATTTCAGGAGATTTGTTAATGATTTCAGGAGATTCACCTGGATCTATCCTCTACGGCTAAAAAGTGAAACTTTGGCTACGTTTCAACACTTTATCACCTTAGTTAAAACTCAATTTGGGGCACACAAGGCACTTCGGTCCGAAAATGGGGGAGAATACACTTGGGTTCATCAATATTGTCATCAAAAGGGTATCATCTTATGAATGTGATGTCCACACACATCAGCACAAAATGGCAGGGCAGAGAGAAAGCACAGATTGGTTACTGATATTGGACTTACCTTGTTAGCTCAGGCATCTCTACCCTTCACTCATTGGTGGGATGCCTTTGTGTACACTGTTTATTTAATCAATGGGCTACCTGTTGGGCTATATGTCCTAAAATTCGTAGTTTTGTGAACATTAAACTTATTCTATTTAAAATAAAAATGTTATTAAGATTTATACAATAAAGTAGTTATTAAATATATAAATTGTAAAGCTTAAATTCAATAAACTAACGAACCCCTAGCTATAGAATGAATACTTGAACTTTTTGTGGAGACATAAAAGTGGATCAAGTTTGAGTATATAGCCAAAACGATCTATAAGTATAAGGATAGGGATGGATACCTTATTTTGGAGATACTATAGATGCGGCTCGCTTTTTATTTGATACAAACGATGTGATCCCAAAATTGTTCATGTGGAAACATGCGAGTGGAGACATTCTATGTAAAAAGATGTTTGTATAAGGTCGTACCACGAAATAGTCACTTTTTCTTACAATGTTGTTTACGGTTAAAATTGACTATTTCAATCTAATGACCTAAGGTAACTCGATTTCGATCCTGAGCTAACTATGAACTCCTGTTTATTTGGGATTATCTTTAATCTTTATGGGTGAGAGTGGCTCAACATCGCCACTCAATAATCCCATTTTAGGAGTAAAACCGGGTAGATAGCTGGGGATATAGTCCTACAAGATGGAATTCACTCCTACTCGATTTTAGGGTTAGCAGATAGGTTTTTTTCCTTAAGTATTGACTTCTAGTCTTGAATAAGGGGCCTCACCCTCTCTATGACTAAGAGAGACTTGGTTTATTGGTAGGACCATAAACTAATTGTTCATTAGTGGATTAGTGGAGACTTAAAGAGCAAGATGTATTATAGGGGTAAAACGGTAATTTTGACCCAACTGTTAATACGAACAACCTGTGAAGAATTGAATTACTGATCGTGGTTAAATTAAGTGAACAGAAATATATCTACAGTGAAGAAAGTGCAGCTACTGAGCTTTAATGGAGTGATCCAATAGTTAATGAATGCTGATTAATTTGGTTAAAAGAGTTTAGCCAAATAATCTCGGATCGTTGAAGCTCATGATCTATAGATCCATTAAGTCCCCTTACTAGCTCCTAAACATATTAAACCTTAAAATAGTGTGATGAGAAAATTTGAAACGTTCAAATTCAATTTAAGAGAATTATTAATTATATATGACATAATTATACGTTTAATATCGAACTAGATGAAATTAGAGTGTTGGAAAATATTTAAATATTAGATACATGAATAGGAATTCATGTTTGGAATACATGGTGTGTTAATATTAGATATTTAATTAATTAATTAATTAAAATTTTTAATTAATTATTTAAATTTAATTTTATTTAAAATTAATTTTAAAAGAATTTGATTTAGATTAATCAATTGAATTAATTTGAAAAATAAATTCATTTTAAATTTCATTTTATTGAAAATCATTTTTAATTAGGAAAAATCCTTTTAGTGGATTTATCCAACTTACAACGCCTTGCATCCACTCACTATTTTAAGTATTTGTGTCAATTTAACATGTAATAAGATTGTATATAAAATTTGATTAAATATGAGTTAATCAGCTGGAAAATGATTCATGCAATCGAGAAATTTAGAGAGAATTTGTTCTCTCTAGGTTTTGGACACCAAAATTGAAAAATTCTCCAAATTCTTCAAATTCAACCTCATTTTGGATCCCACAATCCTCAAGAGAAAAGTATGAAAGATCTTGTGGTGGTCTACAATCAATTAAGTGAAGAATTGAGCTGTCGATTGGAGCTTTGGAAGAGATTCTTCAAAGGTAAATTTCTGAAACCTTAAGTTGTATTTCTAACATTGCATGCTTATTAGCTTAAATTAATGTAGTTAGAGTGCTTAAGATCCTGTTTTCTTCTGACTGTTGATTGTCAACACCATCACTACTAAGTTCAGTTCTAAAAGATAAGTCTCCTATTGAGGTCTTACACAACATTCAACTGGATTTTAGAAGCTTAAGGATATTTGGTTGCGCAGGCTATCTGTATCTTTGACCATATAACAACAATAAGTTTATCTATCGGTCTGAAAAAATGTGTGTATCTGGGCCTCAGTTTGCACCACAAATTCTACAAATGTCTGAATCAGTTTGAACCTATTATTTATATCTCATTATGTTGTTTTTAATGAACCTGACTTTCCCTTCAAGTATGATTTTGCAGGTTGTCCAAAACTCAATTCTCAGGCTACCAAAAACACACAACGCTCCTCTCCTATCTCATGGTTGCAACACTTTTCTACGGTGACTAATCCCTTGTCACACACATAAATTGTCTTTAATCTCTCTCAAATGCAGCTTTTGTCTCAGCACAATATCCCTCACCAACCAGCAAACCTACCATCTCCAATCTCAAATTGGGTGTCTCACTTGCCAACATCCTCTACAGTGCCATTTCTCAACCATCTTCACCGAATTAACACTCCTTACCTCCCTTACTACAAGTACACTATTCTCCTAATCCCAGTCCAATCCTTCTTGACCCCTTCACTAAACCAACTTCCCCTTCCCTACCTTCATCTGTTCCAGTAAACCAACAAACTAATATTCAATTACCTAGCCATCCCATGATTACCCATGGCAAGGTAGAGATATTCAAATCGAAGGTATGACTGTTCTAAGCTTCAAAAGATCGGACTCTCACTTAACCGGTTGTGGATGCTCTCAGAACACGTTAGTGGAGAGCTGTAATGGATTCTAAATTCTCTGCCTTAATGAACAATAATACATGGACTTTGGTACCTTCCACACCCTTACTAAATGGAGTAGACAACAAATAGATCTTTCGTATAAAGAGAAACCCTAATGGCATTATCCAATGCTATAAAGCTCGCCTAGTTGCCAAAGGCTTTCACCAAAGCGCAGGTGTAGATTTTTTTGAAACCTTCAGTCTTATGGTAAAAACATCTACTCTTATGGTAAAAGCATCTAATGTTCGAGTGGTAATTAGCATTGTTGCTTCTCAAGGGTGGAGGCTTAGACAACTTGACTTTAATAATGCATTCTTAAACAGTACTCTTGAAGAGGATGTCTATATGTATCAACCTCAAAGTTGTGTTAATAGAAGCTTCCCAAACCATGTATGCAAGCTAAATAAAGCTATATATGGCTTTAAACAGGAACCTCGGGCATGGAATAACACCTTTAAGGATGCTTTGTGATCATGGGGCTTTCAAAATGCCAAGTAAGATACTTCTCTCTTTATCCTTTGCAATGGTTCTGATGTGGTTCTGCTACTAGTATATGTAGATGATGTTATTATCACAGGAAATAATGTCTCACTAATATCCAAATTGATTAAGGTTCTGGATAGTAAGTTTGCTCTTAAGGATCTTGGCACATTACATTACTTCTTGGGTGTTCAAATCCACTACTTGGACAATGGTATTATCCTAAATCAGGAAAAACAGGTTAATGATCTCTTCCTCAAACTTGACTTTCATGATGTGGAGCCAGCCCCTACACCAAGTGTTATGAATAGTCATCTGTCCTTAACTGATGGCATTCATCTTCAAGACATGTTCACTTACTGTTCCACAATTGAAGCTCTACAATACTTAACCAACACTCGCTCGGACATCACCTACATAGTTCATCAGCTTAGTCAATTCCTCAAATAGCTCACTGATGTGCACTGGCAGTCCGTTAAGAGAGTCCTATGTTAGATAGGTGGTGCTAAAAATTATGGCCTACACATTCAATCCAATTCAACCATGGATATATTTGCCTTTTCTGATGTTAATTGGGCAGCAAACATTGATGACAAAAAATCCATTGCTGCGTATTATGTCTTCCTTGGTGGAAATCTTGTCTCGTGGACCTCCAAGAAACAATCAGTGGTAGCTAGATCAAGTATGAAATCTGAGTATCTGGCCCTCGCACATGCAAGCATTTGGTTACAACAACTACTTGGAGAAATTGGCATGCCACGAAAGTCGACTCTTACACTTTGGTGCGATAACTTGAGTGCCAGAGCACTAGCCGTCAACATTTTCTTTCATGTTGAACAAAACATATCGAAATTGACATACACTTTGTTCATGATCAAGTGTTAAACAGGAAGTTGGACATGCGTTATATACCCTCATCTGATTAGATAGCAGACTACCTTACAAAAACACTGACTCATTCTCAGTTTTTTAGCCTCAGATCCAAACTTGGGGTTGTTGAATTTGTTGAGTTTTATGCTCTAAAACTCGTAAATAGTAAATGTTATTAATTGACCGTCATCAATAAAGTGTTATAGATGTTAAATCAATAAATGTTATTTTTAAATTGTTGTCTATCTTATCTTAATAACCCTAAATTTAATAAACTATCATCCAAGGTTGTCTTATGAGTTTTGAACTGTATGTGGAGACATACATGGATCAATATTCAAGATACAACCTAAGTGGTACCTTATCTTGGTAACACTATGGAACCGACCCACTTTGTATTTAATACAAACGTAATGATTCAACGTGTTTGTGTAGGTGACACACGAGTGGGGTTATCCTATGCAATGAGTTTGCATAAGATTGGACCGTGAAATAGTAACCACTAAATGTAACATCGTTGACTAGTTTGGTTCCCACTTCAATAGGATGACCTAGGCGACTATTCTCAATCTTGAGTATATTAACTTCCGTTCACGAGGGATTGTCCTTTGATTTGCATGGATGAGGGTGACCAGATCACCAACCCAATATGCCTACTATTTTAGGGACAAGACCGAGTGTTGCGTTAGGAACATTATAATATAAGATGGAATTCACTCCTTCCCTCATTGAGGGTAAATAGATGAGTGTTCCCTTAAGTGGTGTCTCTGGGACTTGAATAAAGAGCCCTACCCTATCATTGGTCCAAGAGGGATTTCTGTTTATTGGTTGGACCATAAACAAGTTGTTCGTTAGAGGAGCACTAGTACTTAAAGAGGGTAACCTAAGGGTAAAACGATAATTTGACCCAGTTGGAGTTATGAGCACTCGTGAAGGATTAACTTGCTGGTATTGATCTATATCCATGGACATAGAAATATATATGTAGTGAGAAGAGTGCAGTTGTGAGTCTTTAGTGGAGTGTACTCACAGTTAACGAATATTAATTAACTTAGTTAATGAGTTTAACCAATTAATCTCATATCGTTGGAGCTTCTGATCTATAGGTCTACCAGGTCCCCTCGTTACCTCAATAGAGGATACTTAAGAGGGATAATTTGAATTGTTCAAATTAATTTGAAGAAACTATATATTAATGTGATTAATATATAATTAATTGTAGATATGATCTATAATTAAAATGGAGAGTAATAGTTGAATAGAATTTAAATTAATTCAAGTGAATTAGATTTAAATTCAAAGAATTGATTAATAGAGAGGTTTTGCACATATACATGGGACATATGATAATTACATTAAATTGGGTTTAATGTATAAGTAGTTATTTAATTATTGTGCAAATCAAAATTATATAAGTGTTATTTAATTACACAAATTAAATAAGTGTTATTTAATTGAACTAATTAATTGAATAAGTGTTATTTAATTATATTGGCTAATTAATTAAATAAATGTTATTTAATTAACTTTAGAAAATAAAAATACATTGGGAAAGATGCATGACCCTTTTCTATATAAAGACCTCCTCATGGCCCTTTGGGAATACATACATTGAATAAGCAATTCTCATTGCAGAGAAACTCTGACAATACACAACTTCTTTAGTGTTATTGTGCATAATTTTCTCTAAGCCATAAATCCCCTCTACTTTCCAAAACCTTATTCTCCTCTTCCTTTCCCAATGGTTGGATACCACATATCCCTCTATTAGAATCCTAGAGAATAACGAGGTAACTCTTGTGGTAGTGTTCGAGATCGCTCAAGGAGTTGTTCGTGATCAAGACCGTTTGAAGATCTATTCATTGGCACCTTGGAGAGGATTGTTCGTGGCACTTGGGGAATCTACAAAGGTAAGAATCGTTCTAATCCTTTCTCCAATAGCATGCTAGTTTACGTATTTATCTATTCCGTTTAGTATAATGATTTTTTTAATGTAAAAATTGAATCGGGGGATGCAAGGTGTTCTAGCACGAGACGCTTCCGCTACATGATTCGATCCCTTCAACACTACCCCCTCGTTTGAGGGGAGATATCAAGGAAGTACAGGGAGACTTCCTTGTAAGTAAGTCAAACTAAGTTAGCACATCCAAATCATCCAAGTCCATCCCAATCAGCAGATGTGTGTCATCCAATATGGAGAATATTTCAATAACAAATTTGGTTAAGAAAGATTCGTAGTGGTTATGGATTAACCATTTATGTTGTGCCATTTGTATAACATTTTTTGTGTATATTTTATTATTCTTTGTTCAAT
The DNA here is from genome assembly GCF_009727055.1 of Benincasa hispida. Classification (NCBI taxonomy): domain Eukaryota; kingdom Viridiplantae; phylum Streptophyta; class Magnoliopsida; order Cucurbitales; family Cucurbitaceae; genus Benincasa; species Benincasa hispida. The sequence goes on along the minus strand of NC_052351.1, from coordinate 6,002,421 downwards.
TAGGGATTCATCTATATAAATTTTCTTGCCTCCCTCAATACGAAGGCAAGGAAAATTGCTTTCGAGGACCTCTCTTCTTCACTGTTTAAGTTTCTTAACTTGGGATCCCTTTTAGAGCTCTAGATCATGAACATCGTATTATGTATTCCATTCACTAGTTGGTGTATGTGTTTCATGTTGATTATGATTATGAGCTTGTTTTTTTAATCTTTATCGTTTATGTCTTGATTGTGGAAGAAACTGACACAAAATGTTTTATCATTTGAAAGAAAGAAATTTTTATTAAGAACGTGTAAAGATTGACACTTTTGAGAGTACTTTCTCACTCTTTCAATACTCACTCACTCACTCACTCACTCTTCCTTGTCTAACTCTCTAGCTTTTTTCTTATATCTTCCTTTCTTTGCTTTCTTTACTTCACTTACAAATGGGCATACAATCCTATTTATAGGTGTGAGATTCATATAGCTCAAGAAAAATGATTTTCTAGACTTCTATAGGATCTGACCTATTCTAGATATTTCTACGATATTATCCACTCCTGAAGACATGCTAGAATGTTTCTAGATCATTTCTTTTGAAATACTTATTTACAATCTTTTAGATAAATCTAGAGACATTGATAGCACCCAAAATGTACTATATTAGTGCTTGTAATCTTTCTCATTTATGATATTTAATGTACTTAAATGTTTATATTTGTAGGATCTCGAATAATACATGCATTCAAAAATGTTACGGGTTGTTCGAGATTAAATTGGAGCAAGTGGGAGCTAAAAGTGGCATTGGAGGCTTCAAACGAAAGAGAAAATGACAAATCTGCTCCAGAGAGCATCGTGGCACCCTACAGCGCTACGACACAACGTTCTTCACAAAATGCTAAAAAAGGGTGTAGCCTAGAATGGATATAAAATATGCTCTTAGGTTTTTTAATCATATCTTTTGATCCGGGTGGCCGTTTTGGATGAATGACCACTCATTTTCTTTCTTTATTTATTTTTTTTTGTCTTCTATTCATCTAAAACATTAGTTTTAGACTTTGGGTTGAATATTTCTCAGTAATTGGGATGAAAGATGGCGAGTTTGAGCTTTCTCATCTTAAAGGGAAGGTAAGGATCCATAATTCCTAGTTTTTGAGATTTTCTCCAATTGTAACATTATGATACCTGTGCTAAACTCTTAATCTTTATTGTTTCTATTTTGTCTTTGGACTCTTTACTGTCTTTGCATATTTCTTGTTGTATTTTTGCTTGAGGATGTACGATTATTAGCTAGGCAATAAATCACAATATGTTCCATATAATTGTAATTTGATCAAAGGTAGTAAAAGGTTAGTTAGACTTGTGATTCGTTGTCTATGATGAAAAGCATTTCTCTATCGACCTAAGAAGAATCACGTTGAATGTTTAATTAGGCGCTTGAAAATTGAACATTCGCCTTAGCATAATCCCAAGTCTTAATGCATCAGTCCAAATTAATTAGGATGCTTCTCATCTGATAAGCATCCTAATTAAATTGACTAATTTGATAAATGGACTCTCACCTAGCTTTTCTAAGTGAGTTGGCTAAACTTAGACAATATCCAAGTTAGTCCGATGAATCTATGATGAAGCAAACAATTGGGAATACCTCTAAAAACTAGAATATGTCACTTTTACTTTTCTTGCAATTTACATTCCACATTTTATTTTTCTACACTTGCTTCTCAACCCACACAAAAAACTCCCATTTACCACTTTAGCTAAAGAATTAAATTTGAAAAATTAATCTTTGTGCTTCTGGAGGACCGATCCAGTCTTGCGAGTTGTAGTACTTAGTAATATAGATTGTATTGATTGATATAATTCAAATTTTATTTGATTGATAGAGAGAGGTTTACGACACTCTTTCTGTGATCCTTCAGATATCTTATGTTTACACTTAAATTATACGTAGATACACTTGAAAAAGGTTCTAAAATTGTTAATATTACCTTTTATTTTACCATTGACTTAGGACTATAAAGTCTTTTTTTTCCTTTTAATATTGTTCCATATTTGGAAAAAAAGAAAAAAAAAAAAGGTTGATGTGAAAATTTCAGTTGAAGTTGAAACAAAGCTCTCGCTCTCGTCTGGCAAACAGCAAGAGATTAATTAGGTATAAATGAATCATAATCTGTTTTAAAAAACGATGGGAACACGTGATGGGGAGGGGAGTGAAACGTCATAACAAATAGTAGGTGAAGAGGGGCAGGACTGTTGTAGGACCCATTATTATATATATATATAAAAAATTTTTTTTAATAGTTTTGGTTAAATATATTTGAAATTGGGGGGGAAAAATAGGGGAAGGGAAGGGGAAATCTTGTTTGAGGAGAGGGAAATTCCATGTATGAGGTTGAGATTTATTTGCTTTCATTGTCTATCCCCAAACCCCAAAGCCAAATGTCATGTGGGTTGTTCCTTTCAATGGAAAGTCAGGCTCTCATTTCATACACTTTGTTTATTTCTTTTTGAAAAAAATTTAGGTACCATCCCTACCGCATCAAATTAAAAATTGTCACATTATTTTTTTTGATGTATGCAGAAAAATGGAAATATATTAATTATGCTACATCTAAGTACTGTTCTTTCTTTTTTACTTTAGTTGGAATTGAAATGGAAGTGTGTGTTGACTTGAGTGGAGTAGTTGTATCTACTTCCCATATCTTTCTTACACACACCCATTTCACAACTAAAACCAAAAGGTATTCAATTCAAACACAATATCATTACATAAAACAAATCCCATCATCTTCATCTTTATCCATAACCAAAAGCTAAATTAAAAAAGCATCTCATTTTGTACATTGAATTTGTACCATTAAAGGATTCTTGATTTGATTCATTTTCATTTTAATACGGATTACATTCATTTTTCTTTTCTTCAGTCTTTAAGAAAAGAGGGATTTAATTAATTGTAATTGGATGAATGGTGCCCTCTTGATCTTGGGTTAATGTCCCATCAAATGTATGCCCCGCCCATTTGTTAGTGGGCAGCATGTGAATTTGTGGTATGAAGAGAGGAGAGGGGTCCATTTCTTTCTTTTTCCTTTTTCATTTTTTTTTCTCCATTTTACCCCTAAGAAGTTTGTATAATTATTACTTTTTTAGTTTCTATATCCTTATTATTTGAAGTTTAGTTAATCGTTTATAATTTAAATTTAACATGATTAGTTCATTAGTTTTGACATGATAGGATTAAAAGAAGATTAGAAAAATTAGTTTGGTCATAAATTTAACATGATTCCGTAAAAGAAAATTAGAAAATTTTTGTTTTTCAACTTTTATGCCACATGTTTAGTAAGCTCCATTTGAGGGAATCGAATCAAAATTCAGAATGAAATATGGGGTTAAAAAATGTAATCTACTGATTAAAAGCTATTTGATGACAGTTTTGAATTTCCTTTTCCAGAAAAAAATTGACAAACAGTTATTTTATGATCAAGTTTTGGTTTTATGTGTAATTGTTTTTTCCTTAAAAACACTTAGGATTATATGATGTGACAAGCATCAAAAGTATAAATACATATGATATGACAATTCATATTTTATTCCATATTCATTTTCAATTTGCAGGCCTCTCTCGGGTCCTTTTGAGCAAGGATACTGCCCATTAATATTTTTTTCTTTCATCATTTATGGAAAATTCTCTCTTTGTAAAGAGAAAATAGTTCCTTTTGATACAGCAATTTTTTTCAAAAGAGGAAATTCTTTTCATTAAGTCCCCAAGAACAAAACAAATGCGAGAGTTGTGGCCGACTTAGTATAGTTTAAAGAAAGTTTTCAGATATTTGTATATCTTTATATGATTTTTTTTTCAGTCTAACCATACGTGAAGGTGGAGATTCCTTTGACTTTTTTTTTTTTTTTTATTCAATGTTATAAATTTATAATTTCTTATCAATTGAATATTATATACTTCGATTAACTTATATGAAAACATGTGTAGTTCTTTTTCTTACCTAACATGTAATTGTTGATATCGAATTTTAGTATCAATTGTGAATTTGTAATTTACAGTAGGACTTAAACGATTGTCATGCACAATAGAATACCTTACACGTGTGTGGTACTTAGTCACCAACTCTCTGACGATCAAGTTAGTAATTATTTAGAGATAGATAGTTAGAGAACAGAAAATTCAAATCATTTTCAGCATAACTCAAATGTTTAGAACACTTTTAATTATATAGAAAAATGGTTACATAACTATTATTTTAGCAAATTAATCTTTCGAATGATTAATTTAACTGTTACTAACTTAATTTAGTCATTACAAATAGATTCAAGTACAAGTTGTTGGCTTAATAGACCAACACTTGGTTATAATTTGTCTACCAAGAGACTGACCCTTATGGCTAACCATATGAATCGACCTTCATGAAACCTACGAAATTGGCTTATGTGGCCTTTTTAACTTCCTTAGCCGATCCTAAGAATCTGTCTTTATAGTTCTTGTTAATTTTATGATGAGAAATTGATATCTTTAGTTTTAATGGTTAAGTCTATAAGTTGGCCATCATACTTAATCTAAATAAAACCATCTCTTATAATGATCTATTGGTCCATCAAATAAAGTAGGATAAAATTAAATGACTATAAATAACAACCTTTTTTCCAAAAATAACAACAATAATAATAATGACACCAAAATTTATAAAGTTCACCCTTTTAACTATGCTATTTCATGGTTTTGTAGTTTCCTTTTTTAATATGTTTGTGGGTTATACTATAAAATTGAAAGAATAATACGGGAGAATGGTATTACAAATATGTAAACATATTGCCTAAAAATTGTATATATATTCACCTCTAAGTACTCAAAAAGATATGTCTTCCTCTATTTTCTCTCACTCCAAACTCCAAAAATCCAACACAAAGTACTATTGGACCTCTCCTAAATGGCCTACATTTTAACCACAAGACTACTATAACTAAGCATATCTTTAAAAACACTATTCTCCCTACAACCAACAATATAATTGAATCTAGCTAGACGTCATTGGGCGCATTTTCTTCGACAATAGAATTTTAAATTCATCCAAGTGTTTGAATGTCTCTTTTGTATGTCTCTTTATGATGTTGTGACACAAGAAAATTATTGTACTACCCCAAATAAATCCTTCCTTTTGGGATTTGATTGGACTCCTCCCAAAATTTAATTTTGACACTTTATCTCTCCTTTATTTTTCTTTAATTTAATATATAAGTTTTATAATATTTATAATTGTTCTATCCATTGGCTAACATAAAAATAGGATTTTTATGGGCCACTTTTGGACCAAAGAATCACAAATCCGGGAGGGTAGATTGCTAAGGGTAAAATCGAAATAATGACAGTCACGTAAGGACTAGAAGAGTGTAAGAAACGAGCTAATGGTCTGATGGCTGTCTCTTATACACATCTAGATGTGTATAAGCGTAAGGACTAGAAGAGTGTAAGAAACGAGCTAATGGTCTGATGGAGGAAGAGACCAGAGAAATGAATGGCATTGGACCAAATGACCCAACTTGCCCACCTCGACCTCGGTGGCGAGTGGCTTTGTTGGGCCAAATGATCCAACATGCACTCCTCGGCCGAGCCTCTTTCCATCTCTAAAGGTCCATTTCTCGTGGACCATGATCCAAGCCCCCTTGCCCTGTCCGAATTTGCATTCCCTAATCCCAATTAGATTTGGAACCCTAGGTCCACCTCACTATAAATAAGGGGTCATGGGCATCACCCAAGGTAAGTTCTTCTTCTTATTTCTAACTTGCTCTGGCCCTTTACTAAATACTAATATATGCATCATAGGTTCTATAGTAGGCATCACACTGGTATTTTCTTCTTCTTTATCTTGTAGGTCGTCTTTCTTTCCCAAATTATAAATTTACTATTGTAGGCATGTGAAGGTCAAGTGAATCTTCCACTACAAGAAAACACCCCTTTCTCAACACTTAAAATCGTCGAAAAATGATAAAAAAAAACCATGCATCGAAAGATCCACTCTCGACGACAAACTAGTTGTCAGAAGGTTGGTCAGGATATATCCGTCAAGAGAACATCTCTCGATGTGGTAACATATGTTGTCAGGAGTTGATATAAACTTCTGACGCTTGATATACGACATTAGTAGTTTGAGTTTCTGAATTTGAACTCCCTGCGGCTTAAGAACTCCCGGCATGTTTCGTTGGGAGATAGTCTTTTTTTAATTTTTAATTTTTTAAAATTTCATCTGAATAACATAAAATGTATAACATTATTAAGCAAATAAAAAATATTCAAATAAGAAACAAAACAAACAAACAAAGTCAAAAGTATTCTTTATTATAGAAAAGTTGGCAAAATGGTCTACAAATGAAATATGTCTTGATAAATACATAGAAGAAAGAACTCTCAACATCATCTCCAACACAACATCTCCAACATTTCCAACATCATCTCCAAACAAACAAAAACCATAAGGTGAGTCCTACAATCCTACAAAACAAAGAAAATCCTATAATGCTATAACAAAGAAAATCAACACACTTCCAAGACTACATGTTCTCAATCTTAAACCTCCACAAACACATAAAGACCACAAGTTGAATTCCTAAAGAATAATTTATCTCAACCCATCCACACAACATTCAAAATTCATAAACTTTGAAAAACAAATAAAAGACATATGATTAATCATACAATCCTACAAAACAAAGAAAATCAACACACTTCCAAAACTACATTCTCAACCTGAAAACGCCACAAACACACAAAAACCACAAGTTGAACTCCAAAAGAAAGATAACTAATCTCTACCCATCTGATACAACCTTTAAATCTGGATAGGAATTCCTATACAAATTTTGCCATCAACAAGGGTTGCCTTACTTTTATTTTCTTGGTAAAAGGCATTCAAACTTCAATTATTTGTTGGGATTGATATTCAAAATCTCTCTTATATTCTCATAGTTTGTAAACTTGTATAAACAAATTATTATTAATAAAATAATTATTACATATAAAATGATTAGTCTCTCTTTATAACACTATGGCTAGAAGAGACTTACATTTCACTAGGATGACCATAGGTGACTTAACCTTAATACCGAATGAGTTGTAAACTTCTGCCTATGAGTGGTGTTCCTTTGATTGTATGGGTGAGAGTGGCCAGATTCGCAAACTCAATATCCTTACTATTTTGGAGATTCATCTGAATGGGGAGCTGGGAACTCAATTATACAAGATAGAATTCACTCATTTCCTTTGTTAGGGTAAGTAGATGATTTGCTCCTTTAAGGGCTGAGTATGGATCTTGAACAATGAGGGCCCTCACCCTCTCACTGGCCAAAGAGGGGTCTAACTATAATGAGACTATGACTAATTGTTCATTAGAAGAAGCAATGGTACTTAAGGAGTTAGATGGAACTATAGAGGTAAAACGGTAATTTTGACCCGACTATACTTATGAGCAATTTGTGAAGGGTCAACACATTATTGATCAGTTACATCCAGTGGACACAGAAATATATCTACAGTGTAAAAAAAGTTCAGTTGTCAATCTTTAGTGAAGTGACCGACAGTTAATGAAAATTGATTAATTTGATTAAAAATTTTATCGATTAATCTTATATCATTGGAGTTTCAATCTATAGGTCCATAAGGTTCCCTTGTTAGCTCAATAAGGATTAATGAGAATCAAATTAATTTTGGTTTAATTTGAATTGTTCAAATTAATTAAAGGGAATTAATTGTATAAGATACAATTAATATAATATATGTTGATACATTATTATAAAGTATAATCTATGTGATACATTATAATATAAAGTTTTATTGAGAGAATTAAATATTTGAATATGATTCAAATATTGATCATATGAATATGACTCATATAAAAGCTATATGTTAAAATTAATATGCATATAATTCATATTAAAGTTATATAGTTTAATGAGAGAGGTTGTTATTTGAATATGATTCAAATATTAATTATATGAATAATATTCGTATAAAAATTATAGGTTAAAATTGATGTGAATTTGATTCATATTAAAACTATAGATTATATGAGATAAAATAAATTATAGGTTACATTATATGTGATATAATATAAACTATAGGTTATATATTATATATGATATAATTTATAGTTGATTTTTATTATATTATTATTATTATAATTAAAATATAAGAAATAACTTCTTTTGGGAGTCGAGTTATTTTTCACGCATTATATCATATAGAGTATTTTGGCAGTGAAGAGGGAGGATCAGTGTGATTGACGTGAAAACATTGAAGAGAAAAAGTCTCTCTGCTTTTTAGATCACCGTCTTCCTTTGTCAAAGAACTTCCCTCTCTAGATCTCTCATTCTTCCCTTACCAAAAGGCAAGCCAACATAACTCTGCCGTTGACTCTCCTTGAGAATAACAAGGAAAACTTCTTTGGAGGTGTCCAATAAGTTTTGTATTGTGGTGTTCGGGTTCAAGAAGGTGAAAGAACTATGAAGTTCCGTAGTGGAATCGGGGATCAACCCAATTTTTCAATTTTCATAGAACAATGAAACTACAGAACGTACAATATGCATTAAAATTAAAAAATTACAACATGCATCTTTAAATTAGAGGAAAAGAATGTTTACCCTTGCAGAACTGTTCTTCACGAAACCTTTGAACCGGTCACGAACAATTTGTGAGGACAGCGCCACAAGAAATTCCTCTGTATTCTTTGTAGGGGATGAGAATAACAGGAGGTGTATGCTCTGTGTTTATTTTTAGGAAGAGGAAGAGTGATTTTTTAGAGAAACTTTTCTTCTGCAAGAGTTAGGAAAATCCCAAAGAAACTTCACTTGGGAGATTTTGTGAAGAAGATGATAATTTTGAATAATAAAAAATAACTACCTCTACACGTACTGCAATCAGATAGAAAAGAGGAAGAGGGAATTATAACTCCCTCCCAAATTATTTTTTAAATTATGCAAGAGTTAGGAAAATCCCAAAGAAACTTCACTTGGGAGATTTTGTGAAGAATATGATAATTTTGAATAATAAAAAATAACTACCTCTACACGTAATGCAATAAGATAGAAAAGAGGAAGAGGGAATTATAACTCCCTCCCAAATTATTTTTTTTTAAAAAAATAATTAACAATTTATTTAATAGATTATGTATATATATATATATATGTATGTATGTATGTATGTATGTATATATATATGTATGTATGTATGTATGTATATATGTATGTATGTATGTATGTATATATGTATGTATGTATGTATGTATGTATGTATGTATGATAACCACCTTATCATATAATATATATTAAACTATATATTATATCAAATATAACACATAACCTATAGTAAGTACAATGTAAACTATAGTTTTATTTCTCTCATACATGTATGATATTTAATATAAATTGCATTTATACTAAATTTAATTATGTTAATCTCATTCATATAATTAATATTTGAATCATATTCAAATAGTTATTTCCTTTCAATTAAATTTTATAATGTATCAAATACACTATATTAATTATATCATATAAAATTAATTTGAATTAATTGCATCATATATAATTAATTCTCTCAATTAATTTGAACAATTCAAATTAACCCAAAATCAATTCTTAATAATCTCTATTGAGCTACAGAGGGGACCTTATAGACCTGTAGATTGGAGCTCTAATGGTACTTGAATAATTAATTAAACTTCTTTAATTAAATTATTCAACATCTATTAATTATCAGTCACTCCAATAAAGACCGACAGTTACACTCTTCACATTATAGATATATTTCTGTGTCTATTAGATATAACCAGTCAATAGTACGATGACCCTTCACAAATTGCTCGTAAGTACAATTGGGCCAAAATTATTATTTTGCCCTTGTAGTTACATCTAACTCCTTAAGTACCACTGATCCCTCTAATGAACAATAAGTCATAGTCCAACTATAACCAAGAGAGGGTGTGACGCCACATTGTTCAAGCCCGGAATGTCTTCATAGGTAGGAGTTAACAACTCACTCAGGATTCAAGTCATGACACCTATGGTCATCCTAGTGAAATGTAAGTCTCTATTATGAACGTATTCAACCTTCAAGCCGTTATGTACTCAGCCTCCATAGTGGAGTCAGCAATGCACCCTTGCTTGGTGCTTCTCTAGACTACTGCTCCTGTTAAGAGTGAACATTGATCCTAATGTGGATTTCCTATAATCTTTATCAGTTTGGAAATCAGAGTCCATGTATCCTATAAGGATCAGATCCGTAGAACCACATGAGCATGTAATCCCTTGTTCTCCGTAGATACTTGAGGAAATTCTTAACAGAAGTCTAGTGATCAAATCTTGGATTAGACTGATATCTACTGACTATCTCCACCGCATAGCAGATGTTAGGTCTAGTACATAACATCGCATATATCAGGCTATCAACAACTGATGCATAGGGATCTATCTAATTTCCTCAACTTCTTGAGGTGTCTTAGGACACTGTTCCTCAGACAATATAACTCCATGTCTGGAAGGGAGCAAACCTCTCTTGGAGTTTTGCATCGAAAACTTGACAAGCATCTTGTCAATATATGATGCCTGAGATAGGGCTAGCGTTTTGATCTTTCGATCTCTAAAGATTTGAATGCTCAAAATAAAATACATCTCTCCCAAATCTTTCATTTGGAATTGGGTCGTTAGCCAATTCTAAATTTCAGTTAGTAGACCTACATCATTCTCAATGAGTAGAATATCGTCTACATATAACACTAGAAAAACTACTGAATTGTTGATGATTCTCTGGTATACACAAGGCTCATTAACATTTTGATCAGAGCCATAAGATTTAATTGCAGTATCAAATTTTATGTTCCAAGATTGAGAAGCTTGCTTTAATCCATAAATAGACCGATTAAGGTTGCAAACTTTTTGCTCTTGACCTTGGGTTATGAATCCTTCAGACTGCTCTATATAAATGGTCTCCTCAAGATTGCTATTCAGAAAGGCAGTCTTGACGTCCATTTGCTAAATCATAGTCATAATATAAGGCAATGGACAGGAAGATCCAGGTAGATTTCAACATGACAACAGGTGAGAAAGTCTCCTTATAGTCGACTCTTTCAACTTGGGTATAACTCTTTGCCACAAGTCTAGCCTTAAAGGTTTTCACCTTCTCATTAGCACCCCATTCTTTTTTTATGTTTGTAACTAAATGATGTTTGCAAAATCATGCGTTTGAGGTGGTGAATAAAAATAAAAAGAAAGAAGCTAATTGCTATGCGCTATTCATACTCTTAGCTAAACAGACTAAGCAATTGAAGTTTGACTATGAGAATTGGTAGAGATACGATAATTGTTAACGCGTAATGAGATACATGGAGAAGTAGAGTTGAGGGAAAATTTCACCAAGTCATTAAGTTCAGTCGCAAGGTTAATCCTAGCTCGCCACACTAACGCATTGCACACCTTTCGATGGTCAGCCATATGCTTATATCTCCATAACGCATGGTTGCATTGAGTATAAGATTAATTCTATCTCTAACAACATTGCTTACTTTGCTTTGTGAGCTCCACTATTTACCCTCTGAGGCAGTTGGTTATAGCTACTCTGCTCATAGACAAGCATTGTGATAGCCTCGCACTAAGCAAACTGGATTGGCTCATGATACTCGCGCAACGCACACCTCTCAATGGTTTGCTACATGCATCATATCTTTATACCACATGATTGAGTATGCGATGACTCTTGCAATCTACACTTAACTCATGAGATGAAAGTAAAAGATGATAAAGAAGAAGAAGAAGATGTAAATGGTGTTGAGGGAACTAAAGAGATGCATTGAATACAAAATGGATTAATGTCTCAAGCCAAAATGTAATACAATACAGAGTTGAAAAGAGAGGTGGAAGGCTAGATATAAGCAATCTCTTGCTTCCATCAGATGTGTGTCAAGGCTGTCGATGGTGGAATGGATGGGCGGTGGAGTAGTTTCTCTCGAGCTCTATCTTCGGCAAAGCTTCGTCATCAATAGGAAAGGATTGTGGGAATGAAAAACTCTCAAAGACTTTCTGCTCATGCTCTTGTCTATGATCACAAGAATCTGCCTAAGGCAGAGACCTAGATGCCTTGAATATTGGCTCCAAAGCTCTATTTATAGAGCTTAAATGCTGACAACATTAGTAATCATGCTTTGATTAGCCACCATTAATGATGCAGTAAGCGAGAATGTCAGCGTTGCATCATGGTCAACGATCAGGAAGCGCGTCAGAATATCTATTGTACGATTTCAGAAATCTCGAGGCATGCACTCATATTCGTTTCTCATGAAGGATCAACACATTCCACCAACTCTTTGCGATCATACTTCTGTCATGGTTATCACTATAGTTGTGGCAGTGCATGCAACCAACTTTTCTTTATTGAGATCAGCACATTCGGTCGACTCCTGCGACAACTACAACATAGACATTTTGATGTAAGATAACGCATAATAAGGGGTTAGCAGGAATTTTCAGTGCTGGTCGATGCAAGATCATTTTTTCACATGAATCCTTTGCAATATTAACACATATTTTGCTCATCAACCCTCATAATTCTAAGTAAAGGTTGCAATAGCTTGTATTTCTACAAGTTATCACCTTCTTGTAAGACAATGGATCCTCTGATGGAGTTGACATTCAACAAACGGAAGTAATTAAGGATCTAAGCACTCTATCTACATCAACTTTAGTTAATTAACATGCATGTTCATAGTTTTAGCATATTAGGGTTTCAAGTGAATACCTTTGATGATTCTCCCAAATTGACTGGATTCACCTCGAGTGTCTTCTTCAATCTCTATTGTAGACCACCACAAGTATCTTCTCTACTAATCCCAGGTCTTAGATTGAAGTGTGGTTTTCAAATTTAGGGAAATTTGAAGTGGTTTTGAGAGTTGAGGTTGAGAGGAAAAACTGATTTTTCTTCTAATTTTCAAATTGCATGCCCTCTCAATCTAGTCTAAAACATCAATATGTAGAAGAAGATCATGCAGTTAAGATTAAACATGAAATAGCCACTTCATATTCCATTCAACTTAGTGATTTGAGGTGTTATTCAAAGTGGAATAAGTGGGATTATCCCACTTTCATTAGTTTCCAATTTTTCCAATTCAATAAATTGACTTATTTAAGACTGAATTTCAATTAAATAAATTTGATTATATTGAATTTAATAAATCCAAAAAAAAAACAATTAATCCAATTTTGAATTAAATAAATTAAAAGTGGATAATTACCAAATTGAAAAATTAATTAAACTAATTAATTTATTTAATTTAATATAAAAAAAGTAAATTAATATAACACCTCATTAAATATTTAAATTATATTCAAATATTGTCAACTCTCCACCTAGCGTTTAATTAGATAATTGAACTCTGACTATATCAAATATAATAATCCAAACCCTAAACCGAGTTTGAACATTTCAAATTCTCTGAACATATTATTTTAAGGTTTAATCCTTTTATGAGCTAGTAGAGGGACCCAATGAACTTAGAGATCATGAGCTCCAACGATTTGAGATTAATTGGCTAAACTCTTTAAACCAAATTAATCAATATTCGTTAACTACTGAGACATCCAACTATAGCTCAATATTTGCACTCTCCTCACTATAGATATATGTTTGTCCACTTGACTTAACCATAATCAGTAAGTCAATCTTCACAGGTCGTTTGTATTTACAGCTAGACCAAAATTACTGTTTTACCCCTGTAATACATCTTGTTGCTTAGGTCTCCACTGATCCTCTAATGAACAATTGGTTTATAGTCTTACCAATAAATCGAATTCCTCTTAGCCACGAGAGGGTAGGGCTCCTTTGTTCAAGACTAGGGGTCAGTACTTAAGGGAACAATCTGCTAACCCTAAAATGGGTAGAAGTGAAGTCCGTCTTGCATAACTTTGTCCCCAACTATCTATCCGATCTTGCTCTTAAAATGGGAGGCTTATTGAGCGATGATGTTAAACCACTTTTACCTACACGGATTAAGGATAATCCCGAATAAACAGGAGTTCGTAGTTAGCTCAGGATTAAGATCGAGTTACCTTAGGTCATCAAATTGAAATAGTCAGTTTGAATAGCAAATGACCGTTATAAAGAAAAGTGACTATTTTGTGGTCCTATGTAAACATCTTTTGCATTGGATGCCCCAATTCACATGTTTCTACATGAAAAACTTTTAGATCACATTATTTGTATCAATATACAAAGTGGGTCGCATCCATAGTGTCCTCAGAATAAGGTATTCAACCTTATCCATATACTTATAGACATTTTTGGCTATATACTAAAACTTGATCATCTTTTATGTCTCTACACAAAGTTTAAGTATATATTATAGCCATGGGTTAGTTTATAGGATTTAGTAATGAATGAAATTCAATAACATTTTCAATAACATCTTTATTAAAAAAAATCTCAATAACGTTTTTATTGTGAATAGAATATGTTTAATGTTTACACACTGTGAGTTTTAGGACATTCTCAACAAACTCCCACTTGGACTAAAACTCCAGTGGGTTTTTATATACAATGTTGAGTATAAGAGCATAAATACAATAAAATAGGGCACCTATATACCCATGAATTCTCCCACATGCCCTAGACTTATAAAGCTCGTAGTCCTAGTCCCACTAGGTGACCCTCGAACACTTTAGCCGTGAAGGACTCAGTAAATGGATTAGCTAAATTGTCTTCTAAGGCTATCTGCATGACGATCACGCCTCCTCTATGTATTATTTTTCTGATGTGATGGTACTTACGTTCGATGTGTTTTTCTCGTTTATGGCTTCTTGGTTCTCTTGAGTTGACAACTGCTCTACTGTTATCACAGTATAGGGTGATTGACAAATGCATATTTGGAATGACTTCCAAATCTGTCAAGAACTTTTTAAGTCATACTACTTCTTTTTCTGCTTTGAATATAGCTACAGATTCAGCTTCCATGGTGGAGTCAGCAATACAAATCTGTTTAATACTTCTCCATACTATAGCTCCTCTGTTAAGAGTGAATATCAATTCCGAAGTGGATATCCTAGAATCTATATTATTTTGAAAATCAGAATTAGTGTATCCAGTAAGGATTAAATCCTTAGCCCCATACACGAGCGTATAGTCTCTCGTTCTCTGAAGATACTTGAGGAAGTTCTTAATAGCAGTCCAATGACTATATCCAAGGTTGGATTGGAACCTGCTGACTATTTCGACTGCAAAGCATATGTCTGGGCATATGCACAACATAGCGTACATCAAGCTCTTGACTACTGATGCATAAGGAATTCTTTTCATATCCTCAACTTCTTGAGGTGTCTTTAGGACACTATTCCTTAAACAAATTAATTCCATGTCTAAGAGGTAATAAACCTCTCTTAGAATTTTGTATTTTATATCTTGACAACATCTTGTCAATATAAGATGCTTGAGATAATGCTAGCATTTTATTCTTGTGATTTCAAACTATTTTTATCAGAAGAACATACTGTGCTTCTCTTAAATCTTTCATTTGAAATTGTGATGCTAGCCATCTCTTTACATCAATAAGAAATCCTACTTCATTCCCAATGAGCATGATATCATCAACATATAGTACCAGAAATGCTACAGTCTTGTTGACTTTTTTCTTGTATACTCAAGGTTCGTCAACATTCAAAGCCATAAGGTTTGATCGTAGTTTCAAACCTTATATTCCAGAACCGAGACACTTATTTTAACCTATAAATGGATCTTTTAAGCTTGCAATCTTTTTGCTCTTGACCCTATTCAATGAACCGTTCTGGTTAAGACATATAAATACTTTCTTCAAGATAACTATTCAAAAAAGCTTCTTGACATCCATTTGCCATATTTCATAATCATAAAAAGCAACAATGGATTGAATTCTATTTTTCCTCAAAATGACTGAGATAACTAAGCATAACTCATCATTGAACGAACCATGTCTAACAAGGTTCTATTTTTCCTTTTTGCTGCACCATTTTGTTGTGGTGTATCAGGTGCAGTAAGTTGGGACTGAATTCCATGTTCTACTAGATAGTTCTAGAATTGTAAATCCATATACTCACAACCTCGATCTGATTGAAGTATTTTAACCTTTTTATCTAATAAGTTCTCAACCTCTACTTCATACTCTTTGAACTTTTCAAGAGTTCTGGACTTATGATGCATCAGGTAAACATAGCCATATCTTGAATAGTCATCAATAAAATTGATGAAATATTCAGATCCTCCTCGAGGTCTAACATTCATCCGACCACAAATATCTTAATGTACAAGCTCTAGAGGTTTTTTTTGGCTCTATGACCTTTTCCTAAAAAAGATCTTTTGGTCATTTTCCCTCAAGACATGACTCACAGAGGGGTAAAGAATTGTCTTCTAATTAATTTAGAAGCTCATTCTTTACTAATCTCTCAATTCTATTGAGATTTATGTGTCTAAGTCTTAAGTGCCAAAGAAAGACGTTAGGAGATTTTTTTTGTTTTTTATTTTTTGTGTCAACTGTTTTAAAAATCTCTATATTTAAAATAGCTTTTGCCTCAATTGGTTTTAACACATATAAGTTCTTTTCAAGTTTAGCAGAATATATTTAAACACCTATTGAACTAATGAACACTTCATTTATATCAAAAGAAATCTTGTGCATATGTTCTTATAAAAAAGGGATAGAAATTAAGTTCCTTTTCATATTAGGTACATAATATACATTTTCCAATAAGATGTAAATATCTCCAAAAAATAACTTGAGATCTTCCACTGCTTGAGCCGAAATGACTTCACCTGTTCCCACTTTAAAAAGTTATCTCGTTCTTTGTGGCTGCCTCTAAGAACTAGTTTCTTGAATGAAAGTGCAAATATGATTAGCGGCGCTTGAGTCCAGTATCCAGGTTAAATGAAAACTTTCCACTAAATATATTTCAATTACAAGTAAATAAGATTTATCTCGGTTTGGCTTTTCAAACTTCTTTTTGTGCAAGATATTTAGGGCAATTCTGTTTCCAATGTTCATCCTTGTTGCAATGGAAACATTTTTCTTTTGCAACTTTCGTCTTGCTTTTCTTAGCAGAAGCTATCTTCTTCCCTTTTCCATTCTTTTTCATTTGGATACTTTTATCATTTGAAGGGTCAGACTTCTTTTCGGAAGGTTTCGTACCAGATGTTGATCCTTTCTGAAATTTCTTTTGGGAAACAACATTTGCTTTCCCTTCTTGATTTTTATTTTTCATCAATAATTGGTAAGTCTGGAGTTCATTTAAAAGAATTGGCAAATTGTATTTAATCTTATTCATCACCACGTTTGTGTAGAAAGTTAGGAAATTCTTCGGAAGAGATTCCAAGATCATATTGACTTGACTCTTTTCATCTATGACAACAACATTCGCTTTCATTATATTGAAGTGGACCATCATATCCAGGACGTATTCTCTAACAGAGGTCCCTTCCTATATGGAAATTGTAAATGTATTTAATAGCATCGTGTTGAACTGATGAGGACGGCTATCTAAACATCACCTGTAACGACTCTATGATCTCCCTAGCGGTGACGATGGTTTTATGCTTTTTAGTAAGCACATCTGCTATGCTTGCTAAGATGTAAGCTCGGGCTTTTTTATTCGCCCTAACCCATCTATCATAGGCATCCCGAACACTTCAGTTTGCATTTGAACTGGGAACAGGAGGACGTTCCTCCGTTAAAACAAACCTCGTGTCATCTACAACTAGTATTGTATTAATATTTGATTTCCAATTCGAGTAACCCTCACCATCGAATTTATTCGAAGCTAATAGTTGGACAATTGAGTTCAACATGTTGAAACAAAAACAAATTCTATCAGAAAATTGTATCTAACTCTAAAATTTAGCAAAAGTAATAATGTATCCTAATTTCATTATTTATTTGCAACGATACTTTAGTGAGTCATGATAGATGCTACCAAGGGCAAGCAAATAGTCTTTCACCGAAGCAAGACATTGCTTGGCTAAATACTAATTCCAGAATAACTCTTATTCCTATAGTTATTTAGTTACCATTTTCAATTTAGAACTTTAGTAATTCTTGTAAGTGTGACCCTCCATTTTTAGTTTTCAGAGTACAGTGTCAACAAGCCCCCAAAGTGAAAGACAATGTTGAAGACAGAACTAAGAAAACTTTATTCATTTTTTAAGTTTGAGTTGTTCTGAATCCTATGTTACAACCCTCCAAGGGAATAGCCGTGGAAAAACGACTAGCTAATGCCGCCTAAAACGACAACAGGTGCAACATAATAATTTCACGATTCAAACTAATGGAATAGAACATAGGATATGTTGATACATTTCCTTCACCCACTTACTACGAACTTCCCCTATTCATCTTGTTATTGACCTATGCAAACACTTTTCGAATGGAGCGATCACGATAAAAGTGACACAAAGCCGAGCATAGAGCTCACGGTGTGAACTCTTAAGGACATGAGAGCTAAAAACAGTATATCATATATAATTAATATCCCACTGAAGTGTTCTAATGAATTGAGTATATTTATGTACTTAGGTATATGTCGGATAAAACATCCTAAGTCTAGGTGAATTATCCAAGTATAACGATTATAATTGGATTTTAACCTACGATGTCTAATTGATAAAACTATTTTATTACCTCACATCACTCATGCATATTCATAAAATCGGGTTAACAACGCTAAATAGTTTAGCTATAATCCCCAAGTAGCAGGTGTTCCGTAAACCATCAACTTAAGTTCCTCCAGTCTTAGATAAGATTATAGACCGATTGAGTTTGTAACCAACGTTTTACAAGATAACGACCTATTTTTTAACTCTTAAAATAAATTTTTATTTGTTAACCCTAAGTGAGCATACTTCTTATCTTTGTTATAGATTTTAAATGCCTAACACATTTTATAACACTTTATAAAATTATAGACATACTATAACATACATCAAGAATTCTACATTTTAATATAACAATTATATTAAATAAATGAAACCTTAAATCATGCATACTATATATTATAACATATTATAACATACTTTCGATGCATGATACATGCTTCGTATGGTGGGATTTTAAACCTTAATGCACGCGCGAACTGGGCTTGGATAAGCAGCTTTGCAATGCTCCATCCCAGCGTTGCAACACCACGGGATAACACCGTCATTTCTAGGCTAGCTGAAGAACAGTGTTGCGACGTAATGAAGGTAGTGTTGCAACACTGTCTGACAGAAGCTTCAATTTTGTAATTCTACAGCTGAGCATGCTTCAGATTTTATTCAATTACAACCTAATTGCAACTCTATTGACTCTAATAAAATTACAGACTCTTAATAACATAATAAGGCCCATAAACAAAGAGCAAATTACAATAATTACTTGCAAATTGAAGTAAAACTTAGATTCCAAAACCAAAATTTATTCATTTTAGCAACCATTTCATGCAACTCATGTAAAACACCCACCATACTAAAATTAATGCAGATTGAGTACTTAAAATATGCTCCGATATCAATTGATGGAGTTGACATTCAACAAATATTGATGGAGTTGAAATTCAACAAATGGAACCAATTAAAGATCTAAGCACTCTAACTACATCAATTTTAGTTAATTAGCATACATATTCATAGTTTTAGCATATTAGGGCTTCAAGTGAATACCTATGATGATTCTCCCAAATTGACTGGATTCACCTCGAGTTTATTCTTCAATCTTTGTTGTAGGCCACCACAAGTATCTTCTCTACTAATCTTAGGCCTTAGATTGAAGTATGTTCTTCAAATTTAGGGGAATTTGAAGTGGTTTTGAGAGTTGGGGTTGAGAGGAAAAACTGATTTTTCTTTTTTCTGATTTTCAAATTGCATGCCCTCTCAATCTAATCTAAAACATCAATATATAGAATAAGATGATGCAGTTGAGATTAAACATGAAGTAGCCACTTCATATTCCATTCAACTTAGTGGCTTGAGGTGTTATTCAAAGAATAAGTAGCCACTTCATATTCCACTTTCATTAACTTCTAATTTTTCCAATTCAATAAATTGAATTTCTATTAAATAAATTTTATAATTATGATTTTAATAAATAAAAAAAACAATTAATCCAATTTTGAATTACATAAATTAAAAAATTAATAATTACTAAATTGAAAAATTAATTAAACTAATTTAATTAATTTAATTTAATATCAAATATTAAATTAATATAACACTGTTTAATTCGATAATTAAACGTCAATTATATCAAATATAATAATCCAAACCCTAAACTAAGTTTGAAAATTTTAAATTCTCTCAACATGCTATTCTAAGGTTTAATCCTTTTATGAGCTAGTAGAGGGATCCAATAAACCTACAGATTACGAACTCCGAGGATTTGAAGTTAATTGGCTAAACTCTTTAAACCGAATTATCAATATTCGTTAACTACATAGACATACCACTATATCTTAGTAGTTGCACTCTTCTCACTGTAGATATATTTATGTCCAGTTGATTTAACCATAATCAGTAAATCAATCCTTTGCATGTCGTTCGTATTTACATCTAGGTCAAAATTACCATTTTACCCTTGTAATACATCTTGCTCCTTAAGTCTCCACTGATCCTCTAATGAACAATTGGTTTATGGCCCTACCAATAAATTGATTCCCTCTCGTGGCCCCTTTGTTTAAGACTAGGAATCAGTTTTTAAGGGAACAATCCGCTAACCCTAAAATGGGTAGGAGTGAATTCTGTCTTGTAGAACAATATCCCCAGCTATCTATCCGATCTTACCCTTAAAATGGGAGGCTTAATAAGTGGTGATGTTGAACTACTCTCACTTATGTAGATTAAAGGATAAACCCGAATAAATAGGAGTTCATAGTTAGCTTAGGATTAAGATCGAGTTACCTTAGGTCATGGAATTGAAATAGTCAATTTTAACAGTAAATGGTCATTATAAAAGTAAATATTTCGTGGTCCAATCTTATGCAAACATCTTTTGCATAGGATGCCCCCACTCACATGTCCCTACATGAGCAACTTTGTGATCACATTGTTTGTATTAATATACAAAGCGGATCGCATCCATAGTGTCCCCAAGATAAGGTACCCAACCTTATCCAAGATCTTTTTTGCTATATATTAAAACTTGATCCTCTTTTATGTCTCTACATAAATTTTAAGTATTCATGTTATAGTCGTGGGTTAGTTTATTGGATTTAGTAATGAATGCAATTCAATAACATTTTCAATAACATCTTTATTGAAAGAAATCTCAATAATGTCTTTATTGTGAACAGAATATGTTTAATGTTTACAAATTGCGAGTTTTAGAACATCCCCAACATCCTCAACATCTTCGTTAGCTACGATAGGTAGGGTTTATGTTAAAACCATAGACCGAACCATGTTCAATAGGGTTCGATTTCTCCTCTATACATCATTCTGTTATGGTGTACCAAGTGCCGAGAGTTGAGATACAATTCCATGTTCTATAAAAAGTCTTGGAATTTTAGATCCAAATACTCTCTACCTCGATCAGATCAAAATGTTTTAATGGTTTTATTTAATGCGTTTTCAACTTCTGCCTTATACTCCTTGAACTTTTAAAGGCCTTCAAACTTATGTTGCATTAAATAAACATACCCTTATCTAGAATAATCATTAGTAAAAGTGAAGAAATATTCAAACCCTTCTCTTGCCTTAATATTCATCGGACGACAAAGGTATGAATATACAAGTTTTAAGGGTTCTTTGGCCCTATGTCCTTTTTCAGTAAAAAGATCTTTTAGTCATTTTTCCTTCAAAGCCTAACTCACACACAGGTAAATAATTCTTTTCTAACTCGCTTAGAAATCTATTCTTGACCAGTCTCTAAATCCTATTAAGATTTATCTGTCCTAATCTCAGGTGCCAAAGATAGGCATTTTCCTTAGGAAAAATTTTAAGTGTTTTATCCTAAGTTATCCCAATTTTAAATATTCAGTATTTAGGAGGACTTTAGTTGCTAATGATCTTAGCACCTATAAATAATATCCAGGATTAGCATAACAAATATATACTCCATTCTTATATACAAACATTTTATTTACATGAAAATTTAAAGAGTAATGTTGTTTTAGTAGGCATTTTACAGAAATTAGGTTCCTTTTCAAGCCTAGAACCACATATACATTATCTAATAAAATATAAGATTTCTATAAGTAGAGTCAAAGTCCTCCCACTACTATAGCTGAGACGACATGCCCAGTTCCAACATGCATCATCATCTCCCCAGCCTCCAGTTGCCGCAACGAACTAATTCCCTAAAATGAAGAACAAACATGGTTAGCAACCTGAATCTATTATTCAGGCTGAATCATCATTCTTCACTAAATAAGACTCCAAAACAAGTAAATTATATTTACCTTGCTTGGCCTTCTTCTTTTCTGCCAAGTATTTGGGACAATTTCTCTTTCAGTGTCTCTCATGGTTGTAGTGGAAGCAGATTTCCTATGCATCCTTGGCCTTCTTACCCTTCTGAGCAGCCACTGATGAGTTAGCTTTCCCTTTTCCACCTTTCTTCTTCTTTCACTTTTTAGTGCCGGAAGAATAAGACATAGACTTAGTTCTAGAGGTCGAAACTCTGTAGAACTTCTTGTAGGACGAAGCAAAATTTCCTCACCCTTCCGTTCCTTGGATTTCATCAATGACTGAAAGGTCTGTAGCTCATTGAGCAAAATGGTCAGTTTGTAGTCAATCCTATTCATAACAACATTACTACAAAACTATAGGAAACTATCAAGTAAAGATTATAGTATGAAGCTAACCTGACTGGCTGTATCGATGACACCATTCATCTTCGCCATATTGAAGTGGATCATCATGTTGAGAACTTTTTCTCTAACAGATGCCCCATCTAGCATACGGGCATTGAAAATGTATCAGAGCGTCATGCCTGAGTGGTGCAGACGATTGTTTAAACATCCCCCTCAGGGACTCCATGGTCTCACGGAGAGTGATTATGGGTGCATGCTTCTTGGCCAAGACTTCAGAAAGACTTGCCAAGATATACGCTTGGGCCTTTTCATTTTCCTTTATCCAACACGAATATGCCTCTCAAATGTTTCGAGGAGCATTTTGAGTAGGAACAGGAGGAAAATCCTCCATCAGAACCAATCTTAGGTTATCAATGATTAAAATCGTGTTAATTTATTTTTTCGAGTTGTGTAATTTTTGCCGGTAAGTATGTCAGCAGCGAGTAAATTTACTGCTATAGAAGTCATAATGAATTTGTTGAAACATACAAATTATTTATATTGGAATTCGAGCATTACCCATTTGAAAAACCAATCAAATTTAGCAAAATACTTAATGCACTTTATTTGAATCTATTTTGTAATGATATTTCAGTGAGTCAAGGTAAAATCTACCGTAGGGTGATCAGGTACCCTTTCACTGTAATGGGACCGTCTCAACTAATATACATAACAAATCTTTGTTATTGTAAATATTAGTCACCATTGTTCGGTTCAGAAATTGTTAACTTGCTTAACATTTTCTTGTAAGTGTAATCCCTCATTTTAGATTTTAATGTTCCACCCTAATGCGCCAATCTTAGGGAAAAACCGATTGGGGCAAAAACTAAAGTAATCCTATCCATTTCTAGAGTTTGAGTAAAAGGTCATGCAAATGCCATCCATAGGGGGACATAAGCAAAGGTGGCTCGAGGCCGAGCATGAAAATTTACTACCAACTAATGAGAAAGACCAAAGGATGTGTTCCTACGCATCTCACTCCCACTTATTATAAACACTCCCTTCATTCACCTTCGTATTAACCTATACAAACATCACTCGTAGGGGGGCACAAGCAAAAATGCCTCGAGGCTAAGTATAGATGTCACGGTGTGAACTTTGAAGGAGAAATATGAAGAAGAAAAATGAATCCTGCACTAGAGAATCCCTTACTGTCTAGTGACCCTTCTATGTTAAGGCGACAGCGAACACAGACACGAAGTCAAACTCGAAATTCGATTGCGGTTAAGCAAACATCGATTCCTGCAGCCGTTTTGATTGAGTATACTATTATGGTAGTGGCGATAAGGGAAGCAATCATGGAAACAGTACTAAGTAAGGTGAAGAACATAATGGACGAGCAAATGGCTCAATTTTCCCTGTCCCAACCAATACCACCCCCACAGGTCCATACACCACAAGTTCATGCCTAGAACTAGACACATAACTAAAATATCTCAGACCTTTCTATGGAGGCCAAACACCTCCAGGATTTTAGGAAATACAACCCACGTACCTTCAATGGGTTATTGAAGGACCTTATCAATGTAGAGCTATGACAGTTAACAACGGAGATGATATTTCGATACATAAAATGCCCCGAGGATCAGAAAATGCAATGTGTCATCTTCATGCTCACTGATAAAGCGCAAGTTTGGTGGGAGTCGAAAGAGAGGACGATTGGTATAGGTGGTGAACTAGTAACGTGGGAACAGTTCAAGGAGCACTTCTACATAAAGTACTTCTCTGCTAACTTGGGGTATAATAAGTAGAAGGAATTTTTGGACCTGAATTAAGGGTACATGATTGTTGAGGAGTATGGCTAGGAATTTGACACACTATCCCATTTCGCTCCTGAGTTGGTCACTATAGAGGCTATAAGAGCATAAAGATTCATCTAAGGTTTGAAGGACGAGATATGAGGTTTTATGCGAACCTTTAAACCGATCATTCATGCAAAGGAACTTTGTTTAGTAGTTGAGATGGACTTGTACTCAGGAAGCGAGCGCTTAAAGTCATTGGGGTGGATCCTTCCTCAGGTCAAAAAAGGAAGATGGAACAGGGAGCTGCAAAGCCCCTGCAGAAAAGCCAGAATTAAAAGAAAAACCACTTTGACACCTCAAGCAGCAAGTTTCTAAGTTAGGAATGGTTGTGAGAGACCGACTGGTGTGTAGATCTTGCAAGAGGCGTCTTTGGGGACGTTGTTTGGCTAGCAGTGGAGTGTGCTTCTATTGCAGACAAGAGGGGCACAATAAAATGCACTCTACAAATGCATTCTTTGGGCTTAGAATTACGAAAGTTAAAATCGCGCATGCAGAAGCAATTAGAAACTTAAGCACTCTAATTTCATTAATTTTAAAGATTAAAGCATGTACATAAATAACTTGGAAATAGGGTTTAAGAAACAACCTTTGAAGAAACTCACAATTAAAGCTATCCTTCGGTTAAAAAAAAATCACAAACACTCTGTGGACTATCGCTAGAGTCTTCCTTACTATTCTCCAACCTTATAATAGATTGTAGGATCCAATTTGTGAGGAAATTGAAGGGAATTTAGAGAATATGGAATTTTTAGGTGTGAAGAACTCGAAAGAACAATTCTTTTCAAAAAAGCAAAATCGCATGGAACTTATTAACAAATACTTTCTCTTATTTAAAGAGAAAATCATGCAATCAAAGTGCATGAGAAATTGACACCAAATCAACATGCATTAAGTGGAAAATTAGGTGTTCAAATTAGAGGAAAATGTGGGGGTTTCCCACTAACCCTATTTTTCAATTTTAATTTTAATTTCATAAATTCAAATAATTAAATTTTAAATAAAATTAATTTAATTAAACAATTTAATTAATTTAATATCCAATATTAAATTAGATTTACTACCAATTCCACAAACATGAATCCTCA
>NC_052351.1:5677350-5976712 GCF_009727055.1 Benincasa hispida | reverse complement strand
AAATAACATCATTTATTTTAAAAAAAAAATTAAATAAAATTAATTCTAATAATTACCTTGATATAAAATTAATTTTAAATAATTAATTAATTAACCGATTTAATTAATAAAATTAATTTAATATCAAATATTAAATTAATAATAAACACAAATTCCAAACATGAATTCCTATTCATGTGTAATATTTAAATCATATTTAAATATTTTAACTTCTCTTATTGTTTAATTCAACAATTTAAACATCAATTATATCACATATAATTAATACTTATTCCCTAATTTATATTTGAACATTTCAAATTCTCTCATCACACTGACCTAAGATTTAATCTGATATGAGCTAGTAGAGAGATCTAATGGACCTAATGAACCTACAGACCATGAGTTCCAACGATCCGAGATTAATCGACTAAACTCTTTAACTTAATTAACCAACATTCGTTAACTACCGAGACACTTCACTAAAGCTCAGTAGTTACACTTTCCTCACTGTAGATATATTTTTATCCACTTGATTTAACTATGATTAGTAAGTTGATCCTTCATAGGTTGTTCGTAATTACAGCTAGGTCAAAAATTACCAATTTATTTCTGTAAATATATCTTGTTCCTTAAGTCCCATTGATCTTCTAATGAAAAGTTGGTTTATGGTCCAATCATCAAATGAGGTCCTTCTCAGGCAATGAGAAGGTAGGGCCCCATTCAAGACCCGAGTAAGCACTTAAGAGAACAACCTATCCACTATCCCTAGAATCGGGTAGGAGTGAATTCCATCTTGCAGGACTATATCTTCAGCTATCTACCTGGTCTTATCCCTAAAATTGGAGGCTTATTGAGTCGGCGATAATAAGTCACTCTCATCCATGTAGATTAAAGGATAATCTTAAATAAACAGAAGTTTGTAGTTAGCTTTGGATTAAGATCAAGTTACCTAGGTCATCGAATTGAAATCGTTAGTCTTAACATTAAACAACATTATAAAGTAAAAGTGACTTTTTCGTAGTCTAGTCGTATGAAAACTCTTTGCATAGGATGCCCCAACTCGCATATCTCCACATGAACTATTCAGAATCACATCTTTTGTATCAAATACAAAGTGGGTCGCATCCATAGTGTCCTTAGGATAAGGTACTTAGCATTATCCTTATACTATAGATCGCTTTGGCTATATACTTGAACTTGATCCACTTTTATGTCTCCACATATAGTTAAAGAATTCATGTTATAGCCAGGGGTACTTAGTTTATTGGATTTTAGGTTCTTAAAGGTACAATACATATTCAATAACAATTTTACTAAATAAACCTCAATAACATCTTTATTGCAAAAAAGAATATGTTTAATGTTTATAAACCACGAGTTTTAGGACATAAAACTCAACAAGAATTTAATTAGTTTGATGTTTAATTTGAGATCTTTGATGCTTTTTATGTTTAATTATAGGAAATCGAGCAATTGGACCAGAACAAGTAATTTCAAGGATAAAATGACCAAAATACACCTAAGAAATGTCAAAACTTTGACTTAGGGCTAGGAGAAAAGTGGAAGAAATCATTAAGGAAGAAAAATAAGGCAATGTCACGCGCAACGCTGCAACTGTTGGTTTGTATGTCCTAAAACTTGCAGTTTGTAAGATTAAATATATTTTATTTTTTAATTAAGATGTTATTGAGGTTTTGTTTAATAAAACTGTTATTGAATATGTCAATTGCACTAAATTCAATAAACTAAGATCCATGGTTATTGCATGAGTACTGATAGCTAGTAGAAATACAAGCTATTGTAGCCTTTTATTTAGAATTATGAGGGCTAACAAGTAGAATATGCGTTGATAATACTAAGACTTCATGTGAAAAGTGAGCTTGCGTCGATCAGCACTAAAATCTCTGCTAACCCAATTTTATGCGTTATTCTGCGTCAAAATGTCTATTTTCGTAGCTATCGCATGTGTTGAATCTCGGACCATCACAAAGTTGATCGCATGCGTTCATCGGATGGATGTTGCGGCTATAGAGTAATAACCATGATAGAAGGGTGATCGCAAAGTGGGTGGAATATGTTGGTACTTCGGAAAAACAAGCATGAACGCATACCTTGGGAGTATCAAAAGGATAAGATGATGTTGATATTTCACCTACCATGCCAAAAGTGGCAGTGACTCAGAGCAGGACCACCAATGTTGTCGGCGTTTGAGCTCTATAAATAGAGCCTTAGAGCCTAAATTCAAGGTATCCAAGCTTCTGCCTTAAGGCGGATCCTTGTGATCACAGATGAGAGCATGAGCAAACACTCTTTGAGGACTTTTCACCTCCACAGCCCATTCCGAGTGACGACCAGAGTTTCGCTGGAGATAGAGCTTAAGAGAGACTACTCTACCACCCATCCATGGTAGCACCAGCAGCCTTGACGGACACCTGATGAAAGCAAGATATTGCTTACATCTAGCCCTCCATATTTCTTCATATCTCTATATTGTATTACATTTTGGCTTAAGACATTAACATATTTTGTAATCAATGCATTTCTTTAGTTCCTTCAATACCATCTTCTTCATCTTCTTCATCTTTGTCATCATTTACCTTCATCATTTAGTTATCAAAGGTGGTCACATACTCAATCATGTAGCCTAGAGATAGAACGCATATAGCAACCCCCAATAGGTGTACGTAGTGCGAGTATAGCGAGTCAATCCTCTTTTCTTAGTGCGAGGCTATCGCAATGCTTGTCTATGAGCTGGTAGCTATAACTACTACCCGAGAGGGTAAGTAGTAGAACTTATTAAGCAAAGTAAGCAGTCTTCCTAGAGATAGGAATAATCTTATGCTCACGCAACCTTGCGTTATAGAGATATAAGCATGAGGCTGACCACCGAGAGGTGTGCGATGCGTTAGTATGGCGAGCTGGGATTACCCTTGTAACCAAACTTAATGCCGCGGTGAATTTATCCCCTCCACAATTCTATTTCTTCATGCATATTATTACGCGTTAACAGTTGCCGCATCTCTACCAATCCTCATAGTTAAACTTCCATTGCTCAATCTGTTTAATTAGGAGTAGGAGTAGCACACAATCCTTTACTTTTATCTTTTTATTTTTATTCATTGCCTCAAACGCATTACTTCACAAATATTAAGTTACAAGTCCCTGTGTTTGACCTTAGATCATCCCGAGAAACTTGCGTTCTCGTTATACTTGGCGAGAAAGTGAGAAAACTTGTGGCAGGAACGTATGATCATCGCATACATGCTTAAATGCATATTGTATATTTTCTCGTCCAACGCATGACCATCGACGCATGGAGATCAACGCATAACATAAGTTGCATATTTATTTTCCTCTTCTTTTCCAATGCATCAAGTACTTGGACTACATAAGAGTGGATCAAATTCGAGAAGATAGCCAAAACGTTTTATAAGTATATGGATAAGGCTGAGTACTTTATTTTGGAAACACTATCGGATGCAGCCCACTTTATCTTGGTACAAACGATGCAATCCTGAATCATTCATGTGGAGACATGTGAGTAGGGGTATCCTATGCAAAGAGTTTATATAAGACCGGACTAAGAAATAAGTCACTCTAACTTTATAACATTGTTTACTATTTAAGACTGACTATTTCAAAGCGATGACGTAGGTAACTTAACCTTAATCCTGAGCTAACTATGAACTCCTGTTTATTCAGGATTAACCTTAGATTTGTATGGGTGAGGGTTGACTCAACAGCAACGATTCAATAAGTCTTCCATTTCAGGGATAAGACCAGGTAGATAGTTGGGGACATAGGGTGCAAGATGGAATTCATTCCTACCCGCTTTTAGGGATAGTAGAGAGGTTTTCTCTTAAGTACTGACTCCAGGTCTTGAACAAGAGGCCCCACTCTCTCATTGACTCGAGAGGGACTCGGATTTGTGATTGAATCACAAACCAATTGTTCATTAGAGGATTAGTGGGACTTAAGGAACAAGATATAATCTCCAGGGTAAAACAGCTCTTGACCCAACAGTTATTATGAACAATCTGTGAAGAGTTGACTTACTGATTATGATTACATCGAGTGGACAGAAATATATCTACAGTGAGGGGAGTGCAACTACTGGGCTTTAGTGGAGTGACCTGGTAGTTAACGAATGTTGATTAATTCGGTTTAAAGAGTTTAGCCAATTAATCTTGGATCATTGGAGTCCATGATTTGTAGGTTCATTAGGTCCCCACTAGAAGAAATTCGGGCTTTAATGTTGGTTGGAAAAGGTGAAATCGGATGTATAATGTCGGTTTTAAAAAAAATGGATCTTTAATGTCGGTTTAAAACCGACATTAAAGGTGTAATGTTTTTTTCTTATTTTATTAAATAATATATCCCTAATCACTCGCGCGCTCCTTCTCTTGCCCAAACCCTTCTCTGTCGCACCATCACGAAACCTTACCTCGCCCAATCCTTAAACCTTTCCCTCGCTGTCCGTCGATCGTTATCAGCTTTCTTCGTTCGTCGTCGATCGTTCTTCGACTTTCTTCACTCGCCGTGTATCGTTCTTCAGCTTTCTTCGCTCGCCGCTGATCGTTCTTCAGCTTTCTTATTGTTTTAAAGGTATGACTTGAAATCAACCACCTCTCTAACAATTGGTGTGTTGTGCCTGATTGTTATTCTGATTGTTGTTCTGATTTGGGTTGTTCTCATACGTTATTAATGAGGAAATTGGAATTGTAGATGAACAAAGAGAGATTACCTGGAATTTTGAAACAGAGTACATAAGCTGATTTTGCTCCTCTTTCATCTTGTTGTAGCGATTAGTAATCAACCTTATGCTGATAAGATAGAAACTACTTGAGTATTCAGTACATAACCACACTGAAGCAAATCCGAAATTCTTAATTGCGGTGCTATTCCAGAAACATCAGAAACATTAATTCATATAAACTCTTTTATCTTCAATTTTCACATAATGTTTCAGATTAGAAAGAATATCTCAAATTCTTTTATCTTTAATTGGTCATGCATCTCACATATTTTCCTAAAACATAGCAAAAAAAAAAAAGAAAACTTTGGAATTTGCTTATTATGCACAATCACTCTAATTGTATAGCAGAGTATCTTTCGGTAAATCCTAGAAGTAAAAACAAGGCTATTGGGAAAAAAATGAACGACACATTTTCTACCATTAAAGATTACCAAAATCAGAGTTTCACGAACTAAACCTTTCTACTTTATTGCCACCTAACACTTTTTATATGGGTAAGAACCCTTATATCATGGCGGAGAAGCTTAATACGTTTATTGTCACTTATCTCAATAATATAGTACATTTATAGTCTCTAATGTTACTTGAAATACAGGTTAATAAGTTATTTCACTTATTTACTTACCAACATGAATCAGAGAACATATAATAGATTTATTTACTTATTATTATTATTTTGGATGACAAACAAAGCATGGAATTATAGCATAATGAAGAAATGTAAGTTAAAATTTTGAAGAACACTTACTGCAACTACGTCTCCAGATATAGCCACAATTCTCTCAATAAACACCTCATTTTAACTAACTCTAAATTCCTAAATGAGGTACAAAAAAGGTACAAGAAAATATGAGCATCTAACAATACTAAACAAGACAATTTCCTAAAAAAAGGTACAATAAAGCGAAGCTCTTACTCGAATACGTTTCTCAGAATGGGTTAGTGAAGCTGCTTTTTTCCTTTTTCATTATAATGGATCATAGTCAGTATAACAAGACAGAAGTTCTAATGCATTCAGGTTGAAAAGGGCGATGCTCTTAAGTCATTCTGGCTTCTAGAAGTTGCAATGCAACAATCTGCAACAGATCATTCTACAGGTAGCTGTTTGGCGATGCCTCAAATCTCTTTAGATCCTTTATAGTTTCACTTCCATATAGTTAGAATGCCATGAATCTGTTATTTAGCGCTCCAAATGACCTGCATGAAGTTGTATATGCATTTATATTATTTACGAGTTTGGCCCTAGGGCTTAAAGAGGTGCATTATATGTAAATCAAATAACCCTAGAGTCACCTTATATGATATTTCTCTCCAATAATGAATTGTTCTCTCTCTGCTTATGGGTGTAGCTAATACGCTATAAGTGAACTGCGCAAATCTTTATGTCGATTTCTTTACTGTTTACAAATTTACATTTTCTTGATTTATTTGATTAATGATTACTCATATCCTAACTTCAATTTTTCTTCTTTGCAATAAACTTTCAGGAACTATTGACATGGATCTGATTACCACGGAAGTATCAGCAAGCGAAAGCATGTGAAGGGAGAGTTTATTATCGGCAACTCGCAACATTATTATGGAGAAAATACAGCTTGGAGGACCCTCCATGTGCCTGGCTGAGGTTTGCTGCTAACTTTTACTGTGTGTAGTAACTTTACTTGTTAAGTTGAAGTTAAATTCTAAATCTTTCCAATTCTTCTGTAGTTGCTGGATGAGCTAAAGAAGAAGAATCCTGATAATGAAGTCTATCTCAACAACGTATATTACATCTCTTAATCTCTCAAAACCTCCCAAATTTGTAGACAAATAAAATTGTGTTTATGTTTTGGATTCTCTTCGAAGCAAGGTTCAAGAGGATTTTCATGGAGTTATAAATATGTAAGTGTAATTGAACTTTCTTAGCTCTTAATTGAAGTATTTATGTTTTTAAACTATTTAGTAGATTGAAAACATGGCAAGCCAAGCACGATCTCCAACACTATTGATCTTCTCCAAAATGGAAACCTATAAAGGTAAATTTGTATTCATTTTTTAACAATTTATATTCATTCGAATTCTTTATAACAATTTAACAATTGTTTTCAACTTCTTTATATGCAGTGCCCTCGTTAATTAGATTTTGTGGGATGCGAGTACTATGTGCAAAAGTATATACACAAAATAGTGCATAATCCTACTACTCCCATTACTAGCCTCGTACGTAAATTATTTATCCTTCTCTGGCCACCTTCCCCATCTCCAACATCTTCTTCTTTTCCAACGATGGTAGGCCACACTAACCCAAATATTCTTCCAACACACATCGATAACACTAGTGTGCGACGACTAGCGATTGAGAACCCTGCAACCCTGCAACCCTACAGTCTCGGTATAATGACAACATTAGCAGTCAACGGTGATAAATTCTTTTTCAACATTATTTAGGACTCTCACAGTAGCTTACAACAAAGTTTTTGTTCTATTGGACAAGGATTAAGCAAATTCGGACACCAACTAGCAAGGATTTGGGTTCTTTTGGATTCAAAATAGTTTCAAAAACTCTTCGAATACTTTTCAGCAAGAATATGAGACTGTTTTGTTTAGACTTGATTCAAAGTGTCCGAATTGAGATTTAAAATTTCTTTGGGAGTCTTTCAAATAGTTTAGAAGTACTTTTATACGCGTTGTGCAAGTGGAATTCTACTTCTGGAGTCTATTTGTTGTATGCTAGTATGTTTCGGGCTTCTATTGTAATTTATATATTATTTATGGCTACATATTGATCATCTTGAATCATGTGTTTTGGCTAAATAATAGCATGTTGTGATGTCATGTAGTAGTGTAATAGCTTACGTGTGAAAGAGTTATTAAGTGATATGGTACATATGACTTTGTTGACTTGTTGAGAATGTTTGGTTGTGCATTATAATTATGTTGGAGAACATGTTGTTACTTTATGTGTTTTGACATGAGATATGGTTTAGGATTATATGGTAGAAATCATGCATTGGTGAGATTTGTGAGAAGGGGGTTGAGAACCTTGTGAACTTTGTAAAGAAAATGTCTCAATGTTAGAGGCATGTTGTTTACTTTATGCATTTTGGCATGAAAATTTTTGTTCTTTATGTTTACACCTCTCAACTGTTTGTGTAAATGTCTCAATGAAAGCCAGCCTATAGTTTCACTCCAATAGTCTCTCTACTCCTAGATTTTGGCCTTTTTATGTGTCTATTGGCCTTTTGTGATTAACATCCTTAAGAAAGGTAGGAGTGAGAAGCTGAGTGATGAAAGCAATTAAGGAGACACTTGAGAAGGTAATTTTTACTGTGATTTGGTGTATCTCATTTGGATATGTTTTACTATGTACTGGAAGTTTGCTGCGTGTAGTTGGGAGAAATCTAGCCAATTTTTGATGTGGGTAGTTGTTAGCCTAAGCATTACTGGAAAATAATAAGTGTTATCTCCTAGACTGTGGTGCTGAAATATTTGTTTGGGTTGGAAGAGTGGCGCAAGTAGAGGAGCGAAAAGCAACAATTCAAGTATGGCAACTAATGAAACCATCGGGGTCCTGATGGTTTTCACTTCTCTAGGGTATTGGCGAATTCAATGGCAGTGCCAAAAACTCCATGCTTGGCAAGAGGTATTGGTAAATTTTATAGTGGAAGGACTGCTTTACATCATCTCTTACACCTACCACTCTGGTGAGAGGAAAGAAGATTATTTCTTGTGCTCTTGGTTTGGAAAGGATAGCATCGAGGTTAGTTAGCATTTAGGATTTATTTTGAGAAAATCTAACTATTGTAAGTTACATACTTAAACTTGGAATGTGGTGGTACACTTGCCAATTCAGTTGAATAACTAGTGTTGATTCTCTAAGAAAGGGAATAATAGAAGATGGTTTCCTTGATCTAATGAAAGTACTCTTGATTCCTGTAAAAGAATAATTGCTTGTAAACACGTGTAGAGATGTTTTCTCATTCCTTATATTTTCATATCATGACATATTTAAGTGCATTTGTACATAAACATATGTGTTTATTGCTGTTAAACCATTTCTATTATTTCAAACCTTAGGAAGATCAAAAGATGGCTACACGGTTGACGAATTCAATGTCCAACTCGCTGAAAGGGAGGCCTGTTTAGGTACCATAAACATAAAGTATACGTGATAAATAGTTTCTATCTTTGGGAATTTCTTCATCATATGCTTTTTTCTTTTGGCAGGGTCGTATATTTCAAGGCAGAGAGCCACCCCAATTTATTGCCGTCTTTCAACTTTTTGTGGTGCTCAAGGTGGTAGTCTTATAAAGCTTCTTTCTTAACTCATCTCTTTTGATTAAAATCACGTTGTAGTTTCTTTTACAAGGTTTTGATGTGAAACTAAGAGGGTCTTTGAGAGACACAGATAACCATCATTTTCTTAATGAATTCTAGTGTAGGGTTGCTTGAGCTCTAGTTACAAGAAACTCATAGCAGATAAAGCTTTGGCTAATGAAACTTACACGGAAGATTCTGTTGCATCCATTCACAACAATAAAGCAGTGCAAGTTGAAGTTGTACGTAGTAGTGATTTTGATAATTTTCTTTCTATGTTAAGTGTGATAATCTTGCCTCTTGAGGTTTGAAATATATGTGTGCATACATATTCAAGCTGACTGGAAATAATGTTATAACATTGTCATTGGGTCATATTTCATGTTTATGCTGAAAGCCTATACTAATTTGAGCCATTGCAAGTTTTATGGTAACGTCTCAACTTATGATTATCTAGGTTGCAACCTCACTGAACTCTACTAAGTGTTTAACCAAAGTACATTCGAGTAGCAACAGTTAGCTGGGAAAAGTTGCAGAGTTTCTAAGGGTAAGGTCTCAAACATTTTATCCATTTTTATATATAATATTATATATATATATATTTGAATGGATACAATCTTCCGTTGCATGTGTTACGCTTACACCCAAACCTTTATTGTTTGTGATCCTTTAAACAACAGTGGTCAGTCAAAGATGCCTATAACCAGAAACTGTTGAAGCTGAAGGTTCTGTTCAAGATGAATTATGAAGGGATCCATACTTACCAAGTGGAGAGGGACAGTAAACTCATAATGTTTGTAAAATCATAATCTTTGTATTACTTGTAATTTGTGTTTTCAAGGCTTGAATTACTGTACGCCTTTTAAATTATAATTCTACAGCAGAATTTGCGGATTAAATATAATAGATTTATAATCCATATATGAAAAATATGTCATAGCCATAGCATTCAATGATGATGTATCATGCTATACTTTTTTTTACTGAAAAAATGGATTTGGCAAGGGAACTTTAAAAAACGGACAATAATTGATAAAACGGACAATTCAGGTTCAATGTCGGTTAAGATAAAAAAAAAATAGGCTTTAATGTCGGTTCCAACTGACATTAAAGGTCTTTAGTGATTAAAGCCTGTCGGTTGCAACCGACATTAAAGGTTTTAATGTCGGTTGCAACTGACATTGAAGGCTGTGTTATTAGTGTTATTGAAGCCCTTTAATGTTGGTTTAAAATCGACATTAAAGGGGTTAATAACACTATCTTTAATGTCGGTTGCCAACCAGCATTAAAGCCCTACCGACATTAAAGCCCGAATTTCTTTTAGTGCCCCTTACTAGCTCACAAACGAATTAAAACTTAGTATAGCGTGATGAGTATAATTTGAAACGTTCAAATTTGATTTAAGAGAATTATTAATTATATACGATATAATTACACGATTAATTACCATATTAAAAAATTGGAGAATTTGATAATATTTAAATTTGATTTAAATATATTTACAAATGAATAGGGATTCATGATTGTAGAATTGGTGTTTTAATAATTTAATATTTGATATTGAATTATTTGAATTAATTAAAATTTTTAATTAATAAATAATTTTTATTTAAAATTAATTATTTGAATTAATTTTATTAAAAAATTGGATATTAGAATTTTGTGAAAATTCAAACATTTAAATCAATTTGATCTTAATTTGATTTTTGAAAACTAAATTAAAATTAAAAGTTCAATAATAATTGTTTTTTAATTCAGAATTCAATACAGTGGGTTTTCCCCACATTTGACACTATTTTTCCACTCAAATCTCACATATTTGGTGTCATTCATTGATGCAATCTGAGTTGCATGGTAATTTTGATAAAAACCAAGAGAGTTTATTGAATTTTGGAGACATGAAAAATGAATTTTTTTTCTGGAATTTTGGAAAAAGAAGTGTTCTTCTACCTTGAAGCTCAAGACCAGTCTTTTGCTCTCCAATTTCCCTCAAATTCCAACTCATTTTGGATACCACCATCCAATCAAAATTCTTAGAGAATAATAGGGAAGATCAAGTGGTGATCTACGAGGTTTTACTGTGAAGATTCAAGCTGGAACTGAAGATTAAAGAGTTCTTCAGAGGTTAGTTTTCAGAAATCCTATTTTAGTTTATGAACATGCTTGCTTAGATGCTAAAATTGATCGAATTAGAGTGCTTGATGATCTTAACTGCTTCTGCTAATTGCATGCTAACTCCATCCATAATGTTGCCTTGCTATGATGAAGACTCAAGAGGAATAAAAAATAGGGTAGCGCCACGATGCTCTCAGAAGCTTCGGAAGAAACAGGCGAGCGCACTCTGTGTTTTAGGCAGCGTTACAACGCTGCAACTTTTGTTTATAATTTTTTCTTTTTGTCGATTAAATGAGTGGAGGTTACTTGAGGCTAGTTTTAGGGTTTAATTGGGCAATTCGTGAAGGCCTCCACGGAGACTTGAGATCATGGCAGAGACAGCAAGTTGGAGCTTCAAGGGAGTGGATATTTGAAGAGATCGTTGGACTGTGATGACGGATTTGAGGATGACAGTCAAGAATTGGGCTTTCATTTTCTTCCCTTTTTAATTTTATGTTTCTTTGAATTTGGATGTTGATGCGTGTTAAATGTGATGCGTTAAGATGTGAGTTTGCGGTGATGTGTGATATGCGGTGATCATGCAAGTTTTCCTAACAAGACCCAAGTATAAGCCTTATTAGGTTTCTTGGTAAGTCCAGGGTTGAACACAAGGACTACTATGTAAATATGCGACAGTCACTTTGATTCTCTTGCGGTAGTAAAAACAAATGTTGTGGATGGTATTTTGATTAAGGTTTTCCCTATGCGACGGAGTTGAATGCAGAGTTGATGAAATCGTAGAGTTACAATGAGTATGCGATGAAGGGGTTGAGAAGGGGTTTAGCTAACACATCCTCAGATTATGCACAAGTTATGCGATCATGCTACACACAAATAACAGCACACCATCTCTCAATGCAGAATGCCGTAATTCCTTTTTCTAGGATGCATGCGATGTGTATTCGAAAAAGTCGATAGGACTTATGTCTAAGCCTCTATTCTTGTCGATGCAATGATGAATGATGCACACATAAAACAAGGTGACCACATACAATCACTCCTATATCTAGGGCACACGCGATGTGTAAATAGCAATAGAATTTATGTCAAAGTTTCTATTTCTTACTTATGCGATTTTAATATGATTCTCTCAAGCCTAGATTCTAATCTGACTTTCTCAAGTCAAGATTCTATCTTTAGACTACTCTCTCAAGTATATCTAAAGGGTGAATGATCCATACATAAGACAAGATGATCGCATAAAATGTAAATCTTAAGTCATGCTAGCTAAGTACTTCTCAACCCATTTAGAAATTTAGCTACTCATGTGAAGTATGGAGAGATTGAACATAGATTGAAATGAGATTTCCATTTTCTGTAAATAAAGTACTGAATACAAAATAACAAATGGAATTGAGAAATAAGGAGCCCAGTAAGCAATGTCTTGCTTTCCGTGGCCTTTCACACTGTTCTTTTTCACTTCAACTCTGTTCTAGATGTATATTCTTGCTCTCGCAAGTGTTTTTCCTCTCTACTTTTTAACGCTTTCCAGCAGTCTCTCAATTTTTTCTAAAATGATCTCTCGTATTCCTCATCTCCTTGCTCTTCTCCGCCCTCTCAGCATATGTCCTAGTATGTGCATGAACAGACTAACTAACTCTCTAACTTGTTAACCTGGTGGCCTTCGGTATTTATAGAGCACAAGGTGAAACAACCTACCTTTCTAATAATTGCAATGATGGACGACATTAATTCCCCTACTCTGATGCGTCGATTAATGGTTACCGAAAGTTGAGTGTACTTACTACAGTTTGGCTTTAATGGCCTGTCAATTAAATTCGGATTCGACCATCATCAGCTTTTCGTCCCATCATGATTTATTATGCTATCACCTTGATGCACAGTCTTTATGCGCCCACCTTTTGAAGAAGAACTTCTCACGATCGCATACGATCGCATGACTTGCGATCGTAATCTTCAAGCGCGCTGACGCTTTACTCCTTTGGATCAAAATTTCACTTGTGCCATCGCATTCTTACTGCACAAAATAAGTAAATTAACTACTTTTATGTAAGGGCGCTTACGATCACAATTCCTTTCAGTTTAGCGCTTTTGGACATGATATTGCTTATTTTACCATCGCATTCTCTCATTGTTTTACTTATTTGCACTGTAATACCTTGTATTTCTACCAGTTATCACACCCCCAAATTTAAAACAATGCTTGTCCTCAAGCATAAACTGAAGATTTTCTTTAAAAAGTCAACCACTTTTACCCTACCTAGACTTCTCAAGGTGCCTTATTCAAATTTCATGAACCAATGCCTTCTTAATTTCTGTCCTGATCTCTTCTTAAAATATTTCTAATTTTTAGGGACCGCAAGTTTAACCTTCAAAAAAACTTTACTCGTTTCCAGGACATCGCATGATTTATTTCAAAATTTTCTCCAGTCAGGGTGTTTCCAAGTGATTTTTAACCTTACGCGATTTAGATATTCTTTTTATGATCTTGCGCTGATCCAAGTGCCTAGCCTTCACTTTGGCTTTCCCCCAGGGTGTCATACGAGCATCTAACTATGAGCAAGACGCTCTTTCTCAGTTTGAACTCATGCCTATTACAGCAGAGTTGCGATCACTTGGTTTATACGTTGATCACGATTCTTACCTTCGTTTTGGCTTGCCCTCACAAGTGTCATGTGGACATCCAACTACAAGTAGGATTCGATCTCAACGTTATAATAATTTTTTTTTTTAGATTGAAATTCTAAAGGTAGCAAGGTTGAAAATAACAATACTAGCACCCCCAAATTTATACACAGCAATGTCCTCATTGTTGATAGATGAAATAACTCATGCGATGGATTTAGGAAATTTCATAAAAATAGATTTGTAGGGAAAATGGAAGACCGCTAATTTTTAGAAATGTTTCATGAATTGACTGTCCTGAAAATAATTTGACTCTGGTACATATGGTAAGAAATAAAGGCATGAATTTCATCATTGAAATCATAATTTGTACGGGGAAGAATGCGGTGACTAAATAAAGTAATCAAAATTCAATGATTGAGTCAAACTAAAGAGGATGCGATAATAGAATTTAGCAAAATTGAA
Source organism: Benincasa hispida (assembly GCF_009727055.1). Taxonomy (NCBI): domain Eukaryota; kingdom Viridiplantae; phylum Streptophyta; class Magnoliopsida; order Cucurbitales; family Cucurbitaceae; genus Benincasa; species Benincasa hispida. The sequence continues at coordinate 5,962,473 of NC_052351.1, read as the reverse complement.
ATAAAATGAGTCAAGGAAAGACACAACCCCCAAATTTGCTCTGTTGCCCGCATCATCTTTGATCGCATCCTTTCTTGTGATGGGCTGATTCCTCGATTGCGATGCGCTGATCGAACTGGTCGCGATTTTGAGGTTATTGCAGCTCCATCGCAATCGTTCACTACGATCATTGCTAAATAGCAAAAGGATTAAAAGTATGAAAGACAGAGTTGGTAGTTCTAAAGAGTAGTGGTTATGCAAAAAGTAAGATAAGTTCATGAAAGAAACATAGCAAACGAATACTCAAAAAAAGGATTCGTCCCTGATGAGTTTGTGTCATATATCAATGCAGGGACTACTCGTTTCTTCTTCATTTTGGATTCCTTAGGTCCACGGAGGTTTTCTTGCGATGAAAGTCTCTTCCGTGATACATCTTGACTCTTTGTCCATTGACCTTAAATGCTCTAGTCCCTTCTTCATTTGTTAATTCGACCGCACTGTGCGGGAATTCTTCTTTAATTATAAATGGTCTGGACTAGTGTGATTTCAATTTTCCCGGAAAGATCGTAGCTTAGAGTTGAATAGAAAGACCTTCTGACCAACCTGGAGATTCTTTTCACACAGTCGTTTGTCATGCCCACGCTTTGTACATTCTTTGTAGATCTTGGCATTTTCATATGCTTGAAGTCTTCGTTCGTTTAGCTCAAGCAACTGAAGTTTTCTCTCCTCCCCTGCAGTCCTCAAATCAAAGTTAAGCTTCTTCACTACCCACAGCGCCTTGTGCTCTAATTTTAGCAGTAGATGACATGCCTATGGGTGTTTTATATGCAGTTCTGTATGCCCACAAGGCATCGTCAAGCTTGATGGACCAATCCTTTCGTGAGGGATTCACTATCTTTTCTATAATCAGCTTGATTTCTCTATTAGACACCTCAGCTTGGTCGTTTGTCTGGGGGTGATATACGGTGGCGATCTTATGACGGACATTGTACTTGAGCAACAGTTTGGATGCCATTGAAAAAGTGGGAGCCTTCATCACTTATTATGGCATGTGGGGTGCCAAAACGAGTGAAGATGTTTCTCTGTAAGAATCTGGAGACTGTCGTTGCATCGTTTGCGATGCATAATATCGCTTCAATCCACTTGGAGACATAATTGACGATCAACAGAATGTAATTGTGACCATTTGATTGTGGAAATGGTCCTATGAAGTCTATGCCCCACATGTCGAAGAGTTCCAATTCCAATATAATGTTCTTCAACATCGCATTCTTCCCTGAAATGTTTCCTGTGCGTTGGCACTTGTCGCATTTCATAGAATAGTCTCGAGCATCCTTAAATAGAGTTGGCCAATAATACCCGCTTTGTAACACTTTTGCTGCTGTGCGTTGTCCCCAGAAATGTCCACCATAGGGTGAGTCATGGCATTGAAAAAGTATGCGTTGAACAACAGTCTCTGGCATACAGAGTCACAAGATCTGGTCTAGTCCCCTTCTATAAAGATTTGGCTCATCCCAATAGTAGGATTTACATTTATGCATAAGCCGCTTCTTTTGGTGGGCTGTGTAATTTTCCGAAAATTGCTCGTAGACCAAAAAATTGACAATATCTGCGTACCATGGTAATTCTTCAAGTTTGAATAACTGCTCATCTGGAAAGGATGCGTTCACCTCCGACTGAATGCGGTCTACTTCTAGATTCTCTAATCTCGATAGATGGTTAATGACCTGGTTCTCCATTCCCTTGCAGTCAATTATCTCCATGTTAAATTCTTGGAGGAGGAGAACCCATCGGATTAGCCTCGGCTTTGCATTTTTTTGGTCATTAAATATTTTATTGCCGAGTGGTTGGTGTGAACTATAACTTTGGATCCCAATAAGTAAGATCTAAATTTTTCAAGCGCAAAGATGATCGTAAGTAGCTCCTTCTCTATGGTATTGTAGTTTTCCTGGGTGGAGTTCAATGTTCTACTCGCATATGCGATGGGGTATAACATTGTCTTTTCCTTCTGTGCTAGCACTGCCCCTATCGTATAACCACTGACATCACACATTAGCACGAATGGCTTAGTCCAATTGGGTGTAATCAAAATAGGCGTGGTAATTAATGTGTTCTTCAGTACTTTGAATACATTGAGTTATTGTGAATCAAAGTCAAAAGTTCTGCCAGCCTCTAACAACACACTCAATGGTCGAGCTATCTTAGATAAATCCTTCACAAATCAACGGTAGAATCCTGCATGTCCCAAGAAACTCTTTAAAGCCTTCACATTTGCTGGAGGTGGAAGTTTTACAATGGCCTCAATTTTTTGTGTTTATCCACCTCTAGCCCCTCCTTGGAAACCTTGTGCCCGAGCACAATTCCTTCGTTAACCATGAAATGGCATTCTCCCAATTCAGCACAGATTGGTCTCTTCGCACCTTTTTAGTATCCTCTCGAAGTTTTTCAGACAAACTTCATACGTTTGCCTATAAACTGAGAAATCATCCATAAGATTTCTACTGAATCCTCGAGATACTCGGAGAAGATTGCCATCATGCACCTCTGAAACATGCTCGGTGCATTGCATAAACCAAACAGCATGCGACGAAAAGCAAACGGTCTGTATGAGCAGGTGAATGTGGACTTTTATTGGTCTTCTGGTGCGATCATTATCTGGTTGTAGCCTCACATACCCATCAAGAAAACAGAAGTAGTCATTTCCTGTTAGTTGATCTAGCACTTGATCAATAAAAGGTAAAGGGAAATGGTCCTTCTTCATCGCCGCATTGAGCTTTTGGTAGTCCATACAAATCTGCCAGCTAGTGACGGTCCTCATTAGTTAATTCGTTGTTTACATTCGAGACTACCGTCATTCCGCCCTTCTTAGGAACGAATTGCACAGGGCTAACCCACGTGCTATCGGCGATAGGGTATATATATCGACATCTAACCATTTAATGATCTCTTTTTTTACAACCTCCTTCATCGCAGGGTTCAGTCTGCGTTGATGTTCCACAAAGCCTTTCTGGTTTTCTTTGAGACGAATTCTGTGCATGCAGTATGTTGGAATAATTCCTCTTATATCTACTAACGTCCACCCGATTACTTTTTTGTGCTTCTTCAAGATGTTGAGCAGCATTTTCTTATTCTTCTGGTAGCGGAGAGGATATTATCACCGGCAAGGTTTCATTCTGCCCAAGGAAAACATACTTCAGATGACTCGGCAGAGTTTTCAGCTCCAAGGTATGTGGTTGCTGTAAGGAAGGTTTCTGTGTTTTTTTCTCTTCATTCAAATTCAACTTTTCTTCACTGTTTACTATCTCTGTGATTACATGGCAGGTTTCTAAGGATGCTGTCGCATCTTCTCTTTCATCTTCATCTTCGAACTCCGACTCTTCATCACAATTGTGTTGATTACCAGATTCCGATAGGTCTTCATCTTCTGGATACTTCATCGCTTTGATGATGTTAAACCTAAACTTCTTCCCATTGATGCTCATCATGATCTCTCCTTTATGCACATCAATTTGAGCATGACTAGTAAATAAAAATGGTCGTCCCAATATGATAGGCACATCTTTGTCCGCCTCATAATCTAGAATGATGAAGTCTGCCGGTAGAATAAATTTATCAATTGTGACCAAGACATCCTTCAATTTTCCCTCAGGGTACTAGGGACCTGTCGCAAGCTGGAGAGTCACCGTCGTGGGCGTCAACTATCCCACATTCAATTGTTTGAAGATTGAAAGTGGCATTAAATTTATGTTGCCCTCAAGATCGCATAATTCTTGACCGATATAGATCCTGCCAATTGAGCAGGGTATCGTAAAGCTTCCTGGGTTGCACATCTTCGGTGGGATTATAGTGTTTGATTTTTGCGTTAATGCCACCGTAGCGAACTTTCCTATGCTTCTTTTCTTTGACACCATGTCCTTTAAAAAGTTGGCATCTTTTTGGCATCTATTTTATCGCTTCGATAAAGAAATATTGATGTGTAGCTGTTTTAATATTTCCATGAAGCGAAGATACTGACCTTCATCATTTTGCTTCTTTTTCAATCTTTGTGGGAATGGTATTAGTTGTACTTTCACTGTTCCATATTCTAGAGGCTTAGAGGTGGACGCAACTTCAAGTTCCATCATCTCGGGCTGTTCTGATTCATCTTGCATTAATAGTTTCTTTGATTCCATCGCATTCTGATTGGTCCTACTAGGCTCCTTCTTTTCTTCTGTTGTTGTCTTTCCACTTTGCAAGGTGACTGCTTGGCAGTGCTCTTTCCTTGTGTTCCCTGAGTTGCGTGGGAGCTCAGTTGAGCTCTGCAGCGTCCCTTTGTGGTCTTTTTTTTAGCTCTCCCACAATCTGTCCTATTTTGATTTATAGATTGCGGATGGAAGTTGCCTGGTTCTAGAGGACCGTCTCATTCTTTTCAATGTACTATTTTAATAGGTTCTCTAGAGAGGATGATGGCGGTGCTTGTGAGCTGTTGGCTTGTTGTTGCTGTTGACCGTTAGTTCGTTGGAAAAATCCTTGCGGTCTTTCTTTTTGTGCCATAGGTTTATATCTTTGTTGTTGGTTATTTTTCCAAGAAAAATTAGGGTAGTTTCTCCACCCGGGGTTGTATGTATTTGAGAAAGTGTTGTTCTTGAAAAAGTAGATTGATTGTAGGTTCCGTGGACACTCTTCAATCGAATGCGATTCTCTACACGTAGCACGATCGATGCTTGTCTGTGCTATTGCATTGTCTTGCCCTCTTTACATTCCAAGATTGTTGATTGTGATGCCCTGTAACAGATTTATCATCGCATTCATTTGATTCTGCAAAGATGCGATGACACCATTATGCGACAAAGTTGAATGCAGAGTTGATGAAATTGTAGAGTTACAATGAGTATGTGATGAAGGGGTTGAGAAGAGTTTAGCTAACACTTCCTAAGATTATGCACAAGTTATGTGATCATGCTACACACAAATAACAGCACGTCATCTCTCAATGCAGAATGTCATAATTCCTATTTCTAGGACGTATGCGATGTATATACGAAAAATTCGATAGGATTTATGTCTAAGTCTCTATTCTTGTCTATGCGATGATGAATGATGCACACATAAAACAAGGTGACCGCATACAATCATTCTTATTTCTAGGGCGCATGCGATGTGTAAATAGCAATAAAACTTATGTCTAAGTTTCTATTTCTTACTTATGCAATTCTAATCTGACTCTCTCAAGCCTAGATTCTAATCTGATTCTCTTAAGCCTAGATTCTATCTTTAGACTACTCTCTCAAGTATATCTAAAGGGTGAATGATGCATACATAAGACAAGATGATCGCATAAAATGTAAATCTTAAGTCATGCTAACTAAGTACTTCTCAACCCATTCAGAAATTTAGCTACTCATGCGAAGTATGGAGAGATTGAACATAGATTAAAATGAGATGTCCATTTTCTGTAAATAAAGTACTGAATACAAAATAACAAATGGAATTGAGAAATAAGGAGCCCAGTAAGCAATGTCTTGCTTCCCGTGGCCTTTCACACTGTTCTTTTTCACTTCAACTCTGTTCCAGATGTATATTCTTGCTCTCGCAAGTGTTTTCCCTCTCTCCTTTTTAACGCTTTCCAGCAGTCTCTCAATTTGTTCGAGAATGATCTCTCGGCTTTCTTGTCTCCTTGCTCTTCTCCGTCCTCTCAGCATATGTCCGAGTATGTGCATGAACAGACTAACTAAATCTCTAACTTGTTAACCCTTTTACAATGGCGACCTTCGGTATTTATGGACGACATCGATTCCCCTGCTCTGATGCGCTGATTAATGGTTACCGAAAGTTGAGTGTACTTGCTACAGTGTGGCTTTAACGGCTTGTCAATTAAATTCATATTCGACCATCATCAGCTTTTCGTCCCATCATGATTTATTATGCTGTCACCTTGATGCACAGTCTTTATGCGCCCACCTTTTTAAGAGAAACTTTTCACGATCGCATACGATCATATGACTTGCGATCGCAATCTTCAAGCGCGCTGATAACTTGCTCCTTTGGATCAAAATTTCACTTGCGCCATCCCATTCTTCCTGCAAAAAATAAGTAAATTAACTACTTTTATGTGAGGGCGCTTGCGATCGCAATTCCTTTCAGTTCAGTGCTTTTGGACATGATATTGTTTATTTTACTATTTCATTCTCTCATTATTTTGCTTATTTGCGCTGTAATAACTTGTATTTCTACCAGTTATCAGATGTATAATGAATGGTCTAAATTTATGTTCTACCCATGAGTGATTAATTTGTAGTTCCAGGGTTTACGGTTTTTGTTGTTGATTTGTTTTAACTAGATTGGTTATATTTTGGAATTGATTAATTGATAATTGTTTTAGCATGTCTATTCCTTATGCTTTTGAACATGTGGCCAATGTTTGAATGATGTGTACTTGATGCCTTGCTTGAGAGAGAGAGTATTGAGTTAGATCGAGCATGTTAAGTTATTAATTGAATATGCACGAAGGTGATAGAGGATTAATAAGGATAAAAAATAGAGAATCTTAATATTGTGCTTAATTAATCAATTGCACGAAAGTGAGTTGATAATTAGGTGTTAGAAAGGGTAAAGCTCGAAGGAGGATACCTAGATTAAAGACTCTTAGATTTGTAATTTGTACAAAATCAATCTAAGGCATAAAACAGCTATTCTAGTTGATCCACCAATGAGACCACAACCCTAGGGCGTGTCTTAGCTTGTTCTCACAAAACAATCTCTGATTAGCTAAGTGTGAGTGAAACCAATTCCCCAGAGGATGATACTCGATTTTAACCGTTTAAAACGGTATTATAATTTGACGCGTGCGCTTACGTCCCATAAAGCTTTTGGCATTGTTGTCGTGGAGTTATGTCCTGATTTCTTTTAATATTTAAGAGATTTTACTAATCTTAATTTAGGGTGTAGATTATTTATTTATTTATTTTGATTTTGATTTTGTTTTGTTTGAGTCTTTTCTTGGTTGATTTTTTTTTTTTTATGGTTGCTCGATCGATTATGTCTTACAATAATTTTGGATGGCCTTATGGATTTTACCAACCTAGCTTAGGTCCACCACCACCATTGCTTTTCAACCCATATTCTTATCCCATCAGTTATCCTTTCCATAACCATAGGGATTTTATGTTTATTCAACCCCAGTAGAGGAGAAACCTTTATTAGAGGACTAGTTAAAAGAGTATATCCTAGAGTCCAAACTTAGGAGGTCTTGCACTAAAGAAGGAAAGGTTGGGTAGGATAGAAACCTAAGTGGTAGAGAATGAGGCAACACTTAAGCGTATAGGATATCAACTTAGTCTTATGGTTGATGCAATTAGAGCCTTCCATGAGGAGAATCTTTCCAATGCCACTGAGGTAGGGAGGTCTATTATTTTAGATTTTTATGGTGAGGATGAATTGAAAGCATTAGAGTTATACCAAGAGCAGGTTTGTGAGATTGAGAGAGAAATTGTTCTCAATTTAGATGAGGAAGCTCAAGTGATTAAGGTAGAAGTTGAAGAGCATTTTTTTCCATCTCTTGAGAGCTCTCTCATTCCTGATTTTTCTCTCTCTTATGAGCCTTGTAAATATGAGTCTATATTTAATTTTTTGTCTTTTAATTTTTCTTATATTGAAAATACCAAAAATAATTTTCTACTTTCAGGTGCTCAAGAGAAGATGGTAAGCCTACAAAACTTTATAGGTTATATTGATTCGAGTAAGAAGGGGGCTGAAAAATGGGAGAATATTTACATAACTTGACGTATAATCTCCATGCCGTCTTGCTCGAGGTGTTAAACTCAACACTTCCTGGGAAGCAACCCAATTTTTATTTTCTTTCAGTTGCTTCAATTTATTTATTTTTGTTTTTAGTTCAGCTTTCATGGGTGTTCTGTCTTATATATTTTGAGTTTGTCTTACATGAGCCTTAATAAAGCAGTAGTTTGTAGGCCTGACACATATGGATCACTTCACTAATCAGGCCATTTTTTCTCACTCTTTGTGCTTATTTCACTTTTATTGCATTGAGGATAATGCATATTTTTAAGCTTGGGGTGGGGGAAGTACTGTTTACTTTTTCTTATTTGTCGGTATATATCCTATTCTGCATGTTATATAGGAAAAAAATGAGTTATGCATATTAATTAAATGAATATGTTTGAGTGGCTGAGTTTTGGAGATTTTTTTTTTTTTTTTTTTTTTTGTATTTTGAGTCCAAAAATGATTTGTGCTTTAATTTTGAATTTGATGACTATGATTGCCTGTGATTCATTCTATACTTGTGCATTAGATGATCTGTTATGGAAATATGATAGAATACTCCTGAATTAAGTTTTCTTTAAGTCTCTCTTTGATTCCCTTGCATATTTGAGCACGTGGCGTTGTTTGCTTAAGTTTCTAATGGTGAAGCATGAATTTACTTGAATTAATTAGGTTGTCACCCCGAAAGGTCCTGAAAAATGAGTTAGAAACTTCCTTATGTATTGTGTAGTCTCATTACCAAATTGAATTTTGAATACATACATACATACATACATATATACATACATACATACATACATACATACATACATAGAAAAAGAAAGAAAAAAATCTAAAAGGAGATTACTCTTCCTTCCTGTTTTAGTTTAGGAAGTGAGTAAGCTTAAGCACTTTGATTGATACATTGCTCGTAGTTGGATGTCATTCATGAAACCCATATGGGCAAGCCAAAACGAAGGTAGTGTGTCATGAGATGTTCTTCTTTTGCTTGGAAAAAAAAAGAATAATTGTCAATTGATAACTTGTAGAAATACAAGTTATTTATACTGTTTTATTTAGATGTTGCGATAGAAAGAAAGAAAAGTTACATCAATATAGTATAGAAATTGGCTAAAAAATGCGAGAATTATAAATTGTTGTCGTTACACCCACTAACACCATTGCGATGGTAGAATAGAGTGTTTCAATTTCTGTTTTGCAGGAAATCAGTCACCGCATGCGTTAATGGCTCAAAGATAAAAGAAACAACGCATCTACTTCGCATTGCACCCATCATTCAGGAATGAAGAGATGATCAACGCAATGACGGTGCATGTGACAATCGATCAAGAGCTTAGCGATCAACGCAATTTCAACTGCATGCGGTAATAAAAAACAACACCGCATGCGACGATCGATTGAAGATGTAAAGAGCAACGCATTTGCGGAGGATTCTGACAAATGTACAGCTTTCAGTTGTGCATTTCTGATGGGTTGATTGCGTAAAGGAATATTCAATCTGCCATTTCAGGAACTACCATAACCATAAAGTAAGGACCACAAAGTCAAAGAGCCAAGCTTCATCTATAAATAGCTTTTGCAAATTCACTGAAAGATATACATGAATACATAGAGACGTGCATATATTGATTTCTGAGAGAGAGACTGGTCTGAGGTGACTCTCCAGAGTAGATCTAGGAAGAACCACGAGACAAGGCCGAAAGGTGAGTCTCTGGGCAAAGAATCCTTCCAATCACCATAGTTGAAGCTCTGTACGAAGGTCACTTCTACCGGGAAGGCAAGCCTGAGAGGGAAGCCTTCCTCTCCACCACTTTCACACGCCGGCAAGCATAATCTCCATTCAGGATCTGTGTCAAGACGTTGACACTCTTTCTGTATTCGTTTCTAATCTCTATTTCATCATCTGTATTCATCTTCCTTAATCTTTCATTCACACCATGTATTGAACGCTTAATCATAACATTAAATGTTATGGTCATTACCATTATCATCTCTCTATCTCTTTCTGTTCATCCATAATCCATTTTCTCCATGATGTTTTCTTAATTCCCTAGGTAATTAGCAAGAATTAAGCAAGTAAGTTAATTTGTGTTAAGGAAATAATTAAGTTTAGCTAAAGCATGCTCGACGACATCTTCACCTGTGAGAGCAGAAGTGAAGATGTTATTCCACCGATCGAGAGAGAGTTGGAAGAATGTGTTAACTATAAAGCAAGAAGTATTTCCAAAGATGGAAACAACCTTGCGTTCATCACGTTCATCCTTGTTTCACCATAGAGATATGGGAACGCGGTCGATCATTGAGAGATGTACGTCAAGGGAAAGTGGAAACTTAGTTGTATCTTTAACGCAATTGACAAACTTGCATTGTTTTTACTATTTACTCTTTCCTCTTCTGCTTCATTCACAAAGACTTGCCATCGCATCCCACGATTCTTTGTATAACTTCACAGTCAGTTTTGACCTCAGTATCATGTATCATGTGTCTTGTATCTTGTATCAGATTAGTTTAGGATTTTATTTATTAACGCAACTTTATTTTATCAATGCAATTTTACTTTCACTGTAATTTACATTTCCGTATAAACCCACATTCTTTATTCATTGTAAAAACCGGTCGCATGTATCACAAAAGTAACACATTAACGAAAACAATCCATGTGTTCGCGGATTATTCTAAGAAACTTGTGTTGGAATTATACTTGGTTTCAGCACAAAGAAACTTGTGACACGCATTACTCTATCGCATACTACAAGGAACTATATTTAGAAGTAGTATCACATCAGTAGTGTGCATAAGCAATAACACACTTTTCAGTGCACGCATAACAAGGCACTATAAACCATTTTTATGTCATCAAGTTTATGGCGCCATTTCCGGGGACATGGACTTGTTCATTCATTCACATTCATATTTGTCCACATGCTTAAAGATATAAATTTAGCGTTACATCAATCTAATGAAATTTTTGTTAAATGAATGATAAAGAAAACTTTAATAAATTCACTGAACTAGAGTAGGGGAAAAACTAAAAAGGTTCATTTAAAATTATGAAAAATTATTAGAACTAAATAAAAGGGCTTGCACACACATACGTGAGAGATGATAAGATTTGGCCTTGAATTCTCTTAATTTTAGGATGTGTTTGAAATGTTTTTGCTAATGGATCTAATATGCCTATTCAAATGATGAGGTTTCGAATCATTTACATGCTTGTTTGAATTCCCCTATAGTCTTGTTCTTTCTTTGCTCGGGACTAGCTAAGTTCTAAGTTTGTGGTGGTGAAATGCACTCTAAAAGTACATTATTTGGGCTTAGAATTTAGTTAGTTTGATGCTTAATTTGATATCTCTGATGCTTTTTATGTTTCATTTTAGAAAAATGAGCAATTGGATCAGAACAAGAAACTTCGAGGATAAAATGACCAAAATACCTCCAAGAAAAGTCAGAACTTTGACCTAGGGTCACGAGAAAAGTGAAAAAAAAAACATTAAGGATGAAAAACAGGACAACATTGCACGCAGCATTGCAATGCTACCCTAATACGTTGAAGACCCGAGAGGAATAAAAAATAGGGCAGTGTCATGACGCTACTGAGAGCGTCGTAACGCTTCAGAAGAAAAAGGCATGCATACTCCATGTTTTAGGCGGTGTTGCAACGCTGCCTCGCAGCGTCACAATGTTGTGACTTCTGTTTATAAATTTTGCTTTCCGTCGATTACATGATAGGACACTATTTGAGGTTGTGTTAGGATTGATGCCCTAAAATCTCGTGTCCTATAGTTTGTAAACAGTTTGTACGAATGCTTGTATTGTATAATATATGATATTTACTTCACATCTTAATTTTATTTAGTTGTATGTTTTATTTGCTTTACCACAAACCAATAAACATAAAATCCCTGATTATCTATATGTAACTTAAGCATGTATGTGGTGATAAACAAGTGGATCATTTCTTGAGTGATAACCTAAATGGTCTGTAGTATATGGATATAGGAGGGATACCTTATCCTGGTAACACTACGGATACGACCCACTTTGTGGAATGGTCACAAGTGTTGTGACTTATAACAGATGGTCCTGATCCCTGATCATTTGTGTAGGGGACATGTTGAGTGGGAGCATCCAATACAAAGAGTTTAATATTAGACCTGACCATGAAGTATTAACGTCTCGTTATATAACACCATTCATGACAGAGACTTCAACTTTCATCCTAGGATAACCATAGGTAACATGACCTCAATCTTGAGTGAGTTGGGAACTTCTGTCATTGAGGGCGCTCCTTTGATTTGTATGGGTGCAAGTGGCCAGGTCGTCGATTCAAACCTACCATTTTGGGGATTCATCTGATTTGGGAGCTGGGAACTCAGCCACATAAGATGGAATTCACTCCTTCCCCGAGGCAAGGGTAAGTAGATAGATAACTCTCTTAAGGGTTGATTCCAGGGCTTGAACGATGTGGCACCACACACCTTCTCTTGGCTCAAGAGATGTTCACACATAGTTGGACTATGTTGTTTTGTTCATTAGAGGAATCAGTGGTACTTAAGGAGTGAGATGTAACTATAGGGGCAAACCCGTAAATTGGCCCAGCTGTACTTACAAGCATCTGTGAAAGGTTATCGTACTCATGATTGGTTATATCCGATGGACAGAGAAATATATCTGTGGTAAGAAGAGTTCAGCTATTGGTCTTTGGTGGAATTTCTGGCAATTAACGGATGGTGGATCTCTGGCTAAAGAATTTAATTAGCTATTCACGGACTGTTGAAGCTTCAAGCCACAGGTCCATTAGGTCCTCTGGTAGCTTGGATAAAGTCGAGAATCAGTATTAGGGTCAGTTTGAAATGTTCAAATTGATAAGAGGGAGTTCGATTATATATGATATAATTGAAACTGGTTAATTATATATGATATAATTTGCTAAATGTATGAGATACATTATTTTGGAGGAAATTAGATATAAATATGATTTATATCATGTGGAGGATAAATTACTATAGTAGATATGTGATATCAAACTATAGGGTAAGAATATAATATGATTATATTCATTTATTATTAAATTGGTTAATTATATGATAGTTGGCTGAAAACCTCTCCTCGGTCATGCATTAGTGGGAAAATCCAAAGTCGGTTATTGTAACTGAAGAATAAAATAAAAATTTGGTTTCATTTTGCAAATGGGTTCGAAAATTCGCAATCGGTGTGAAAACGTAAACAATTGCCTAGCTTGAGAGCCTATACGATAGTAGCACATTGTTTAAATGATCGCAAACCAACGCCTAAACGATCGCACGCCTGTCCCTAAATGATCGCTTAATTTTCCTAAATGATCGCATAGCGTGCCGCATTTTCTAAACAACCGTCTACCTTTTATTAAACGATCGCTTAGTAAAACCTACACGATCGTGTAGCTACATCTAAAGGATAAGCATCCTTGCAATACGATAGCTCTTTCTCTCCCAATTGCTTATTGTTTACACGATCTGTCTTTTCTCCAACCTCTACCAAATTCACCAAAGACCACACTTTGGATTCTCACTCTGAGAATACCAAGGCCTTCAACTGGTGGTGTCGTCCCCGTTGTTTACTTGTTCGTGCTTGTTCAAGTTGCTGCCATTCGTGTAGACGATCGTGTTGCCGCAGTCGACTGTTTTGCTGGGCGATAGAGTTCGCGTAGAGGTTCTTCTGTTACTTCTAAGTTCAATGTTTGAAGAGAGTCTTCAATTGGTATGAGAACTCTTTCCCTTGTGTTTTATTGTTCGTAGCATGTCGTTAATTAGTCTTAATTTGAATAACTATCTGTTAGAATGTATGTATTGTATTTCGGTCACAATGAAATCAGAAAGATCCAAACGCGCTCATGGATGCTCTTCGACAAGAGTTTCTTTAGTTATTAGGGTTTAATTTGGAAGTTCGTTAAAGCCTCCATGGGGACTTAAGATTTGGGCGGAAACAGCAAGTTTGAGCTTCAAGGGAGTGGAGATATGAAAAGATCGATGGAGTATGATGCTAGATTTGAGGACTGAAGGAACTTGTTTTACGGAGATAGTTGAACGGATGTGGATCGTCCAAATTTCATTTTGATTGAAAATTAAATTTACAGTAAACATATAAGATATGCATTCTATATATAAATTATAGCATGATTTTTATAAAGAAAATGGGTTCAAGGGATACTTTGAAGAACTTTTCTTCTTATAAAGAACGGTCACGAACTTCGAACTCAACAAACCTTGAAGACTTTCATTAAGAAATTCATGAACCAAAACCAAGAAGACACTACCACAGAAAGCCTTCAGTATCCTCAGGGTGAGAGTCCAGGAATGGTGGGCTCTGACTATTTTGGTTATGAGGGTTTGTTTGAGTTTGGAGGAGGAAGAAGATTGAAGAAGACAGAACGATTCTACAATGTTCAATCGTCTAGCAAATCTCTCAATCATGTAGGTTCTCACTTGTCGTGTAGAATTTTTTTTAAGGAAGAAGAACACTATTTTCTTTTAATTTCTTTTTCCATAAAACTAATTAACCACTGATAACTTGTATAAATACAAGTTATTTATACCGTTTTATTTAGATTATGCGGCAAAAAGAAGGAAAAGTTACATCGACCGTATAGAAATTGGCTTAGAAACGTGAAAATTGTAAAGTGTCATAAGCACACCCGCTAACCACATTGCGATGGCAAATATGGAATCTTTAAGTCTTTATTTTGCAGGAAAACAGGTCACCGCATGCAACAACCGCTCGAGGAAAAAAATGAACAATGCATTCACATTGCTTGAGGCAATCGATCAAGAACGAAAAAGAACAACGCAATTGCAGTGTATGCGACGATCGATCATGGACTCAAACGATCAACGCATTTCCACCGCATGCAGCAATCGATAAAAGATCAAAGCAATTACACCACATACGGCGACCGATCGTAGATGTATAGAACGACACATTCACAAGGACTTTTAAAATTGTACAACTTTTCTGTTGTACAATTCTGAAAAATTGAACATGGAGCAGAGCGGACGTTTCAACTATGCCATGGCAGAAAAAATCAGCTTTTCAGAGCGGGACCATTGATGCAGAAGGAGCCAAGGTCTATAAATAGCGACATCAAATTCAAGGAGAGGAGGCTGGTCTGAAGAGAAAATTTATAGAAATCCAGGGAGAAAGACGAGACAAGACCGAGAGGTAAGTCTCTAGAGCAAGCAATTATTTCCATTCCCAAAGAAGAAGCTTTGTGCAAAAGATCACTTCTACCTGGAAATCAAGCCTGAGAGGGAAGCTTTCCACTCCATTCCTACCACACGTCGGCAAGCAAATCATCTCCGATCGGGATCCGTGTCAAGACATTAACACTCTTTCCGTATTTGTTCTCATTTTCTATTCATCTACTGCGTTCATCTCTAATCTTTCATTCACTATCTGTAACAAACACTTCTCTTTAGATTTTAATATCATTATCGTATTCATCGTCATTTCTCTGTTCTTCTCCATACATTCATCATCCATTTTCTTCATCATGTGTAACTCATCCCTCAGGGTAAAGGGGAAGGATTAAGCGAGTAAGTTAATCTTTGTTGAAGAAATCAACTAAGTTTGGCTAAAGAATGCTCGAGGGCATCTTCATCTGTGAGAGCAGAAGTGAAGATGTTATTCCGCCTCTCGAAAAAAGGTTGAAAGAATGCGTTAACTAAAGCGAGAAGTATTTCCAGAGATGAAAACAACCTTGCGTTCACCACGTTCATTCCTGTTTCACCATAGACATATGGGAACGTGGCCGATCACTGAAAGGTGTAAGCCCAGAGAAAGTGGAATCTTAGTTGCGTTCTCAACATGATTGACAAACTTGCGATGTCCTTTCCCTCAACCCATTCTTTTTCTAACTCATTTCACAAGACTTGTCACTGCATTCATCAGATACTTTTGCAAATCTTCACAGCCAATCCTCAACTTGTATATTATTTGTTTATTCATTTATTTATCACCGCATTCTATTTTATTACCACACTTTATTTTATCATTGCAATTTACTTATCACCACATTTTATTATCACATTTTATTTATCATCGCATTTTGTTCTTTACCGCATTTTACTTTCTCAAATCAATTCATTATTCTTTTTGTTTATCGGTCGCATATACCACATCAGTATCGCATTAATCATCACAATCTCCATGTTCGACCTCCGATCATTGTCGCAAAGCACATAGACATACATATATATACATATATATACGTCGTCAGCAACCTAACAAGTTGTTTGACGACAACGCGATCAAAGATTATAAATTTCTATTACAACCACCCACTAAGGTGGTTGGAGAGAAAAGAGGAATTATTATTCAAAATAATAAAATAATATAAATAAAAATGATAACTAACTTATCATATCTTATTTATATTAAACTATATGTTATATCAAATATAACACATAACCTATAGATTCAATATTGTATCATATACAATATAAACGATAGTTTCTTTTCTCTATTTCATGATATTTAATATAAATCATATTTATATTAAATTTAAAACTATGAATCTCATTCATAGAAAATATATTTGAATCTTATTCAAATATTTATTTCCTCCAAATAATCTATAATATATCATATACATTATAAAGATTATATCATATATAATTGAATCAATTTAATTATATCACATATAATTAAATTTCCTCTTATTAATTTGAACAATTCAAATTAACCCAAAAATTGATTCTCAACTAAACCCGTTTGAGCTACCAAGGGGACCTTATGGACATGTAGTTTGAAACTCCAACGGTACGTGAATAATTAATTAAACTCTTCAGTTACATTATCTATCATCCATTAACTGTCGGGCACTCCACTAAAGACCGACAGCTGCACTCCTCGTACTGTAAATATTTTTTTGTGTCCATTGGATATAACCAATCAACAATACGATAACACTTCACAAATTGCTCGTAAGTACAACTAGGCCAAATTACCGTTTGTCGTTGTAGTTACATCTAACTCCTTAAGTACCACTGATCCCTCTAATGACTAATAGATCATAGTCCCACTATGACTAAACCCCTCTCAGGCTAGGAAAGGGTGTGGCGCCACATTTTTAAGACTCGGAATCAACTGTTAAGGGAGAAATTTATCTACTTACCCCTGCTTTGGGGAAGGAGTGAATTCCATCTTGTGTAGTTGAGTTCCCAGCTTCCCAATCAGACGAATCCCCAAAATGGTAGGCTTGTTGAGTCGACAATCTGGCCACTCTCACCCATACAAACCAAAAGACCGCCCTCATAGGCAGGAGTTCACAACTCACTCAGGATTAAGGTCATGTTACCTATGGTCATCCTAGTGAACTGAAAGTCTCTATTATGAATGGTGTTATATAATGAGACTAAACTTCTTTGTATAGAATATCCCTGCTTGCATGTTTAATACATAAATGATTAGGATCAGATCATTTATACCACTTTACAACAATAGTAACACCTAAAAAGCAGGTCATACTTGTAGTGTCATCAGGATAAAATACCTAGCCCTATCCATCTACTACAGACCATTTTGTTATCACTTAAACATGATTCACATGTATATCTCCACATTCATGTTTAAGTTACAACGATAACCTTCGATGTTAGTTTATTGGTTTGCAGTTAATGCAACTAAAATATCACATATTTTATAAACAATGTGAATAAGAATATCATATATTATTAATCACATAAGAGTTTGTTCATACAAAGTTTACAAATTATAGGACCCTACGAGATTTAGGACATCAACCCCAACAAGGAAAACAGTCAAGAATGGGCTTGCATCTTCCTTTTTTTAATTTTATGTTTCTTTGAATTTAGATGTATCATGAATGGTCTAAATTTATGTTGTGCCCATGAGTGACATTTGTAGTTCTGGGTTTATGGTTTTTGTTGTTGGATTGTTTTTAAACAAGATTGGTTGTTTCTTGGAATTGATTAATTGCATAGTTATTTTAGCATATCTATTACTTATGCTTTTGAACATGTGGCCAATGTTTAATGATGTGTACTTGATGCCTTGCTTGAAAGAGAGAGGGTATTGGGTTAGATCGAACATGTTAAATTGTTAATCAAATATGCACAAAGGTGATAGAAGATTAATAAGGATAAAAAATAGAGAAGTTTAATGTTGCACTTAACTAAACAATTGCACGAAATTGAGTTGATAATTAGGTGTTAGAAAGGTAGTGCTCGAAGGAGGATACATGGATTAAATGTTAGGAATGTCCTAAACTCGCAGTTCGTAAATATTGTTAACATATTCTGTTTATCAACAAAAGTATTATTGAATATTTTTTTCATTAAATTTTTATTGATATTGCATTCTATTATAAAAATCCAATAAACAAATCCATGGCTATAATATGAATACTTTAATTTTATGTCGCGACATAAAAGATGATCAAGTTTTAGTATATAGCCAAAATGGTCTATAAGTATATGGAAGATATTGGGTACTTCATTCTGGTGACACTATTAGATGCGGCCAATTTTGTATACTGATACAAATAATGTGATCCCAAAATCATTTATGTGGAGACATGTGAGTGAGAGCTGTTGGGATTGGTGTCCTAATTCTCCCAAAGTCTCGTAATTTGTAATATATACACATTGTTATGAATAAAATCAGAGTTATTTTATCAGACATTTACTCATATCCAATAAACAAAGCTCAATGACTATCGTTTGTAAACTTAAGAATGTATATGAGATATACAAATGGATCATGCCTTAAGTGATAACCTAAATAGGTCTGTAATGTAAGGATTAATGAGGGATATCTGATCTTGGTAACACTATGGATACGACCTGCTTTGTATAGGTTTGCAAGTGTTGTGAACTACTACAGATGGTAGATCTTGACTATTCATATGGAGATATGCAAGCGGGGGTGTCCTATACAAGGAGTTTGTATAAGATTGGACCACGAGATGATTCGTCCATGTATATAACGTTGTTGAACTGGAGACTTACATCTCACCTAAACGACCATAGGTGACATGACCTCAATCCTGAATGTTTTGGGAACTTCTGCCTTTGAGGGCCATCCTTTGATTAGTATGGGTGAGAGTGGCCAGATTGCCAACTCAACATGCCTACCTTTTTGGAGACTTGTCTGATTTGGGAGTTGGAAACTCAATTACACAAGAAGAAATTCACTCCTTCCCCAAAGTAGAGGTAAGTAGATAGATTGCTCTCTTAAGGGCTGATTCTGGGGCTTGAACATAGTGCCCACAACTTCTCTTTGGAAGAGAGGACTCAGTCATAGTAGGACTATGACTTATGTTCATTAGAGAGATCAGTGGTACTTAAGGAGTTATATGTAACTACGGGGGCATAATGATTATTGGTCGAGATGTACTTATGGGCGATCTGTAAAGGGTTATCGCACTATTGATTGGTTGATATGGACACATAATATATTTGTGGTAAGGAGAGTTTAGCTGATGGTCTTTAGTAGAGTGCTTGGCAATTAACGAATGGTGGATCCCATGACTAAAGAGTTTAGTCATTTATTGACGTATCGTTGGAGCTTCGAGCTACAGGTCCATAAGATCCCCTTGGTAGCTCAATGGATTCAAGTAGAGGATCAGTTCTTGGTGTTGATTTTAAATGTTCAAATTGACAAGAGGTAATTCGATTATATATGATATGATCGGTATGATGTATGAGATATATTAAGTAGAGGATTAACGTAAATAAGATTTACATTAAGGACCATGGAATAGAAAAAGAGCTATGGTTTATATATTTCATGAGATGAAATATTAAAACTATAGGTTATAAATATAGTATGGTAAGTTGGTTATCATATATATTTATAATAATATTAATTATTAGATAATTATCTCTTTTTCTTTAATAACCAATTGAGTGGTAGGTTATTGGTAATTTCATTGTAACCATGAGATAAATGGAAAAATGTTTTCCTAAATTTTAGTAGTGGTTGAATTGAGAATTTATATTCTCGAAAAGTTCTCACGGTGGCTGTCAAGTAAATGAGATTTACTAAACGAAAGCTGAAGAGAGACTAGACGATCGAGTATTTCTATACGATAGTCACTCAGTTGGCCGATTAGCTAAACGATCTCATAGCTTTTGCTAAACGATTGCATAACTTCTATTAAACGATTGGGCATCGTCTATACGATAGACATTTACCATCTCCACTTGCTCAATCGTTTACATGATTGTTGTTCCTTCAGTCTCGTCTTCTAATCAAGTCCACACAGAGCCCACACTTCTGGATTCTCACACCGAGAATACCAAGGTAGCCATTGTGGTGGTGCCGTACTCAACTCGACATAGTCGAGGTTTTTGGAGGCCATTCATTGAGTTAGCGGTTTTCGTGTGGTGGTTGTCGATTGTTCGTGATCTTGGTGATCGTTGAGTTCATGGTCACTATGATAGTGCAATGTAGTGGTCGTAGTGCTTGAGCATTCGGGGTTGCAGTCTTGCTGATTGTTCAAGCGTTCGTGATCAAGGGTGTTGAAGATGAGTCTTCAAAGTTATGTGTAATTCTACCCTTGATTGTATAGTAAAGCATGCTGTAATTTCATATGTTTCATAGCCTGTATGTTTCTGTTTGTGTACTGTAATTGTTAATGTTCATATACGAGCGAAATTTGGAACGATCATTCTGCTACTCATGAAAATTCTCATGTCCGATTTCCTTCAGGAGCATCCTATGCAATGAGTTTGCATAAGACCAGACCTCAAAATAGTCATTTTTCTTTATAACGACTTTTTACTGTTAAAACTGACTATTTCAAATTCAAATGACCTAGGATAACTCGATCTTAATCTTGAGCTAACTATGAACTCCTGTTTCTTTGGGATTATTCTTTTATCTGCATAGGTGAGAGTAGTCTAACAACACTACTCAATAAGCCTCCCATTTTTCGGATAACACCGGATAGATAGCTAGAGACATAATTCTACAAGATGAAACTCACTCCTACCAGATTTAGGGTTAGCAGATAGGTTGTTCTCTTAAGCACTGATTCCTAGTCTCAAACAATGGGGCCCCGCCCTCTCTTGATCAAAAGGGACATGGTTTATAAGTTTGACTATAAACCAAATTGGTCAATAGAGGATCAGTGGGAGCTTAAGAAGCAAGATGTATTTACAGGGGTATGATAATTTTGACCTAGCTGTAGATTCAAATGATCTGTGAAGGATCGACTTACTGATTATGGTTAAAGTGGACAGAAATATATCTACAGTGAGAAAAGTGCAACTATCAAGCTATAATGATGTGTCTCGATAGTTAACGAATATTGATTAATTCGTCTAAAGAGTTTAGCCAATTAAATCTCAAATCGTTGGAGCTCATGATCTGTAGGTCCATAAGGTCCCTCTACTAGTTCGTATACCTTGGATTAGTGAATTGAGCGAATTTGAAATGTTCAAAATCGAAATCAGGGTTTCGAATTTGAGATGTTCAAATTCAATTTAGGGTTTAATTCATTATATTCGATATAATTAAAATGTTTAAATTTATCGAAATTAAACGTAATTTGGAAAGTTTACAATATTTAAATATTTATTAACGTGAATAGGATTCATGTTTGAAATAGATGTTCTATTAATTTAATATTTGATATTAAATTATTTTTTAATTAATTAATTAAATTTGTTTAATTAATTAAAAATAAACATTTTTTAATTTTACAAAATTCAAATTCATATTTGAATTTGTTTTATTTAATTTAATGAAATTAAGTAAAAATTAGAAAATTAATTTCACTAGTGGATTTATCCAACTTTTCTATTCTTAATGGGTTTATCCCATTCTAAACACCTAGCCCACTTTCTAATTGGAGTTTGAAGTGTCACCATGCTGAATTCATATTGCTTGCATGGTTTGATTGATTAAAAGCTTCAAATTTTCAGTGGAGAAGGCATGCATTTTGATTTTTGCAATCAGAATTTTAGAAATTTTGCACTCTCCCTCAAACCCTTTTCTCCCTTACACCTAATTAAGTTCAATTCAATATTTCCACCACACAATCCAAGTTGAATGTTAGTAGAGAAGATCATTGTGGTGGTCTACTATCAAATTGAAGGCCCAATTCGTAGAGGAGAAGAAGATTTCAGCTATTCATCAAAGGTATTCAAACATGAAATCCTCTTTTCTGCAAAACTTGCTTTAGCATGCTTTATAAACTCAAATAAATGTAATTGTAGTACTTATTGATTTTGATTTCTTCCGTTGCATGTTAGTTTTATCTATCATTAAAGACTCTTAGATCTGTAATTTGCACAAATTAATCTAAGGCATAAAACAATAATTCTAGTTGATCCACCAATGAGACCATAACCCTAGGGTGTGTCTTAGCTTGTTCTCACCCCGGTGTTATCCTTTGTGCTTTCTAGGATTAGACTAATTAAATATTAATCATAGTCCGTTCTCCTAAATAAAATTAGAAAAATTTATGATTAGCTAAGAGTGAGTCCAACCAATTCCCCATGAGACGACACTCAGTCCTAACTGTTTTAAACTATATTATAATTTGGCACGTGCACTTGCACCCCCATCACACATGACTGATAAATATCCCAAAAGAAGCTCATAAGGAAGTAAGGGTCAGCCTTCCAGTGTGCATTAGGAGGTTCGAGCCATCAAAATAGCAAGGACGTGTCTATTCAATCACTCGGCAGGAAGCCACGAAATCAGGCACTGTTGTGACAAGTATGCTCCCATTCTTGGGACACTATGCATTGGTGCTGATTGATTCTGGCTCATCCCATCTGTTTATATCATCAGTATTTGTGAAGCATGCTATGTTAGAATTAGAACCTTTGCATTATATCTTATCAGCTTCTACTCCGTCAGAAGAAATTATGTTAGCAAATGAAAAGATATAAGCATGTTAGATTGAGATAGCAAATTATACGCAAGATGTGACTTTAAGTCTTGGACATGCATGATTTTGACATTATATTAGGCATGGATTGGATGTCTACCAACCATACCAGTGTAGATTATTCCCGTAAGGAGGTAATCTTTAATCCTCCTACAGATGCTAGTTTTTAGTTTAAAAGGGCTAGGATCATGGTCTTGCTTATAGTAATTTCAATTATGAAAGCCAATAAGTTGCTTAATCAAGGTATCTGGAGTATCTTGGCCAATGTGGTTGACACTAGAGAAACTAAGGTCGCCTTGTCTTTAGAGGTAATGGTAAGAGATTATTTAGATGTTTTTTCAGAGGACCTCTTGATGGAGTTAGCAAGCAACTAGCGGAAGAAACAAGGATCAATAAGCACTCTAATTCATTAATTTTAGCATCAATGTGAGCATGTTCATATCATAAAAAAGAAGGTTTCATAAAAAACTCACCTTTAAAGAGAATTCCATGATTCTAAAATGGTCTCGAGTCAAGAGAGAATGTTGCTGCTGATAGATCCCGCCCAGAATTTCAAATCCAGCTTTAATCTCCTCTGCAACAAAGTGTAAACCACCAATAGATTTTTCTTACTATTCTCTTTGTACCTTAGATTGTGTTGTGGGACTTAAAATGAATTGAATTGAAGGAATTTGGAGAGAAGCTCACTGGTTTTTTCTCTCAAATTGTAGAACGCTTCTTCAACTAAAAACTCAGCTCAATAATTTTGCATGGCCTCAATCCTCGACATTAAACCTTGAATCTTATACCCACACCTCATGCAATTTGATTGCATCTCAAATAGATAGCTCATACTTGAATTGTGAGTGAGATTTTGGTGTTCATGCAAGTGGGAAAATCCACAACTTTTAGTGGATTTCTCCAAAATCTATTTTCTTATTGATTTGAAATTCTTTTTCAAAATTAATATCAAATTTCAGTTTTTAATTCTTTAATTAAACTAAAATTTCATTAATTAATTTTCAAATAAAATTAATAAGTAATTAAACAATTTAATTAATTCTATTAATTTAATATCAAATATTAAATTAATTAAACACCAATTTTACAACCATGAATCCCTATTCATGTAATTTATATTTAAATCATATTTAAATATTATCAGATTCTACAATCTCGTTTAATCTAATAATTAAACGTGTAATTATATCGCATATAATTACTAATTCCCTTAACTCGAACTTGAATGTTTCAAATTAAACCCATCACTCTATTCTAAGGTTTATTCCGTTTGTGTGCTAGTAGAGGTACCTAATGGACCTATAGATCATGGGCTCCAACGATTCAGATTAATCGACTAAACTCTTTAAACCGAACTAATCAACATTTGTTAACTACCGGGTCACTCTACTAAAACCTAGTAGTTGCACTCTTCTCACTGTAGATATAATTGTGTCCACTTAATATAACCATATAATAAGTTCACCCTTCACAGGTTGTTCATAATAACGGTTGGGTCAAATGTTGTTTTACCCCTAAGATTACATCTAGCTCCTTAAGTCCCACAGTTCCTCTAATGAACAATTTGTTTATGATCCAATCACCAAATTGAGTCCCTCTCGGGCCAATGAAAGGGTAGGGCACCTTATTCAAGACCCGAAGCCAGCACTTAAGGGAACAACCTCTCCACTATCCCTGAAAGTAGGTGGGAGTGAAATCTATCTTGCACCCTATGTCCTCAACTATTTACTCGATCTTACCCCTGAAATGAGAGGTTTATTGAGCTGGCGCTGTAGAGCCAACCCTCACCTATGCAAATTTAAGGATAATCCCAAATAAACAGGAGTTCATAGTTAGCTCAGAATTAAGGTCGAGTTACCTAGGTCATTAATTTGAAACAATCAGTCTTAAACAATAAACAGTATTATAAAGTAAGAGTTACTCATTTCTTGGCCCGGTCTTATACAAACTCTTTGCATAGGACGCCCCCACTTCATGTCTCCATATGAACGATTTAGGATCATATCATTTGTACCAAATACAAAGTTGATCCCATCCTATAGTGTTACTAGAATAAGGTACCCAACCTTATTCGTATACTATAGACCATTTTAGCTATTTGCTCGAACTTGATCCGTCTTTATGTCTCCACATAAAGTCCAAGTACTCATGTAATAGTCATGGATCTTTTTATTGGATTTAGGCCTTTAAAAGTGCAATAAACTTCAATAACATCTCTTTATTTCAAATAGAATATGTTTAATGTTACAAACTATGAGTTTAAGGACATACAACTCAACACCTCCCAAGTTTTCCATCATATAGGGAGATAGACTTTGTTATCGAGTTAAAGTCATGTCCAGCTCCCATCTCAAAGGATCCTTGTAGAATGACCTCAGCAGAGTTGAAGAAGCTCAAAATTCAATTGTAAGAGTTATTGGATAAGGATTTTATACGTCCGAGTGTGTCACCATGGGGTGCACCAGTTCTGTTTGTGAAAAAGAATGATGGGTCATTATGCTTATGCATTGATTATATATAGTTGAATAATGTTACCATTTGTGATAGTTTTTATTGATGATATCTAGGTTTATTCCAAGATAGAGGCAAAACATGATGAACATTTACGAAAAGTTTTGGAGACTATGAGGTCGAATAAGTTATATGCTAAGTTTTCTAAATGTGAGTTTTGGTTGAAGCAAGTGTTCTTTCTAGGGCGTGTGGTGTCAAAGGATGAAGTATCTATAGATCCAGAAAAGATTGAGGTGGTTATGAGTTGGCCTCATCCTATGACAGTCAGTGAGGTGCATAGTTTTCTAGGTTTGGCAGGCTATTACTATCGATTTGTCAAAGACTTTTCTCGCATAGCCACTCCCTTAACTAAGTTGACTAGGAAAGGATCTTCCTTTATTGAGGGTAAGACTTATGAGGACAGTTTTCAGGATCTTAAACAGAACTTGATTTCTACACCATTTCTTACAGTGTCAGATGGATCAAGAAGTTTTATTATTTACAGTGATGCTCCAAAAAAAGGATTGGGGTTCATGCTGATGCAGTAGGGAAAAGTGGTTGCTTATGCCTCTCGTCAATTGAAGAATAATGAACGAAACTACCCTACACATGATTTGGAGTTAGTAGCACTGGTTTTCACATTAAATATTTGGAGGCCTTTTAGACGAAGAGAAGATACAAATTTTCACAAACCACAAGAACTTGAAATACTTCTTCATTCAGAAGAAGTTAAATATGAAACAGTGCAGATGGCTAGAGTTGGTGAAGGATTATGATTGTGAGATTCTATATCATCTAGGCAAGGCAAATGTAGTGGCAGATGCTCTAAGTAGAAAGACAACCCATTTAGTAGTTTTAATTACCATATAGACTCATCTATGCAAGGATTTTGAACGAGTCAGGGTTGTAGTAGTAGTGAGGGAAGTCACTGCATAGTTGGCACAACAGTACAACCAACCTAGAGACAAAAGATCATTGATGCACAATAAAGAAATCCTTATCGTGTTAAGAAGTTTCACTTAGTAAGGGCAGAACGAGATAATGGGTTCTCAGTATCCTTAGATCATGGTCTCCTTTATTAGGGATGCTTATGCATACCTGTAAACAGTCAGCTTAAGGATGAATTATTGGCAGAAGATCATAGTTCACCATTTTCAATACATCATGACAGTACTAAGATATATCACGACTTGAAACGATATTACCAATCGTATGATATGAAAAGAGAAATAGCAGAATTTTTCTATAAGTGTTTAGTGTGTCAGCAGATGAAGGCCACAAGAAAAAAGCTAGTAGGTTTGATGTAGCCTCTAAGCATATCGGAATGGAAGTGGGAGAATATGTCTATGGATTTCATTGTAGGTTTGCCAAGAATAACAAAAGGTTATATAGTGATATGGGTCATAGTGGTTAAATTCACTAAGTTAGCCTATTTTATTTTAAGGAAATTTACTTACATCTGATGGAGTTCTCTTATAATAACAATTATCAAGCTACTATTGACGGTCACTATTTAAAGCCTTGTATGGGAAAGGTTGCAGATCTCATGTCTAACAGACCACAAATAAAGCAATACATAAATTAGAACACGAATGCAAATAGCTCGAAGTAGATAGAAAAATTATGTCGATGTTAGACGTAAAGACCTGTAGTTTGAGGTGGATAATAAAGTGATATTTGAAAATATTTGAAAATTTGAATTTAATTTAAGGAAAGTTGGATAAATTAATTTGGAGATTTGAAATTTTTTATGGAATTAAAATTTAAATTTGGGATTTTGGATTTGTTTTAACGGTGGACTTATGGAAATTTAGGAAAGGAAAATATATTTAGATACAAATAAATGAGTGATTTGAGTTGATGTGAAATTAAGGAGAAAAAGGAAATATAGATATATAATTATTAAGTCAAAATATGGTTTTAACTAGGAAATAGTTATATTTATAAGTTTGTTGGCTTGGCTTGGCTAAGTGCACGTAGCCCTAGAGGAATAAGAAAAAAATGACTCTCTTCTTCTCCATCTCCTTCTAACCTCTCATGTTAGTCCTTCTCCCCATCTCACCCCTCAGATCACACCAGACCATCGAGCTTCTGTCGCTCGTCCACCAGCCTCTGCCTTTCGTCGACCAAACCACCATGTCACTATTGGGTTTGATACCCTAAATCTCGTAGGATTCTATAGTTTATAAACCTTGTATGAATAAACATATATATGATTTATAATATTTGATATTTTATTCACCTTGTCTATGAAATATATGATATTTTAGTTGCATTAACCACAAACCAATAAACTAACATCCAAAATTATCGTTGTAACTTAAACATGTATGTGAAGACATACAAGAGAATCATGTTTAAGTGATAACTTAAATAATTTGTAGTATATAGATAAGGTTGGGTACCTTATCCTGGTGACATTACGAGTATGGCTCGTTTTATAGGTGTTACAAATATTGTAAAGTGCTAAAAATGATCTGGTCCTGATCATTCATGTATTAGACATGCAAGCGGGGATATTCTATACAAAGGAGTTTGTATAAGATCAGACTATGAAATGTTTAGTCTCTTTATATAACATTGTTCATAATAGAGACTTTCATTTCACTAGGATGACCATAGGTAACATGACCTTAATCCTGATTGAGTTATGAACTCCTGCCTATGAGGGTGGTCCTTTGATTTGTATGGGTGAGAGTAATCAGGTCGCCGACTCGACAAGCCTACCATTTTGAGGATTCATCTGATTGGGGAGTTGGGAACTCAGTTACACAAGATGGAATCCACTCCTTCCCCGAAGTAGGGGTAAGTAGATAAATTTCTCCCTTAAGGGCTGATTCTGGGTCTTGAACAATGTGGCGCCACACCCTCTCTTGGCCAAAGAGGGGTTTAGTCATAATGGGACTATGATCTATTGTTCATTAGAGGGATCAGTGGTACTTAAAGAATTAGATGTAACTATAGGGGCAAAATAGTAATTTAACCCAGGTGTACTTACGAGCATTTTGTGAAGGGTCATCATACTGTTAATTGGTTATATCCAATGGACACAGAAATATATCTATAGGTGAAGAGTGCAGTTAACGGTCTTTAGTGGAGTGCCCGACAGTTACAGATGATGGATAATGTGATTAAAGAGTTTAATTAGTTATTCACATACTGTTGGAGCTTCAAGCTACAGGTTCATAAGGTCCTTTTGGTAGTCAAAGGATTTAGTTGAGAATCTATTTTTGGGTTTGTTTGAAATGTTCAAATTAATAAAAGAGAATTTAATTATATATATGATATAATTAAATTAATTAAATTATATATGATATAATTGACATAATGTATTTGATACATTATAGTTTGATTGGAGGAACAAATATTTGAATATGATTCAAATATATATTCTATGAATAAGATTCATAGTTGTTAAATTTAATATAAATATGGTTTATATTAAATGCCATAAAATAGAGAAAAGAACTATGGTTTATATATTATATATGATGCAATATTAAAACTATATGTTATAAATATAATATGATAATTTGGTTATCATATTTATTTATAATTATTAATTATATTTGATAACTATCCCCTTTTTCTCTCTAACTACCATAGGAAAGTTAATCGATTTTATAGCAATATGGGATAAATAAAATACGATTTTATTATTCCAAAAGATATACACACGACTTATGAAGTCTTCTACACAATTTTCTTGTGAGACTATATGATCAATTAAGAAAGTCTATGTGATAGACTTGATCGCCTACATGATAGAACAAAAACTCTATGTGATAGTGTTAGTTCTTCCTTCAATCGTTTTCATCCTCCAAATCACAAACACTTTCTAACCAAATAGCCAGAGCCCACCATTCCTGGGTTCTCACACCGAGAATATCAAGATTACTAAGTGGTAGTGTTCTTTCATTTTGTTCGAGAGTTGCATTGTTGTTTGTTGCTGTTCGAGGAGATCGTGTTGTTCGAAGTGTTCGAATTAGCTTGACGGATTTACTTGAAGAAGAGTTCTTCAAAGGTATAATCTTTAAACCTTGTTTCTTATTTCAAAAGCATATTGTAATTTATCTTTTGATGCATAATCTGTTTTGTTGACTGTAAATGCATGTGTTCAATCAAAATGGGATTAGGACGAGCCACTTCTACTCCAAGGTTCTCTGTAAAAAAAAGTTCCTTCAGCCACGTCTCATCATCTGCGTGTTCCGAGGTGGTCAAGTTGAGCTTGTCTGTGCGGTAAACGTCGATTTCTCTCTCTCTTTCTCTCTCTCTCCTCTACATTTCAACTTCACCGACAGCACTTCAATGCACCACCGTGTGCTTTTGTCCGGTTGACACCAAATCCATGGTTACTGTCGTTCATGTGGGTTTTGCCATAATCTTGGATGGGTTTTTGGTAAGTATTGATGGATTTTTTTTTTGTAATTTTTCGGTTACCCAATTATGTTGGCTTTGATCATTGATACCCATTGTCTTTGGGTTTTAGATTCAAAATTTGGATGACATTTGTGGGTTGTCCATCAAGTGTTAAAGACCATTTTCGAGAGATTTTTGGTAAGTATGAAATGGAATCCTTTTGGATTAATTTATGTTGCTATAATTTTAGCTTCTCATCCTTAAATTTTGTTGTTTGACTTAAAAGTTGTGTAGTTGAAAAATTTGGAAGTGGTTTTGGGATCAATCCTTAAGTTGGGTAAGTTCAGTGAATGCATTTGAGATAATTTTTTATTTGGGAATCTAATCCTAAAAATTTAATTTGATTTTTGGCTAATGTCTTAGGATTTAATCCAAAGTTTGTGAAGGTTGATTTCTAGCAAAATTGTTGTTTGAGCTTGTTATTGAGGTAAGTGACTTTACTACTGAAACATCTTCATGTTGGACATTTTAGTCCTTAGTTTCAGATGGAAATAAGTAAATTTATAAGCATGTATTAGACCTTAGGGATATTATGTATGTTGAATGATTCCGTTATGTGCATTTCAGAACCATGAGAATATTCTATTCATTATGATGTGGGACCTTAGATAATATTTTATGATTCATGTTCAGTGATCACAATTGTCCTTCCAACACTAGTCAATTTTTGTAATCTTTCGGGGTACACTACTATGTTGTTGGAAGCCAACAGGTTCCCTACCACGTTATTGTGATCCTTCCGATTCACTATCATGTTCATATCGTGATCCTTCAGGCTCACTACCATGTTCAACTTCGGGGACCGACGGGTATGTTTGTGTGTTTTCGAGCCACCAGATACATGTTAGAATGAGTTTAATTGTTCACTAGATTGCCATCCCTGTTTTCATGTTTCCAAATGCTCCTGCTTTTATGCTTCTTTGATGAGTTATGATATACTTGTCCCACAATATGCAAGCATTTGCAGATATATATACATAACCTGACCCCAATAGTTGGGTTACTTATTGAGTATTTTATACTCATTTTTTATTATGTTATGTTTTTCAGGTAAGAAGGACACATCAGCGAATAACGGAGGAATCGGAAATCGTGCCATTAGAGATTAGACAGATGCTTCCCCTCATGTTTTCATGTCTTAAATCTCAG
Organism: Benincasa hispida; assembly: GCF_009727055.1. Classification (NCBI taxonomy): domain Eukaryota; kingdom Viridiplantae; phylum Streptophyta; class Magnoliopsida; order Cucurbitales; family Cucurbitaceae; genus Benincasa; species Benincasa hispida. The sequence continues at coordinate 5,931,773 of NC_052351.1, read as the reverse complement.
TTTTGCCATTGAATTCATAAACTTTTTGTTTTGCACTGGGGGATTTTTAGATAAAATTTTCCAGTGGATACCCTGATCTAAGATTTTAGTTATTTAGATTTTAATAAAAGTTATTTATTTTATAAAATTTATTTGGTTTTAGCCAATTTATAAAATGTGTCGTTTTGAGATGCATGCATGCATGTAGTAACGGCCTAGTACAAGTCCTAAGGAGTCGGGTCATTACAGAAAATGAATTTAATTGAGTGATAATTGACATATCCTCCCTCTTTTAAGATCAAAGGTTATATCTTCCACGTCCACAATTATTATAGTAAATAAGGGGTAATCTATAAAATTGAACCATGTATTGTTACTATTATTTTGACTCAAAATTAATTTTGCTTTTCATCTCTATCTTAATTAATTTACTTAACTTTTAAAATATGTTTTCTTAACAACAAATAGGATATACAGATTTTACCTTGACCTCAAGGGAGATAGTACGTGTCAAACTAAGTTCACTTTGATCCTTTAAAATAGACTCTCAAAGATATCAGTCAAAATTAGCATATCTCTCTTTTCTCTTGTAATAGTAGTAGTAGTAGGAAAAAAAAACTCAGTTTGGTTGCTTGGGCGCTAGATTAGTCCACAATATATAATTGAGTCCATTGGGCTTGAAGTGAAGACTACAAATGTCATGTCTAAGCCCAATTTATAGCACCCCAGACTCCGGACCTACACAAAACTACGTCCGGATACTTGCAGCTAAAACTTTTTGGAAAATTGAAGGAAATAGCCAGATCGGGGGTGTCTTTTGATTTTTGTTAAAAAAATAAAAATAAAAATATTTTTGGCAAAATAGTATCACGGACATGAATTATATATTTTTAATCCCCGAATTACCCCTGATATGATCGATTAACCATTTTTTCGAGTATTGTGTGATTGTTATACTATGTATAAATTATCAATAGAAATATAGTGTAAATGGAAGCATCTGTTATGAGACCGTATATATTCTCAATAGAAATACAGTGTAAATGAAACCGTCGATTATGAGACTTCAAGCTAACGGATTCAAGAGATAAGATGTCGAATTTTTATACCATTTTAAAATTTGAATTGACGGTTTCATTTATGTTTTGATTTGATTTAACCACTTTTCGAAAATATTCAGAATTAATCAATTCTTCAATTTGTTTATCACCATTTTTATTTTTATTTATAATATATCTTTAGATTTTACATTATTTGTTTTTTATTATTTCAAATTTGAACTAATTTTTTTTTATCCAAATTAGGCTTTTACTTAATATTTTATACATATTATCATCTAACAAATCATATATTTGATTTAAAATTTATCATTTTTCTAATCACCTTTTATTCATTATATCTTATTATACCATTAATTTATCTTTTTGACAAACATGTATTCACTTTTGCAATCTTGTTGTTTTTTATATGCTTCTACAATGAGTTATGTTTCTTTCATAGGTTTTGTGGTTGATGGAGTTATAAATACAGTGTAATTGTTGAAATTTAAATGAAAATCGAATTATTAATACAGTGTAATTGTAAATAAATAAATTCTCTTCCTAATTTTTCTTTCCACAATTATATTTAAATTTAAATTTTATTATTAAATTAGATTTTATCTAACTATATGACAAATTAACCACAATAAACAAAATCTTCATGATTTTTCTCTCTAATTTATATGTGAATTTATATTGTATTATCAAATTTGATTTTATCTAACTAACTCTCGATTTATTCAATTGTATCTAAATATTTTTTTCATTATTTTATACATATTGTTATCAAATTAATTTGATTGTTTTTTTTTCATATTTTTTATATTTTCAATTTTTCGTACACATAAAAATAAAAATGTCTTGTTGTACTCAAAAGAAGCATATAAATGAGAATTAAATTTTAAATGTTTGAAACATGTGCATGTATATATAGATATTTTGTTCACTTTATTATTAATATTGTTGTTATTATTTATTATCATTATCATTATCATTATTATTAAAATAAGATAACGAAAAATCCTAAATCTCATATTCTTCATCTTCTTCAATTAGCTGCCCCTAAAAATCTCTTTTTCTCATTCTGAATCTCTGCAATCGTTGGTTCAACAAATCTTTATTGAATTCTATCGTCTTGGCTAGCTTTTGACGACCACCTCGCCAGGCTGCCCACTTTTTTCGCTCGCACACATGTTTCCTGCTTTTGTTTCTACTTTGAACATGGTTTTCAATAATGATATTTTGGGATTGATAGTATTTAAAGTTTGCTTTCAAGATCTTATGAGCAAAATGGTCACATGGAATAAAGACGATGAAACTCCCTACAATGGGTTTGGTGTCAAACGCAACCATATTTTCAATAGTCACATCGTTGTGAAGTTGCAATTCCTTCAAATACTTAGTTTCCAATAACAACTTCAATGGTACAATCAACTTTGCTCTTTCTCATCTTACCTTGGAGGAAGTCCATCGTTGTAGATATCCATAAGTTTCTAATGACCTTCACCGCCGGGTCGTCATCTTCCCTCACATACAGATATTCTATAGGCAGTTGGAAGCGTTGAGCACCATATTGGATGATTTTTAATTTTTGCTTATAGAATATTTAGATATTATGTATTTGCGATTCTAGAATGTTTAGGTAAGTGTATTTGTGATATTCGAGTTAGTTTTGAAACAGTGTATTTTTGCATTCTCATTTGTACTTAATTTTATTGTTTTAGGATAATTTTGTCATTTACTAATTAATATTTTCTATTATACAAATTTATTTTACTATTTTTATAATTTCGAAACATTTTTACTATTTTTTAAATGAAATTTTAAAATTTGCTTTTGCAATTTTTTTTTCCAAAGCCTACTTGTAAAACAAAAATAGTCTATGTTTTCCTCAAAATAAAAATTGAAAAAGGATAAAAAAAAATCACTTTACATTACATCCTTAATTTTTCACAAGTTTCTGCTGAAAAAAGTATAGTTTACTATTTTCTTCGAGGTTGGTGTTCAATTTACCAGTACTTTTTTACGATATAAACTAAACCGTTACAAATTTTAATCTACATAAACTAGATTTTGAAATACTAAACTTTAAAAAAAATATAAAATTAAAAATATATGAATTAGATCGACCCAATTATTACTTTCTCAAAAGTATGAGAATGAAAGGTATTTTTTTTTTTTTTTTATCTTCTTTTCTAAAACATAGTCTGCAGCAAACATGGTCTACATAATTCTTAAATGAAAGTAAATTATTTATCGTGACAACTAACTGATTCTAAAGAAAAACTAACTGATTCTGAGATAATCAAACTGAGAGATTAATAGTACTAATCTATCATATATTTAGTTAATAATAATAACCAAAGAAAAACCAACTGATTCTGAGATAATCAAACTGAGAGATTAATAGTACTAATCTATCATATATTTAGTTAATAATAATAACCAAAGAAAAACCAACTGATTCTGAGATAATCAAACTGAGAGATTAATAGTACTAATCTATCATATATTTAGTTAATAATAATAACCAAAGAAAAACCAACTGATTCTGAGATAATCAAACTGAGAGATTAATAGTACTAATCTCTTTATTACTTTTGATGATAAATTTCTCTTTCTACCTCATTTAATCATATTGTTAGTCGTTCTACCAACGCCCATAAATCCATGTTTTCTACTAATATCCATTATTTTACAATTTTTCTCTTTAATGGTATTCCATTTGATTTTTCCATTATGTAGTAGGACAAGCTAGCGATTTTTGCAACGTCTCTATTTATTTATTTTTTTCAATTATACATTTTTTAATTCACCAATATATAGGAGAGAAGATTTTTGTCAATTGAACTATATTCTTGCTAGAAACAAGAAGGTTAATGAAAGAGAGTAAATTTGGGAGGTTAACTCTATATTTTGAAATGTAACTATAATTCTTTACATTTCTTTTATAACTACCATGAATTGACTATATTTGACCTTTGCTTTTACTATTTACCGTTACAAGACATTTTCCATCTTATTTCAAGAATCTAATCAATGATTCTTTTGAAATAATTTGAGATTGTTTGGGGAGTTGAGTAGGTTATTATAGTTATGTAACAACCCAAATTTGTATGCATACACGAAATTAAATGTCAAATGTTGAGCGGGACGAAATTTTATTTAAAGGAGTGGTAAATGTAATACCCTAACCTTAATTTAGAAAACAGGAAAACAAATAAAATATATAATTAAGAATGAAAAATATATAAATTTAATAGGAAAATCGGGTGGAAATTTAGAATTGGAAAAAAATATGAAATTTATTAATTATCCAAAAATAATGAATAAGGGGGCAGAATCAGGGAGGATTAGTTAGAAGTTGGACGCTAGCTAATTCAGGAGACAAAGGGCACAGTAGATAATTTTTTGTTTGGACACTGCTCATTGGAAGAATTGGAGGTGAATTAATTGCCCATATACTCTTAAAATTTGAAAGAGTTAAAAAGAGGAAGTGGAATCCACAAGCCGTGAAGGCAACCACGTGTGAAAACTAGCGAGATTGGAGAGAAAATTGGAGAGAGCGAGAGTAAAGAGAGCAATATTCTCAGCGAGACAGTGGGAGAGAGCGGGAGCGAGAGCGAGAGCAAGAGTCACGATAGCCAAACCAGCGAGAAAGCTGGAGAGAGCGAGATTCTGAGAACAAAGAGAGCGAAGGATTTGGACAGAAGCGTGGATTATGCGTTGAATTTGGCCACGATCTTATAGATTATACATGGAAGAACCCTAAAATTGAATACAAACAAAGGTTGAAGACGTAAGGGCAATCATTAGCCAAAATTAGGTGTCTTATTAAGAGAAATTCTTAAACCTAAGTAATTTTAAAGAAGACATTTGTAGGATGAGTTGTCACACTGAGAAGAGTTTGAAAACCACTATAAATATGACCCTTTGCCTGAAGATTTAACCCATTTCTCAAACAAATCTCAGTAATAAAAGAATCGTATGAAAGAGTAAGTGTGAGTGAGGAAGTTTTGTGAGGTTAGAAGAGATAAAGCTCGGTGAGGTGCTGCCCAAATTTCCTTCTAGTTTAAGAGGGAAAGCTCTACTGATCAACCATAAGGAATAATAAGGAAAAACTAGGATCGCAGTCAAGGTAAGTAGTTATCTCACCAGTGTTTCATGGTAGTGTACCTTTAATATGTTGCATAATTATGTGATTGTTATATTGCATTACATGTTTAAAATATGTTTGTCGACAAGGACCTCATGCATTATGTTTTGTTCATAAGATTAAATTTTAATTAGATAAAGGTTATGCTTCTAGGGCTAGCTGGCATGTATGGTTGCAACCCTCTAGACCCAATTCTATGTCAAGATTATGCTAGGGACTAACAGGGTATGTATGGTTGCACCCCTCTAGTCCAATCTTACGTTTATGTTAATGGTTGATGTTGGATGCGACTCTGGCCCTACTGACTGCATAACCAGCTAATCATCAGATGGGCTAGTTTCCGCTTAAGTCCTCATCTTTCTATCAGGGCGGAGAAATTTACGTTAGTGATGTTGGATGCGACTCTGGCCCTACTGACTACATGACCCGCTAATCATCAGATGGGTTAGTTTCCACCTAAGTCTTCATCTTCCTACTAGGGCGGAGAAATTTACGTTAGAAGCATAACCGACCACCACATGTTATTATATATTTTCGGTCCCAATCATATGTTTTCAGAACATGTTGCATGTGATTGTGCATTTGGTCACTACCCTATGTGAGAACTACTTATTGGGTATATTATATACTCATCCTATTTTTATAGACTTTGTAGGTAAGGACACAGCGTAGGTGGTAGAACTGGACGTCGCTCAAATGGCCAACCATCAAACTCACTATTATAGGCATATGCATTTTTGTATCACTACCTAGTGTTTTATGAATCCTGGTGTTTTGTAAAATAAACTTTTTATATAGTTTTTTACCTAATTAATAAAATCTTAGATATGTTCTTTTGAGATTTTCATCAAAACTCATCTCATAATATAAAAGTCTAAGCATGCATGTCGTAGCGGTCGGACCATAATATGTAAGGAACCGATCGTTACAAGTTATGTGGATTATAATGGTTTATATTTGAAGTGTCGACTATAATAATTTATAATAGTTTAGTTTGTGTTTGGGTGTATGTTATCATAGTTCGTGTTTAGATTTTTTTTTACTATTTTTTTTTATAATCACATTTTTATGCTTCATTATTTATAATTATACTAAAACTACAAAATAGGGTCAAAATTGAAACTTTTCGATTTTTTTTTCTGTAATTACATTTTTATACTCTAATTTAATAAAGGAGTTTGATTATAATTTTTATGCTTCGTTTTTTATATTAAAACTAAAAAAAAAAAAAAAAGACAATGTTGAAACTTGTTTTAGTTATATTTTTATAATTTAATTAAAGAAAGAATTCTAGAACAATTTTTAAATTTTTGTAATCTTCATTAGTTAATTACACTAAAATTTTAATATGTTGTTGAAAAGCAAGAAGATAATTTGGTGAACAACAAAAGAAAGAAGTAGATAATAACTATTTACTTGAGAGTTGATAATTTTGTAAAATAAAGAACTAAAGCGTGATTCGATATACATACAACCGAAGAATCACAACAATAACAACTCAAATCTTAATTTGCAAAATTCAATTAAAAAGGGTAAATACTTCTCACTATTAAAATTTTCTATGGTGTTTAGAAAATAATTAACAAAGAATAATTTGAAACTTGAAACTATATTAGAATCATACATCAAGAGTATTAGTTTCTCTGTAAAGGAAGTTTTTAGGAAGTATTTGAAGAAAGTCAAGTCATTAAATGAAAAGCTTTCACAAAAGCAAAAACAACAAACATAAATGAAAGACAAAGACAGATAGATATGATAAAGAGGACAAAATCATAGTTTTTGGATAATAACTCTGAGAAAGAAGGCAGATTAGGAGCACTATAGCACTCATTTTTCGGTTATTTGAGATATCCGAGAAGAAGAAACAAGATAAAGTATAAAAGAACAAAGTGGAAAATAAAGATGATATAAGATTTGAAAAAAATACAAAAAAGGAAGAAAAAATCAAAACAATTAGGATAATATGAGATTTGAAAAAAAAAAAAAAGAAAAGAAAAGAAAAGAAGAAAAGGAAATTTGAGATAAAGTGAGATTTGACAAATAGATTTGATCTTGTATGAAGATCCAAACAAATTGGGGATTTTCTAAGTTATAAGAAGATTGGTGTATTATAAATATCATAAAAATAAATGTATAATACTTAGTGTCTTAAAAGTCATGTGCTATTTTTCATATTGTCCATATGTCTTGTAATAATCCATGTTTGGTATCCATGTAAGTCCACATTATCACTTTGCCTATAAATAGCGATATTTGGTGGATCTTACAATTATACATATTTGTGAGAATAAAAATAAAATTTCTTATATTTCCTATTTCCATGAAATCATATTTTCTATTTCTATTATTCCTATTTCCATAAAATTATAATTTTAGTTATTTTTAATTTAGTTATTTATAAGTTTAATTATATATATATATATATTTTTTCCCGTATCCGCTGTGCTCCTCATTTTCACAATACATTATCAGCACGAGCCCCTGTTGCTTCCATTCTTGAAGGTAGGTCGTTTTTTTCTCTTTATTATAATTAATAAATTAAATATTATTTTGCATATCTAGTACATATTAACTTTCTAATATAAATACAATATTTTGTGATAGTGTTGCCATGACAAACCTTACAAAATTAGAGTTTGCAGCCCTTGACATTAATGACAATAATTATTTGTCATTGGTACTTCATGCCGAAATTCACCTGGATGCTATGAACTTGGGAGAAACAATTAAAGAATGAAATACGACATCCAACCAAGACAAAGCAAAAGCTATGATTTTCCTTCGTCATCATCTTCACGAGGGATTAAAACTAGAGTATCTTACAATAAAAGATCCCAGTATCTTGTGAAAAAATTTGAAAGAAATGTATGATCATTAAAAGACAGATATTCTTCCTAAAGCTCGTTTATGAGTGGATGAATTTGAGGCTACAAGATTTTAAATCAATAAGTGATTACAATTCCGCATTATTTAAAATCAATTCAAAATTGTTGTTATGCGGAGAAAAAATTATTGATGTTGATATGTTAGATAAGACATTTTCTACATTTCATGTCTCGAATATGCTCCTGCAACAGCAATATCGAGAGAAAAGTTTTAAACAGTATTCTAAATTAGTTTCACATCTTCTCGTGGCCGAACAAAATAACGAGTTATTGATAAAAAATCATGAATCTCGACCGACTAGAATGACACCATTCCTAAAGTAAATGCTGTGAATTTTAATAATAATCGTGGTCAGGTCGAGGTCGAGGTCGAGGTCGTGGATGCGGTCGAGATCATGACCATGGTAGAGGAAGAAATAATAATTATTTTTGTGGTAGTTGTTTTAATCATTCAAATTTCAAAAGAACCACACAAAATGATGATCACAAAGGAAAAGCTCCACAAGATAAGAGTTAAAAAATGTTGAAAATAAATGTTTCGGATGCAGAATGACTGGGTATTAGTCACGTACATATCATACGTCAAAACACTTAGTTGACCTCTATCAAGCCTCCCTGAAGGAAAAAGGTAAAAATGTGGAATAAAATTTTGCATACCAGGATAATGATATATTTGACCTATCCCATATGAAAAATTTGGATGTAGCAAACTTTTTTGAATCTCTTAAAGAGAAGAATGGCGCAGTTGATGGAACATCAAATATTTCTTTTGATTTTGAGAATACCTAGAATTAATGTTGTTGTTTTCTTTTATCTATCTTCATGTTTTTTTTAGTAATTTTTGTATATTTTAAGTGTTGTTTTTTTTTTTTTATTGTAATTATTTTCTTTTAATGAAGAAATATGGATCATTTTCATAAGTTGAGTGTTTCAAAAATGAGTAAAGAAGATCCATGTCTGGCAAACCGTGTAACTACACACACAATACTTACAAATGAAAAATACTTTTTCAAATTGACAATGTTGAAAACAAAAGTAAATATAATATCAAGTTCTACAAACTTGATCGAAGATTTTGGGAAAAAAAATATTATTTTTCTTAGAAGAATAAAATTTACAATTGACAATGCATTGTTCTCTAGTCAATCAAAGAGAAGTCTTCTAAGTTTTTAAAGATATACGTTGCAATGGTGATCATATTGAGACTAACAGTAAGAATAATATGGAATATCTATATATTATCTCTATGTCTCAAATGAAAAACGTATATTGAAAAAATTGTTTGATTTATCTTCTAGATTGTATTATACTTATATACGAATAATTGAAACATATGAAACAATGAACCTATAATAATGAGGAGAATTATTGAATCCAGATATATTTATAATTTGGCATGACCGATTGGGCCATCCAGAATCTATAATGATGAGGAGAACTTTTGAAAATTCAAATGGACACCCAATGAAGAACTAGAAGATTCTTCAATATATTAAATTATCATGTGATGCTTGCTCTCAAAGAAAATTAATAATTAGACCATCACTAGCTAAAGTGGGGATTGAATCACCTACATTTTTAGAATAAATTCATGATAATATATGGGGATCTATTAACCCACCAAGTGGACCATTTAGATATTTTATGGTATTAATAGATGCATCAAGTATATGGTCACATGTGTGCTTATTATCAAGTTGAAATCTTGTATTTGCAAGATTACTTGCTCAAATAAGTAAGTTAAGAGCACAATTTTCTGATTATACAATTAAGACCATTTGTCTTGATAATGCTGGTGAATTTACATCCCAAGCTTTTGATAATTATCGTATGTCAATTTGGATAAGTGTTGAATATCTTGTAGCTCATGTTCATACACAAAATGGTTTAGCATAATCATTTCTAAAACGTTTGCAATTAATTGTAAGACCAATTAATTGCAAGACCATTACTTATAAGAGCTAAGCTTCCTTCACCTGTATGAGGACATGCTATTTTGCATTCAGCGTCACTTTTATGTATTAGGTCAGTAGCTTATCATAAGTACTCACCATCATAATTAGCTTACGGTCATGAGCCAAATATTTCCAATTTGAGAATTTTTAGGTGTGCAGTATATGTTCCATTTGCTCCACCACAATGCACTAAGATGAGTCCTTAAAGGAGGTTGGGAATATATGTTGGATATGATTCTCCATCAATTATTAAATCTTTTAAATCCCTGACGGGTGATGTATTTACTGCACGATTTGTTGATTGTCATTTTATTGAGACAAATTTTCCAACATTAGGAGGAGGAATTAAGAAAATTGAAAAAATAAATTACATGGAATGCATCATTATTATCTCATTTAGATAAAATCACAGGAATTAAGAAAATTTTCCAAGATAGTGATTTCTTTATAAAAACACACGATTTGTTGTTTCAATTCATATAGTGATCTTTGTAAATTTATTGAAAACCATTCCTGAGAATTTGATGTATATGTTTCAGGTACCTTAAATCCTTATGGGATTCTCATATAAATATCATTATCAAGAGATCCACATAAATATGCTGTGATTACATCCATAAGATGCATATCCAGACTTTCATACATAGTCAAGTTAATTTAATATCTTAGTATAATTGTACCACTATTGGAGAATATATCTCCTCACAATTCAATACCAGGTTTTTGTGAAAAACTTTCTACAACTAGTCTTGCTTTGTGTCTTGTGACCTCATTATTTTCATTTCTTTTTCTCACAAATACCCATTTGTATCCCACGGGTTTGATACCTTCTGGTGTTTGGACTACTGGTCTAAAAACCTGCCGTTTTGAATGTGAGTTTAATTCTGCCTCAATTGCTTCTTTTTACTGAAGCCAATCTTTTCTATGTTGACATTCTTCAACAGATTTTGGTTTCGGATCCTCATTTTCAGATATAATATCAAGAGCAATATTATATGCAAAATTACTGTCAATAATTACATTAGTTCGATTCCATCTTTTTCTTATCATAACATAGTTTATTGAAATCTCATTATTATCTTTAGGTATTTCACCTTCCTCACTAGTCATATCGATGATTTCTTCATAGGTATTTACATCCTCAACTAAGTCTTTTTCACTATTAATTATTTTCTGTTTTCGAGGATTTTACAAAATTACTACGATTTTTAGGACATAAAATCCAACATTGGATGGTTTATTTAGGGCGAATGTGGTACAATCACCTGAGTGAATATTTATTAAAAGAATGATATCAAAATAATCCAATATATCCATGTGTTTTTATAAAGAAATCACTATCAAGATTTTCTATTATAACTGTATATGTCAATGACTTGAATATAATTGAAACTCCTGAATGTTGAATTTTATGTCCTAAAACTCGTAGTTTGTAAATTAATAAACATATTCTGTTTTGTTTTTCGATAAAGTTGTCATTGAAATTGTAATCTTGAATTCAATAAACTACGGTCCTGAGGATATTTAATGTAGTTTGAACTTTATGTAATGACATAAATATGGATCAAGTTCAAATATATAGCCAAAATGGTCTATCGTATATGAATAAGGTTGGGCGCCTTATTCTATGGACACTATGGATGCGGCTCACTTTGTAGTTAGTACAAACAATGTGATCCTGAATCGTTCATATAGAGATATGTGAGTGGGGGCATCCTATGCAATGAGTTTGCATAAGACTGAACCATGAAATAATCACTTTTTACGTTCTAAATGCCATTTTATGTATAAAACTGACTATTTCGTTAATTGATGACCTAGGTAACCTAATCTTAATCATGAGCTAACTATGAACTCTTGTTCACTCGGAATTATCTTTAGATCTGCATAGGTGAGGACAACTCATCATCCTGGCCCAATAAGCCTCCCATTTTAGGAGTAAGATCGGGTGTATAGCTAGGAACATAGGGTGCAAGACGGAATTCACTCCTACTCGTTATAGGGATAGTAGATAGGTTGTTCTCTTTAGTACTGAATCTAGGTCTTGAACAAGGGGTCCCACCCTCTCCTTGGCCCGAGAGGGATTCGGTTTATAAGTTGGACCTTAAACCAATTGTTCATTAGAGGATTAGTAGAACTTAAGGAACAAGATGTAGTCTTGGGGGTAAAATGGTTTTTATGACCCAGCCGAGATTACGAACAACTTGTGAAGGATTAGCTTACTAATCATGGTTATATCAAATGGACATAAATATATCTATAGTGAGGGGAGTGAACCTACGGGACTATGGTGGAATGACCCGTTAGTTAACGAATGTTGATTAGCTCCATCTAAAGAGTTTAGCTAGCTAATCTCGGATCGTTGGAGCCCATGATCTGTTGTTCCATTAGATTCTCCTATTAGCTCATATGCGGATTCATGCTCGAAAGATCAAAATTAGTCAACACGGAAAAAATCATAAAAAGTTAAAATGTTGACTTTTTGGTCAAAGTTTGACTTTGACCAAATGACTATTTTGCCGTTTGACTAAAGTTAGTGGGATAATCCAAACTTTTGTTGGATAATTCCACTAACAAAATAGGGAGCTAGGTGTTGGCTTATAGTGGAGACATTAAGTCCATTATGATAGTGGATTATAGGTGTTGGGTATTTATGGATTTGGTTCATGCAATTGTTGTATGGTTTTCTTTCTATAATTTGGGCTTTTCAATTTAGTTGAAAAGGTTTTGCCAATTTTGCCAAATTGTTTTCTAAAATTAGGCTAAAAAAAGGAAAACCCAAAACTAAAATTTCATCTTATTTTTCCATATCTTTCTCTCTCGATTTTCTTCATCCACCGGGTCCCACAACCCGATTCTGAGTCCAGAGGATAGTAGGTCAACTCTAGTGGTTGTCCGGAAGAGTTCGGGTCGAGATTCAGCGAGGAAAAGCGGTTTTCGGGAGCTACAAAAGTAATTTTAATTACTGTTTTTCCTTCAATTGTATGCATCTTTTCTTTTAAATTAAAAGCAATTAGAGTATAATTAGGTCTTAACTCCGCTGCGTATGTCTCGTGTTCCATCACTGAAGAGCTTTCAAAGGCAATAGAATATCTTAATAAAGAATTAGAGATGAAAGATCTCGAAAAAAAAATCTTGCCTTGGTTTGAAAATTGAGCATTTAGCAGATAGGATATTTATTCTTCAATCAACTAATACAGGAAAAATTTTGAAAAGATTTTATATGGACAAAACACATCCATTAAATATTCTAGTGGAAGTCTATTAATTTAATATAAAGAAAGATATATTTCAACCTCGAGAAGAAAATGAATAACTTCTTGGTCCTGAAATACCATATCTTAGTATAATTGGTACACTTATGTATTGCTAATAATACAAGACCAGATATTGCATTTTTAGTAAATTTATTAGCTAGAAATAGTTTTTCTCCTACAAAAAGACATTGGAATGGAATTAAGCATATACTCCGTTATCTCTAAGAAACAATCAATATGAGCTTGTCTTATTCAAATGAATCAAATTTTGATTTAGTTGGTTATGCAGATTCTGGAGATTTATCTGATCCATACAAAGCTAGATCTCAAATAGGTTATCTGTTCACTTGTGGAGAAATTGCTATATCATGGCGATCGATGAAACATACCACAACGGCTATTTTCTCAAATCATACTGAAATTCTTGCAATTCACAAGGCTAGTTGAGAATGTGTATGGCTAAGGTCAATGACTCAGTACATTCGTGAAACGTGTGGCTTGTCTTCTAATAAAAATCTTCCAACAATATTATACGAAGACAACACAACTTGCATAGCCCAAATCAAAAAAGGATATATTAAAGAAGATAGAACAAAACATGATTCATCAAAGTTTTTTTACACTCATGATCTTGAAGGAAATGGCGACATCACTGTACAACAAATTTATTCAAAGGATAATCTGGCAGACTTATTTACAAAGGTATTACCAATCGCAACTTTTGAAAATTTGGTGCACAACATTGGGATGCGGTGACTCAGAGATCTCAAGTGATGTTTTTGTGAGGGGAGTAAATATATTATATTTTTTTGGGAGTATGTATTATATGAAGCATGTATTATTTTTCCTTCACTAGGATTTTTTTCCCATTGGGTTTTTCCTAGTAAGGTTTTAACGAGGCATATTTCATATATATATATATATATATATATATATGTATGTATATATATGGGCATCTAAGGGGGAGTATTATAAATATCACAAAAATAGAAGCCCAATGCTTAGTGTCCTAAAAGCCATGTGTCATTTTTCATGTTGTCCATGTGTCTTGTAATAATTCATGCTTGGTGTCCATGTAATTTTTTCGGTGTAAAGTAGGTGCCGTTAATTCTATCTACCCAAAACAAATGAAATTTATTTAAACTCTAACTACAACTAGAACTAACACGTAGTAATAGTGAAAGTAAGAGGTCGATCCCAAAAGAATCACAAATAATCGGCCTAAAAATTGACTATTTGAATTTCTAAATGCAAAAGATTAAATGGGGGGTTGTTTGTTTTAAAAACTAAAAGAAACTAACTAAGCAAAAGACAAGAATTGATATAGAAAATTAATTGATGAGAGAAATAAGAAAGAGATTGTGAGATAAAATTCAATAGAAATGAAATCTTGGGATTTTATATAACTAGGCAATTCTATCATTGAGTTAATAAAAAATCATGCAATTAGATTATTCAATAGTTCATTAAGAATAAATTCCTAATGCCCTGATTAGCTAATTTCACAATTAACCCTAATCTAGGTCTTAATTGCTTCCTAAAGACATTTCACAACTAATCCCTAAAATGCATTGAACTCATGGTTTTTCTTAACTATTCCAATATTGAAATCAAAAGACTGAAAATTCAAGATTGATTACATGAATATTCTGAATTAATAAATTCTTTAAAGAAAAGAGGAAAAGAAGTCCACATTTTCTATCAAGACTACTAACTCTTGTAACTAAAATTACAATTTTGTTATAGAACCATGTAATTTTTGCATACAAAAATTGATTAATCTTGATTCATTACTTCAATCTTAATCAATTTTATTCTAAATCTCAGCAAGAACAATCAAAAGAAAGTAATTACATGAAAGAAAGTTCAAGAAAAGTTTCAAGAAAATGCCTAATCACATAGTACCCCAAGAAAAAGATATACCTACTCATGGAGGTTGAAGTTCTTTAAGCATTCCATTGATAGTTGCATATTGATACAAGTCTAAGTACAAATCGACTCAATCTCATAGAAAATTATAAGAATTGCTCTTGGAAATCGTAATCTCTCTCTAAAAAATGGGTTTTTCTTCTTCTGAGTTTTTCTCTCAAGAAAATGATGGATTTTCTGAAAAATGATTTCTCTCCCTCTTCGCTAAAGAACTGAACTCATTTATACCAGTGGGAAGTCATCCCGAAGCGCGCAGATGGATCGTGTCAAAATCTGGAAAGAAGAACGAGCGCATCGAGTTTTTCTATTTAATACTCACTCCTCGAAACTTGACGGTCGATACTCGATCCTCAACGGTCTGGATGTTCTTCACTAGATTGCATTAACTCGATGCAAGATGAATCAGACAGAACTCGATAACTCGATAGAAGATGGTTGGATACTCATTAGTTTTTTACTTGATGCTTTTTTACAGTATTATGCTAAATACTTGATCTTGATGCTCCAATAGCCTTACTCGATGCTTTCCTGAGTGTTTACTCGACTCCCTTCAGTTTATTGCTTTTCTTGGACATTTTTATCTTTTTGGCACAATTTTCTTATAATGACTCCAAAATACTTTGGGGATCGTTTAATTCTACAAAATTAGCAATTAAAGCAAATAATTAACATAAATTTGAAGGAATTAACATAGAAAATATACATCCTTTAAAAACCTAATATAAATTCACATCCTACTTGCCATTTTGCCTATAAATAGTGGCATTTTGTAGATTTTAAAATTATGCACATTGGCAAGAATAAAAAGAAATTTTCATATATTTCATATTTCATAAAATCATATTTTATATTTCAATTATTCCTATTTCCATAAAATTATAATTTTAGTTATTTATAAGTTTAGTTATATATTTATAGTAACCACACCGTTCCCAGACCGGACTGAGTGCAACATCCAGGGACGACGCCTTATACCTCGCAGTCAGAGATCCATAAGTGCACGAGAGTAGGAATCCGAGAGATTCGTACGTTGCAGAAAATCGGAAAAATCACAAGGAAACACGAAGCGTCGTGGCTACTCTAAAAAAGAGCATGGTAAGTCCCAGATGGAGAGCCCAGTGAACTAGACATAGATGAGAATCATGAGGTGACCATACGAGGGCATATGCGCTACGCTAGGAGTCAGATTATTATTATTACAATTATTATTATAATATATATATAATATATATTATATTTTCTTTCCATATTTGTTGTGCTTTATGTGCTCCTCATTTTCACAACATGGTGTAATATAACATAAGAAGGACATTTTAGGATTAACCTAAAAAGCTTTAGGTGCAAGAAAGGTGTTTTATTATAAATTTTTATGATTTCTAATTTTTGCTAAATTTTTAAATGATACTTTACTTAATGCTATTAGATCAAATTTTCTAAATACAAATATCTTTTTTTCTTTATTTTTTTAGTATATATAGTTTTTTTTTTTAATATGATATAAACATTGAAACTTATCTTCTATTTGACATCGACGAATCCACTTAGGGGCACGGATACGTGCCCTCCTCAAATTATCAATTTTTGTATTTTTAATACAAATTTCGAGTTCTTTTTAACAATATATATATCAAAATTTAATATAATATTTAAAATCCATGGGTAGAGCAGTGACAAGGGCACTCTTAGATACTATTGGTTCTAGATTCGATTCTTATATTTTTACACTTTAAAAATGTATTTTGTTGATCATGCATGTGTATTGCACATGTAGTGTAGTCTATAGGTGTAACGACCCGACTCCCTAGGACTCAAGCTAGGCCGTTACTTAACACATGCATGCATGGAACTTAAAACGATACTCTTTTATAGTGAAATAAATACTAAATAAATAAAAAAAATTTAAAAGATCTCCATTAAATTCAAGTATTAGAAATCAAATGATAGAGTATCCATAAATCATAAACGAAAATAGATAGGTCTGCAAACAAATCTTAACAGTAAGTTTCCAAATAACAAAACCGAAAATTAAAAACATAAAAGAATTCTTAAAATATGAGCGGAAGCATTAAAATTGATCCCAATGGCTCGATCATGGATTCCGGTTGTCATTCATTAGCGTGTCCCTGCTCTTACTTGAAACATCAACATGAGAAAGTATGAATATAAAACATTCAATAATTAAGCCCACTACTAGGGTCAGGCTAGGCATCTATGTCCTCTAGATTCCTACCTCTGGTGGAATGTAAGCACTCCCCTAGTCCTCATGGGACACATATATACATGGATATCTGAATTTCATCCTACTGTAGTTAAGTATACCCATTACCTCTAATAAGTCCCATAGGACCCACAACCTCTGATGAACCTCGAAGGAAACACCACCTCTAGTGAATTCCGAAGGAAACATAACCTCTGGTGAATCCTAGAGGAAAACACCACCTCTAGTGGATCCCGAAGGAAACACAAACTTTAGTGGATCCCAATGGAAACCACCATCTTTAGTGTATTTCGAAGGACACATAACCTCTGGTGAATCCTGAAGGAAAACACCACAGTGAATTCCAAAGGAAACACAATCTCTGGTGAATCCCGAAGGACATACAACCTCTAGTGAGTATCTAACTAATAGTGAGGACACTATCACGATTTCCACATCATAAGTATCATAACATGGTTCTATAACATACATATACATCTCATCATCATAGTTCCATATCATACATATACATCTCATCATCATAGTTCCATAACATAAATATACATCTCATCATCCTCAGATTCAGAAAAAATCTCAAAGAATAAAATGTACTTAAATCATTCCAGCATTTAATCCTCTTTCATATATATCTAGTTCGTGTAACTCACTCAGGGAAATCATATGTAACAATCAATCTAATAAACAACTTCAATACAACATGCTTAATATTGCATGGCACGAGGTAGTTCCAGTAGTACGATTACTTATCTTGATGTCGAGATTCATAGTTAATCAGGCAACCAAAATAATATAGCAACTCAAGGTAGCAATCCTAACATAGGAATACAACCATTCAATTTCAACCCAAACAACTAACTGTAAATCCTTAGATCTAAATCCAAAATACCAAAACCAACCCAACCCGCAAAGATTACTAAAATTTAAATGCCCAAAAGCTTACCCAAAGGTGAAACCACTTCCAACTTTTCTTAACGGTGGCCTTTTGACTTCCAAACTTCTCTAACACTTGACTTCAAAATCCAAACAAAGGCGTATCAAAATAGTGAAGCAACACCATAGCCAATAGATTTACTCAAGGAAAGGAACACCCCCTTACCCAAAATAGATCCAACGGCAACCACGACGGCGGGGCTGGGCGACGCTGGAAAGACACGACTGGCTAGATGGAGGAGCGGCGATGGACAACTAGAGCTCGCCGGCGAGCAGCGCGCGGCTGGGGTAGTTGGTTAGGCGACGCGAGTGCGGGAAAAGCTCTCAAACGACGCTGGGTAAACGGATCTAGCGCACGGAGAAGACCAGCTGGTGGCATGGCTGGGGCTGAGGCAAGACCGTCGACGGCGAAGGGGCTGGTTAGCGAGGAGGTGCTAGGTCGAAGGTCAGAGAGTGGGGGTTGGTCTCGAACGACGCACTGAAGAAAAGAAAACTAGGGGTGGCGGCTTGGGAAACGTGAAGGGGTGAGGGAGAGAAGGAAATTTATATAGATAATAAAAAGAATAATATATAAAATAAAATATTTTATTTTATTTTATCATATCTCCTTTTGTATTATTTTATTCTTTCCCTTCAAATTTTGTTTTTAATCCCTCTTTCCTTTTTAAATCTTCCATTCAAAAGATTTTAACCAATCCCCTTCCGTAATGGAATTAATTACTGACATTAATTTCAAATTAAAAAATTGGGTGACATAAAAAGTCCAATTCCCACAACTTTCCTCTAATTAACCAATTAAATTGAAACTTCCCTTTCTCAATAATTGAACCTCAGTAGTCCAATTAAATTTCCGAAATTAAAAAATGATCTTGAATATTACAAAATACTAAAATTACATTACGAACAAAATTTTGGGATGTTATATTCTTTCCTCCTTAAAGAACTTTCGTTCTCGAAAGTTTACTCCTGAAGCAGCTCCAGGTTCTAGGCTCTCATCACATCATCTCACTCCTAGGTAGCTTCCTTGAACTAGTGATTCTGCCACATAACCCACAAATGCAACCTCCCTATAGCGCAATGTCTTTAACTCTCTGGCGAGAATTTCTACGGGCTTCTCCCTGTGGCTTAAGTTGTCATTCAACTGTAATGGCTTGAAGTCAACTACATGGGGCGAATCTGTCACATACTTTCTCAACATCGAAACATGGAAGATATTATGAACTGAAGAAAGTGATGGAGGTAATGCCAAGCAGTAAGCTACAGGGCCAATTCGCTGCAAGACCTTGAAAGGCCCAATAAATCTCGAACCCAGTTTTCCTTTCCTTCTAAACCTCAAAACAACCTTCGTCGATGCCACCTTTAGGAATATATTATCACCAGTCTCAAATTCCAGGTCCTTATGTCTCACATCGATATAGCTTTTCTGTCTACTCTAAGCTATTTGCATACGAGCCATGATCTTTTGTATTGCCTCATTCATGGTTTATACTAGCTCAGGTCCTAGAAACTCTCTCTTTCTCCTACTTCATCCCAACACACCAGAGACCTACAACTCTTTCCATAAAGCACCTCAAAGGGCGACATCCCAATAGAAGACTGGTAGTTGTTATCATAAGCAAATTCCATCAAATGTAGGTGAGCATCCCAGCTTTCTGAAAACTCTATAGCACAGACATGTAACATATCTTCCAATATCTGATTCAAACGTTCTGTTTGCCCATCAGTCTATGGGTAAAAAGCTATACTGAAATCCAATCGAGTTCTCAATGTTATCTGTAGACCCTTCTAGAAGTTGGATGTGAAACAGAGGTCTTTATCTGACAGAATGGACACATGCACCCCGTGCAATCTCACTACCTCTTTCATATATATTTGTGCCCACTTGTTTACTAAGAAAGTAGGCTTCTCTAGTATGAAGTGTGCTAACTTAGTGAATCTGTCTACTATAACCCAAATCATGGTAAAACATTTTGTTGTTTGGGCAATCCGACAATGAAGTCCATAAACACCTTCTCCCACTTCCATTCTGGCACACTCAATGGTTGTAACAAGCCTGCTGACTTCTGTCTCGGGGCTTTCACCTGCTGCCACACTAGGCACTTACTGACGAACTCAACTATCTCTCTTTTCATGTCATTCCACCAGTAGTAACGCTTCAAGTCCTGGTACATCTTGGTGTTGCTGGGATGAATTGAAAACAGGGAATTGTGAGCCTCTAACAATAGCTCATTCTTAAGGTCATTATTCGCTGGCACACACAAACGTCTTGGATAGAGGAGACCACCTTTCACTGATACAAAGAGTTCCCCATCCTAGCTTGACTTCTTCTTATGAACTCTCTCCTCTAGATAAAGGTCACACCATTACGCATCAATAATTCCCTGTCTCAGACTCGGTTGCACTGACAACTGCGTTAACTGTGTCGTAACTTTCTTTACTACTACTGCAATCTCGGCCCGCTCTAGCTCTGCACAAATGAGTCTTTTTGGTAATGAGGGCTGTTGAATGAGCCGCATTTCTTCTTAGGGCATTTGCCACTACATTCGCCTTCCCTGGGTGATACAAAATTTCACAGTCGTAGTCCTTCACCAGCTCTAGCCACCTTCGTTGCCTCATGTTCAACTCCTGAGTGAAGAAGTACTTTAAACTCTTGTGGTCGGTGAAAATCTATATCTTTTCTCTATATAAATAATGCCTCAAGATCTTTAGAGCAAAAACCACTGTTGCGAATTCCAAATCGTGGGTGGGATAATTCTGTTCATGATTCTTCAACTGACGAGAAGTATAATCAACCATTCTACCTTGTTGCATCATCACACACCCCAATCCTTTCTTGGAAGCGTCATTGTAGATAACAAAACCACCTGATCTATATGCACTGTAAGAACTTGAGCTGAAACCAACTTCTGCTTCAGATCTTGGAAACTCTTCTCACAAGCCTCACTTCAAACGAAAGAGGCTCTCTTCCCGATCAACTAAGTCAAAGGGGTGGCTATGCGAGAAAAATCCTTCACAAATTGCCGGTAGTAACCTATTAACCCCAGAAAACTACGCACCTCGCTAACTGTGGTTGGGCGAATCCAACTTGTAACTGCCTCAATCTTTGTAGAATCCACGGAGACTCATTCCTTTAATACTACATGCCCTAGAAAGGACATCTGCCTCAACCAAAATTCGCATTTAGAAAACTTGGCATACAACCTATTTGCTCGCGACGTTTCCAAAACTTTTTCGTAAGTGCTCCGCATGCTCTGCCTCGGACTTGGAATAAACCAAGATATCATCAATGAAAACTATCACAAAGGGTTTTGAGGAATTCCTTGAACATCCTATTCACTAGATCTATAAACACGGTTGGAGCATTTATTAGACCGAACGACAACACAATGAACTCATAATACCTATGCCTCAAATGGAAAGTTGTCTTGGGTATATTACTCTTTTATTCTTAACTGATGGTATCCCTGATCGGAGATCAATCTTAGAGAACACAGTAGCCCCTTGAAACTGGTCGAACAAGTCATCAATCCTTGGAAGTGGATACTTATTCTTTATGGTCACTTTATTTAATTCTCTGTAGTCAATGCACAAGTGCAATGATCCATCCTTCTTCTTTAAAAAAAGTACTGGTGCACCCCATGGTGACACACTGGGTCATATGAAGCCCTTATCCAACATCTCTTGCAACTGGACTTTAAGTTCCCTCAACTCTACTGATGTCATCCTGTATGGAGCTTTCGAAATGGGAGTTATTCCTGGCTCTAACTCAATAGCAAAATCTATCTCTCGTTACGGAGGCAGTCCGGGAAGATCCTTTGGAAAAACATCTCGAAAATCTCTTACTACTGATTCTGAAGTCAAGGTGACTTCAGCCTCTCTAGTGTCAGCCACACTGGTCATAATACCCCAGACTCATTGGTCAAACAGTCTATTGGCCTTTAGTGCTAAAATCACTTTGGGTAGAACCATAGTCCCAACCCCCTTAAACTTAAAGTTGGCTTCTATAAAAGGGTTAAAGATGACCACCTTATGGGAGCAATCTATGCTAGCCTGATTAGCAGCTAGCCAATCCATGTCCAGTATCACATCAAAATCACGCATATCTAGAATTATCGATGGCTCGGGCCTCTCTAAAATGAGTTTAGAGGCTGACCTCTGATTTTAGACACATTCCTCCTTGGGCATTTCTTTGACATATGCCCATTCTGACTACACTGAAAACAAACTCCAGTACCAGCCAAAAAACGCCCCCAATGATGTCTACCACAGGTTGTACAGATCGGCTTATCTTTCTTGACAGTTATAGCTTGTGAGCCCTGCTGTCCCTACTGATGTGAAGCATTAACTGCATTCTGGTTCCTTTGCTGAGGTTCAAGAGCCCTTGGCTCAGCCTTCCTTTTTTCACCTGCAGAGGTCCCAATTTCAAGTGACTTCCTATACTCTTCTCCCTCTTGGAAGTCAGCATCAATCCTCACAGTGGCCCATAGTATCGCAGCATATGTCTTGAGGTCCAAGGCATGTACCATACCTCACAATTCACTTTTCAGACACTGGACGTGTTGGGGATGATGTCTTAAACTCTCATGTCCTGTAGTTTGTAAATACAGTTTTGAACAAACGCTTGTAATGTATAATATATAATATTTTTCTTCACATTTGTCAATGAACATTGAATGTTTTTTACCACAAACCAATAAACTAAGATCCTTAGATGTCGTTGGTAACTTAAGCATGTATGTAGAGACATACAAGTGGGTCATGTCTTAAGTAATAACCAAAATGGTCTGTAGTATATGGATATAAGAGGGAAACTTTATCCTGGTAACGCTACAGATGTGGCCTGCTTTGTAAAATAGTTACAAGTGTTGTGACTTGCTACAGATAGTCTGATCCTGATCATTCATGTGGAGACATGCGAGTGGGGGCATCCTATACAAAGGAATTTCTATAAGATCGGACAACGAAGCGTTGTACTCTTGTTATATAACGTCGTTCATGACAGAGACTTCACTTCACTAGGATGACCATAGGTAACATGACCTCAATCCTGAGTAAGTTGGGAACTTCTACCTTTGAAGGCAGCCTCTGATTTGTATAGGTGTGAGTGGCCAGATTGTGGACTCAAACCTACCACTTTGAGGATTCATCTGATTTGGGAGCTGGGAACTCAACTACACAAGATGAAATTCACTCCTTCCCCGAAGCAGATGTGAGTAGATAGATTGCTCCCTTAAGGGCAGATTCTGGGGCCTGAACGATGTGGCGTCACACACCTTCTCATGGCCCAGGAGGTATCCACACATAGTAGGACTATGTTGTATTGTTTGGACAATTATGGGATAATTATATCAACATTTTCTCCGTAACCGTGTGATAGTGGGAAGTTGCATTCAGTTTTCATAACTGAAGAATAAAATGAAAATCGTATTCATTTTGCAAGTAGATCAGACATTCGCTCATGTTTGGTGTATACTACCTATCGCATAGCAAATCGAGAACCTACACGATAGCTCAAAGTTTATAAACTATCGTATACACACGCACAGTTTACTAAATGATCACATAGGATTTGTTAAACGATCATTTAGCTTTTTCCCAAATGATTGCGTACCCGAGCGTTTACTAAACGATCGTCTATACAATTGCGACCCTTTTACTAAACGATCGTGTACCTCTTATAAATGATCAAGCATCGTTTATACGATAGACATCTACCTTCTCCCACTTGCTTGGTTGTGCTATACAATTGTCCTTCCTCCTTCCCTCTGCCATATCCAACAGAGCCCACACCTCCTAGATTCTCACATCGAGAATACCAAGGGTTCTAAGTAGTAGTGTCCTCCCTATTGCTGTGTTTATGTGGAGGCCGTTCGTGGGTAGAAGATCGGGTTTTGGTAGACGATTGCTTGGATGTTCTCAGCGAGAGCGAGAGGAGCAGTCTCTGTACGAGAACGAGTTCTAAAGCGAAGAAGGGTTCTTCAACTGGTACGTTTCTTGTTCTCTTGTTGTTTAAGTTTCAAAGTATGTCTATAATTAGTGGTTAAATGCATATCTATCCTGTTTGATTGTGAATCCGTTAATTTTGTCACAATAAGTTTGGAACGATATCACTTCCGCTTAGAGGTACTCTTTGATAAAATTCAAGAACTCTGCCTGCTTGTTGTATCTAGTGTTGGCTGAGAAATATTTCTCGTAAAAACGCTCCTTAAATTGCTCCCAGGTTGCAAGTCCTCCAGTGGTATCAATCAGTTTCTCTGCTGAACGCCACTAAATCTCTTTGTTGCTAGTCAGCAAAAAAAGTGCACATTGTAGCTTGTGCTCTTTCGGGCACCTCATATAATAGAAAATTGTCTCGATCGAGGACAACCACATCTCTACTTTAGTGTGATCCCTCAATAACTCATCGAAGGGGCGAGGGTCAAACTTCTTGAAATCTCTCAAGTGCCTTAGCTTCATGGGACAGATCCTGCATGTTCTGACTTGATGACTGGGTCTATTGCAACTGAACTACTGGTACTTGCTCCTTCTGAGTCCAGTTCTGGGTAGTCTATCCTACCATCGTATTACAGATCAACTCCTATAGTCTTTCCATCAGGGAAGATGCAACGACTTCCCTAATTCTTGCCTCCATTGCTTTTTCATCGACTTAAGTCATAGGTGGATCTAAAGCTGTCGGGACGGTCTGACTTCCACCAACTCCTTCTTTCTGCACCCCTGAAGGGGGAGGATCCTAAACTTGTGGATGTTGCACTTGAGGGTCCCAAACCCCTCTTCTAACTACTTTTCTTGGTTTGAGCTTAAGTGCCATGTCTTGTCATGAACTCGCAATTTAACTCTTTTTCTCTAGATCCCTCTCAACAAAACAAACATGTTTACAAAAACGATACATTAGCTAATCTCATGTTTATATTAAAAACTTCCATTATTAGAACATACCTGGTGATGATAAGGAATCTGTTACTGGGTTACAGGGACTATCTAAACTTACATTGTAAGTCAGTCTTCAGAACCCAAAACATGGGCTCTGATACCAATTGTAACGATCTGACTCCCTAGGACTCAAGCTAGGCCATTACTTAATACATGCATGCATGGAACTTAAAATGACATCCTTTTATAGTTAAATAAATGCTAAATAAATAAGATAAATGTAAAAGTTCTTCATAAATCATAAATGAAAATAAATAGGTCTGAAAACAAATCTTAAGTTTCCAAATAACAAGACCGAAAGTTAAAAACATAAAGGAATTCTTAAAACATGAGCAGGAGCATTAAAACTAGTCCCAGTGGCTAGATCATGGATTTCGCTTGTCATTCGTTGGTGCGTCCCTACTCTTACTTAGAACATCAACATGAGAAAGTATGAGTATAAAATACTCAGTAAGTAAGCCCACTACTGGGGCCAGACTAGGCATCTATATACTCTAGATGCCTACCTCTGGTGGGACGTAAGCAATCCCCTGTCTTAATGGGACACATATATACATGGATGTCTAAATTTCATCCTATTGTAATTAAGTATACCCACTACCTCTAGTAAGTCCAGTAGGACCCACAACCTCTGGTGAACCCAGAAGGAAACACCCCTCTAGTGAATCCCGAAGGAAACACAACCTTTGGTGAATCCCGGAGAAAAGCACCACCTCTAGTGGATCACGAAGGAAACACAATCTCTGGTGAATCCCAAGGACACACAACCTCTAGTGAGTATCTAACTAACAGTGAGAATACTATCATGATTTCCACATCACAAGTATCATAACATGGTTCTATAACATACATATACATCTCATCATCATAGTTCCATAACATACATATACATCTCATCATCATGGTCCCATAACATATATATACATCTCATCATCATAGTTCCATAACATACATATACATCTCATCATCCTCAGATTCAACAAAATCTCAAAGAATAAAATGTACTTAAAGCATGCTAGCATTCAAGCTTCTTTCATATGTATCTAGTTCGTGCAACTCACTCAGGGAAATCATACGTAACAATCAATCTAATAAACAACCTCAATACAACATGCTTAATATTGCCTGGCACGAGGCAGTTTTAGTAGTACGATTACTTATCTCGATGTCAAGATTCACAGTTAATCAGGCAACCAAAATAATACAACAACTCAAGGTAGCGGTTCTAACATAGGAATACAACCATTCAATTCCAGCCCAACACAACTAACTGAAAATCCTTAGATCCAAATCTAAAATACCCAAACCAACAAAACTCACGAAGATTACCAAAACTTAAATGCCCAAATGCTTACCCAAAGGCGAAACAACTTCCAACTTTTGTTGACGGCGCCCCTTTGACTTCCAAGCTCGCTAAAACTTGACTTCAAAATCCAAACAAATGCGTATCAAAATAGTGAAGCAACACCATAGCCAATAGATTTACTCGAGGAAAGGAACACCTACTTACGCACGACAGTGGGGCTGGGCGGTACTGGATAGATGCGGCTGGCTGGTCGAAGGAGCGGCGACGGACGATTGGAGCTCGCTGGTGAGCGGTGCGCACCTGGGGGGATTGGCTAGGCGACGCGAGCGCGGGCGAAGCTCTCGAACGACGCTAGGTAGGTGGCTCTTGTGCACGAAGAAGACCGACTGGCGGCGCGGCTGGGGGTGAGCCGAGACTGTCGACGTCAAAGGGGCTGGTCGGCAAGGCGGCGTGCTGGGTCGAAGGTCAGAGAGGAGGGGTGGGTCTTAGGCAGCACGATAAAGTAAAGAAAACTGGAAGCTGGCGGCTTGGGAAACGTGAAGGGTGCAGGAGAGAAGGAAATTTATATAGACAATAAAAAGAATAATATATAAAATAAAATAAAGTAAAATAATATACTTTATTTTATTTTATCATATCTCCTTTTGTATTATTTTATTCTTTCCCTTCAAAATTTGTTTTTAATCCTTCTTTCCCTTTTAAATCTTCCATTCAAAAGATTTTAACCAATCCCCTTCCATAATGAAACTAATTCTCGACATTAATTTCAATTAAAAATTTGGGTGGCATAAAAAGTCTAATTTCCACAATTTTCCTCTGATTAACCTATTAAATTGAAACCCCCATTTCTCAATAATTAAACATTAGTAATCCAATTAAATTTCCAAAACTAAAAAAATGATCTCAAATATTACAAAATACTGAAATTACATCACAATAAAATTTTGGGATGTTACATTAGGTGCTGCTTTTATGCTACCCAATTTAAGGAAGATAGGATTTCACAAAAAAAAAAGAAAAAAAAAGAAAAAAAAAAAAGAAGATAAATTGTTAGATACATTTTGGTCTCATACTTTGTTCAATTTTATTCTCTATATGTTCAATAAATCTTAAATTTAGTCTCTAGTGCTAGTGTAAAGTTGATTTTTTTTAAAAAAAGACTTTTTGTTATCTATTATAAATTTTGAAAACATATTCACATATTTTATTTTCTTACATGAAAATTATTATTATTATTATTTAATCGATAAAAAATAACTCGAAGGACTAAAGTTTAGATCTATTGGAAGTATGGGTAATAAAGACTAAAATTGAATAAATTTCAAAGGGGATTATAGACTCAAATTGAATAAATTTCAAAGTATAGGTACTAGAATGGTATTTTAACCCCCAAATATATATAAATTTATTCAATTTGAGTAAATTTCCTAGCCGTTACTTAACAAAAATTAAAAAGAAGAAAAAATCAATAGTCGTTTCTATTGTGCTCATCCTCATATAGACCTTTTTTTTCTATGAAAAATCATATCGACATTTTCTATTTTATCAATTTAAGGAAAAGTTGGTGGAAGGAATATTGTGCAAAGGTAAAAGAAAAATAAATAAATAAATAAATAAGTGAAAAAGAAAATTAAAAGATTATGATAGGATAGAAACAAAAGAGGGAAAGGAAGGTGTAATTGGAATGGGAAAGGGGAATTGCAATTTCTGGTTGGATAAAAGGATTAAAAAAGAGATGCGTAGTTTCGAACTAACCAAGAGGGTGAGATCAGACTTCAGAGAGAGACACAGAGAGGTTCTCCTCACTCCTCAACCATGCTCGTCTTTAAGACTCCCTTTAATGGCTACTTTGTCAAGTTGAGCCCCTTCTACGAGTCCCGCATCGCCGTCGCCACCGCCCAAAATTTTGGAATCCTTGGCAATGGTTGCCTTCACGTCCTCGATCTCAATCCCGCCGGTCCTATATCCGAGCACATCACCTTCGACACCGCCGATGGAGTCTACGACGTCTCTTGGTCCGAGTCTCACGACTCCCTTCTCGTCGCCACCATCGCCGATGGCTCTGTCAAGCTTTACGACCTCGCTCTTCCCCCACATCTAATCCCATTCGTTCCTTCCACGAACATACTCAAGGTTCACTCTGCTGACTACAACCCCGTTCGTCGCGACTTCTTTTTGACTTCCTCCTGGGACGATATCACCAAGCTCTGGACCAAGACCGCCCCATCAGTGTCAAAACTTCAAAGAGCATGCTATTGCATCTATTCTTCTGTCTAGAACCCTCGTCAGACGATGTCTTCGCTTCCGCCTTCTGGTGCTTGCACCGTTCGCATTTGGGATGTGCGAGAACCAGGCTCCACTATGATAATTCCAGCTCATGATTTCGAAGTTCTATCTTGCGATTGAATAAGTACGATGATTGTTGTATCGCTACAGCTTTGGTCGATAAATCGATTAGGGTATTGGGATGTTAAGAGCTGCAAGACCCCGGTTTCTGTATTGAATGGCCATGGATATACAGTTAGGAAAGTGAAATTCTCCTTGCATCAATAGGGTTTGTTAGCCTCCTCCTGCTCCTACGATATGACTGTCTGTTTGTGGATTACGTGCTGGAGGATGCTCTTGTTGGGAGATATGATCATCACACTGAATTCGCCGTAGGAATCGATATGAGCATGCTTGTTGAGGGCCTGCTTGCTAGCACTGGATGGGATGAGCTTGTTTATGTATGTCAGCATGGGACGGATCCAAGAGCCCCTTAAGAAAAGGAAAGATTTTGCTACTTCCTATAAATTTATGAATTTTTCATGTTACAGTTCATAGGTTTTAAGTTAATAAGCCATTTTAGTATTACGAAAAATGAGAATGTGCTACTTGTTGGCAGAATATATGTTAGTTCAAGATTGAATTGAGTGTGTTATTATAGTCATTTACTTTGTTCAAGATTGAATAAAAACTTGCGAACGAAAGATTATTAAGCGAATGTTACCTTTTTCACGAGCTTCCTCTGTTAGGACCATCTTAGGTGCTGCTATAGAGTCGTATTTGTTTTATCTGTTATGTGACTTCCATTTTTGTAAGATTAATAATTTTTTTACATGGTCTGTCATTTATATTTTTCTTTCTTTAAATATTCTAGCTTTCTTTGTCCCATCGTTATCTTTCGGAACATTATGCAGCTTATGCATTCTTTTTCCTAATTTTCCGTTGAAAAACTTGAGATGATTTTCCTGGAATAAATGTTCACCCCTTGCTCATGCTTCACAAGGAATTTTTTTTCCATATTTTGCTTTTGACATTATGGTTGGATATATTGACCTTACTTGAACAGGGTCTGTTCTATAGGTTGTACTATTGTGTTCTTGAGTTGTAAGGATATATCTAGAATGCTAGGCTTGTGTGAACATGAAGTAGACAACCTATATAGATGCCAACTTGAAATTTGCGGGTATGAATTATTTAGTGCATTATTTCAGCACGAGGAGGGATCAAAACTAGAAAACTAGATTAGGAGCTTAGCAGAAGTCGGGCTATTCTAGAACAAGATTGGCTATTCGCTGGTTAATGATCCTAAAATTACCATTGTCTATTGGTGTTTAGACTTGGAGTGAATTTATGATGACTCTTGAGACAAGTATTTTCATAGTAAATACTCTTTCTTTAAGAACGTTTTAAGAGAACTGAATGTGTGCTTCCTTTAAAAGCACATTTTAAGAATTTCTTGATATCACTTTTGACCAAGTAACTTAATAGTTAATAACATGAAAAATTTGGGAAGTGCTTTGAATTCGTCAGAAGCATTTTGTCCCAACCCCACCTTTACTCTTGTCTTGTGGTCTATTTATAATCAATAAGAACTCTGTGTAGACTTTTCTTAAGTCGTTTTTTAACCTTTCAGCCATGTATTCGATCTCCTTTAAGTAACTATGTACTAGTTTTAGATAAGGATGAAGATGGTAATTTGAAACCGCAGTACCTTTAGTTGGAGGATAGCATCTCATAATTTGGGTTGGAATAATTGTTCTGCTGCATAAACCGGAATGAGAAGTCATACAGTATTCTTGATGCCTTTACCTACCTACTCTAATGTATCCGCGTGTTGTATAGTTGTGATTATTAGATAAGTCCATGCTTGGCAAGTTGGTATTTTCCAATGCATGCATTCAAGACTTGCGATTTATAGATGCACGGTGTAGAAAAGCCTGCAACTGCACTGTGTATTCGGATCTAGAATGGTAATCATCTTGATTCTTAGACAGTGTCTAGACCATTTGAATCTACACTGTACTCATGCAGTCACACACTTGCACATAAGGATGACTTTCATCTTTAGATCAAATCATCCTACGGAAAATTTGATTTATCTTTATAATATAACTTGAGGAATTTAATGTGTTTTAACACTAACTCCATTCACTTTTGTTTAACAAGTCTTTGGGATGAAAATTTGAATCTATATAATACTGTTTTCTTTAAGTGAGTATGTATAACTTAGGGGAATACTTTTGTTTGTAAGCACTTAGAAAGTCAATCCAAACAAGTTCTTAGTTTGATTTTGAAATAGTTTGTCGTTCCTTTATGCAGTAATATTATATTGTATTATAAAAATGTTTGAGACCAAATACTATTGTCAATGCGCCTTCACCTAAAGTTTTTCATTCACTGGTAGTGATTACATTCTGTTTTGTTCTATATAATTTGATTGAATGTTGTTTCTGGTTATCTTGAGTCAGAAGGTTAGGTAGGATAACAAGAAAATGGTGTTGAGTGGATTGCAGGCAGATTAAGGTCGTGATAGAAGGAACCCGTGCGAGAAATCCTGGAAAATGTAACAGTGGAGTATTACACGCAGCAGGAAATGGTTCATCGGATGAAGAAAGCAATTTATAGGGCAACCTCAATGTTGTTACACTGCAGCCAGCAGAAGGGAAAGCGAGAGATTGTGGAAGGTAAAGTAAAATTGTTGAATGAGCATTGGAGAATTTGTTTGTCAATGGCAAAGGATCCTCAAAAAATGATTTTTTAGACCTGGATTAACTGTGTCTAAGAAAAGAAGGCAATTTGACCATAATTGGACTTCAAGTTTCCAAATTTGTAGTATAGTATATAGAGAAAAGTAGATTATCATTTCAATTATTTTTTATATTCATATTTAATTTATAATTTATCATAATATAATTTTTTGAAAATATATATGGTCTGAATATTATTTTATCTAAATCTTCTTATTAAAGATTTTTTTTTAAATAATTGTTATAAGAAATTGAACTATTTAAAAATTGAAATGAATGTGAGGAAAATTAATGGAAAGATAAATTTGAGATGGATAAGTGAAGAGACCAAATTTTTATGAAAGTTAAAGATTCTCTTGTAATATGATTGCAAAAGCAATCGCAAACAAATAAGCCAACATTGTTCATTTTTATTTGGAAAATAGCCCAACGTTTAATGAATTCCAGCCTAAGTTGAAAGGTGGAGCAGGATTCAGATTAGTTCATCACTTTTGAGAAGTATCGATCTTTATTCAACACAGATTTTTAATAATATATATTTTTTTATTTCATCCCCAATATCTTAAGTTATAACTTTTATATATCACAAAATTAGAATAGGTAAATAAGGGAATTTGTAATGGGTGACAATTTAGAGTATAATATTGCAAGCATAGCAGTCACATTTTACATTTTTAAATCCAATATTTAATTTATTTATATTCCCAAATTGCCAAATTATTTTTCAGTCGCAGACCCCATCCTGCATACCTATTCATTCCTTGTTCCCTCCATTTTCTAGCCGTAGACCCATCCCACATTGTAACATATGTTTTTTTTTTTTTATAAAAAAAAAAAAATTCTTTCTCATTTATTCTAACTTAGTCTGTTAGTTTTTTTTCCCTTCTTTTTTGATTAAATTTTGGATAATATATATCAACTAAATGATATATCTAATATTCTGTATATCATTAATTGACACATTTTTATAGCAATATGACGGTTTCAAGAGATACCCTGGATTCAAGTATATCGGGAGTTTATCAAATATAAATGAAGTTTTGAGTAAATAATATATCACATATCAAACAACTTTTTTTTTTTTTTTTTTTGAGAAAATTAAACAACTTTTATGTATAATAGATATCAAACAACTTATAAGTACATCAATAGTATATCAAATGTACATTATTACATAACAAATAACCTTCAAGAATATCAATAGTATATATACTACATACTAATCAACTTTTAAGTGTATCAACATTATATCAACAGTATATCAATATATATCAATCAACTTTCAAGAATGTCAAGAGTATATCACAATATATCATATACCAATCAACTTTCAAAATTATCATAGTATATTAGGGGGCGTTTGGGGTAATAGGAGTTGATTATTATAGTCCTAGGTTATTACAGTTGGGTTATAATAGTATGTGTTTGGGTTATAGATTATTTTAATTTGGATTATAATAGTATGTGTTTGAGGTGTAAACAAATTTTGTTTAAGAAGAAACTAATAAATACTATAGTAATGAATAAAAAAAATGATGAATGTAAAATAGTAAACGTTGTAGCAAATAGTAAACATTGTAATAAATGAAGGTTTTGAAATAGTATTGATTGTAGCTAATTGGGAAATACAAAATAGAATTTACTGTAGCTATTATAATCTTCAGATAATCTTCACCCCAAACACACCTTTAGTAGTATATCAAATATCAAACAATTTAAACTCTATATTAGATTATAATACATGAGTGTATCAAATATCAATAAGAGAGTACGTGAAGTAAGACATGAGTGTATCGATCATACATCTTAATCAAGATTCAAATCTATCAACAGTATATCTAGCTCAAATCAATATTCAATCAGTAACTTATTTTGAAGTAAAACATGTGTGTTTTGTTTTAGCATATATTCCAAGTTTAACCGCAGTGTATTACATGAGCGTATCACATGAGCTTAGTTCAACTGACATAGTGCCCATACTATCGACCTCGAGGTTAGAGGTGCAATTCTCCCATACCATACTTTAATTACAATATCTTTGCCGAAAAAAAAAAGATCACATGAGTAAACTCAAACAACAATCAACATTCCAAGTAAATTAAAAGTATATCTAACAACAATTAACATTCAATTAGTAACTTATTTTGAAGTAAAACATACATGTTTCATTTTATAAGTAGATATCCAAGTGTATTAGTAATATATCAAATATAAGACCTGAGTGTTTAGACATCTATCACTAAATACTTAAACTAAGACATAAGTATATGAATATTATATCTAACCTCAATCAATATTCCAAGTCTATTATTAGTATATCTAATAGCAATTATCCACTAAAATTGTGAAAGGCATTTTGGATTTGGGGAATTTTTTTTAACAAATATATTAGCATCCATATCATCTTTTTCAAAAAAAAAAAAAAAATTGCAAATAGGGTAAACATATATAGAAAAAATATAACAAAAATATTTAGATTTCATTTGCTGTAGATTTTTTTCTTTATTCAAAAATTACCCTCACAACGCATATTTCCCAAATATTCATCGTGAAATTGTCTTCTCCTACGTTTTTCCTTCTTCTTCAGCATCCAAGTTTCTACAACCAGTCAGAAGAATCGAAGTCAATTCCTCAGCCAATTTTGATTTTGTATTCAACTTTCTCTTGTATTTTTGAGTTTCTCAAGTTTTGATTTCTACTTTCATAATCGATTTGTGGATTTTTTTTTTCAAAATCAAAACTAAGAAATTCAAATTTGTGGATAGTTGTTACAATAACCAACCCTAAAAATCATGCTCAATTAGTTTGATTACATTTTGATTTCAAATTTGTTAGGTTTATTTATGAATTTCTCAGGTTTAGATTATGTTCTGATTTCGAATTTGTAAGGTTTTGATTTATAATTTCCTAGTCGATTAGTGGGGGTTTTTCTTTTCTTTTTTTTTTTTTTAAAAAACAAACTTGTGATTTCGATTTTATGGATGGTTTGTTTTAAAAAACAAACTTGATAAGATTGAAATTTGTAGAGGGTTTGTTTTCAAATTCCTCGTTATGGATCTCTACTATTGTATTCTCAGTATCGAATCTCTCAGTAAATTTGGGATTGAGAAGAATTTATCAGTTTGTGGAGGATTTGTTCTTGAATTTCTGAGTTTCTGCCTTCTCAATTTGTGTTTTTTTTTTTCACAAATAGAGAAGAATAACATTGTATCTTACTCTAAGTTTGCTATTGGATTTCTATTTGATAGTAAGGAGTTTGTGTTTTTTTATTTGATTGGCATCTGATTTCTATTAAGGGTGTTCAAAAAACCCGATGATCCGAAAAAATCGATCAACCCAACCCAACCCGTGCAGTTTGGGTTGGATTATCAACTCATTTGGGTTGAGTTGGGTTCAAATAAATGAACATTTTATGGGTTGGGTTGGTTCATGGGTTCACCTAATATAACCCAAACCAACCCGAATTTATTATTAACTTTAAAATATATTTTTTATTACTTATAATACAATTATTTATACATATATTGATTTTAATTTGACTTAATTTCAATATTTTTTGAATAATTTATTCTTCAACAACTCTTAAAAGTAGTTTCTCTACATTTTCTAAAGAAAATTTTCACTATATAAATTGAAATTGAGTTGTTAATATTAATTCAATATATGAAACTAATTAAATTAGATTTTTACATATTTACATTTTACTTCTTTTTATAACAAAATTTTAAATAAATGACCTCATTAACCCGAACCAACCCAACCCAAATATTTCATGGTTGAGTTGGGTTGGGTTCATTTTTTAATAAGGGTTATTTAGGTTGAAAAAATTTACAACCCGAATAATTGGGTTGGTCTAAAAAGCCTTTCAACCCAATCCAGCCCAACCCATGAACACCCCTAATTTCTATTTAGTACTTAGTAGTTAGTGATTTCTATTTGATTGTCATGTGATGCCTATCTTTTGTAAGTTATATCATTGTGTTAGTTATCTGATTTCTATTTGATTTCCATGTGATTACTTTCTGATGGAAATCAGATTACGATATTGAGTTATATATTATTATTATTTTTTTTTTATTTTTGCAACATTTTGTAGTTATGGTTAAACTCGTTTTCCAATATGGTTAATGGGATGATCTGTTGGGGTTTGTGCCCTAAAGTCTCGTGTCCAGTAGTTTGTAAACAATTTTGTACGAACACTTATTATGTATAATATAAATGATATTTACTTCACTACCTGACTTTGCACAATTAGATATTTTTTATTTTACCACAAACCAATAAATTTAATATCCCTGGTTATCTGTATGTAACTTAAGCATGTATATGGTAACATACAAGTGGATCATGTCTTGAGTAATAACCAAAATGGTCTGTAGTATATGAATATAGGAGGAAAACCTTATCCTGGTAATGCTACGGATGCGGCCCGCTTTGTGGAATGGTCACAAGTGTTGTGACTTGTAACAGATAGTCTAATCCTGATCATTCGTGTAAGAGACATGCAAGAGGGGGCGTCCTATACAAAGAGTTTGTATAAGACCTGACCACAAAGTGTTAACGTCTTGTTACATAACACCGTTCATGACCGAGACTTCACTTCACTAGGATGACAATAGGTAACATGACCTTAATCCTGAGTGAGTTGGGAACTTCTGCCATTGAGGGCGGTTCTTTGATTTCATGAGTGCAAGTGGCCAAACGCCGACTCAAACCTACCATTTTGGGGATTTGTCTGATTTGGGAGCTGGGAATTCAGCTACACAATATGGAATTCACTCCTTCCCTGAGGCAGGGGTAAGTAGATAGATAGTCCTTAAGGGCTAATTCCAAGGCTTGAACGATGTGGCACCACGTACCTTCTCATGGCCCGAGAGGTATTCACACATAGTAGGACTATATTGTATTGTTCATTAGAGGGATCAGTGGTACTTAAGGATTAAAAAGTAATTACAGGGGCAAAACGGTAAATTGGCCTACTGTAATTACAAGAATCTGTGAAGGGTCATCTTACTGATGATTGGTTATATCCAATGGACATATAAATATATCTATAGCAAGAAGAGTTCAACTGTCCGTCTTTAGTGGAATGCCTGGCAGTTAACAGATGGTGGATATCGTGACTAAAGAGTTTAGTCAACTATTCACGTACCGTTGGAGCTACGAGCCATAGGTTCATAAGGTCCTCTTGGTAGCTTGGATACAAATTGAGAGTTAACAAGAGGGAGTTCGATTATATATGATATAATTGAACGAGTTAATTAAATATGATATAATTAACTTTATGTATGAGATATATTAATTTGGAGGAAATTGGATAAAATATGATTTATATCTAGTAGAGGAAATATTATAATTAATATATGATATTAATTATATGATATTAATTATATGTTATGAATATGATAAGATCATATTTATTGGACGGTTATAAAGGAAATGGGAAGGCGCCTCTTCTGTTCTAAATAACGAATGAGTGCATTATAAATAGCAGACGCTGTGTTGATCTCGGAGTGCATGGACATTGTGAAAAGATAGTGTCATCATTTAGAAAATCAGTACCTATACGATAGTGACTGCACGATCGTTTACATATACGATATTGCTAAGCGATCACATACCAATTACACCGTCGCGCACTATTATCTAAATGATTGTTTAGCTCCCGGAATTTTCTAACCAATCGTATAGACGATCGCTTAGTTTTTCCTACGCGATCGTTCGGATGATCGCTCACCCTTTTCCTACACGATTGTTTAGATGATCATTTACCTTTTCCTACACGATCGTTTAGACGATCGCTTACTTTTCCTATACGATCGTTTAGACGATTGCTTACTTTTCCTACACGATCGTATACTTCACCTAAATGATCAAGCATCTTGTCTATGTGATAGACGACCACATCTCCCACTTGCTTGATCATTGTGTACTGTCTTTCTTCCTCCTTCCCTCTACCAAATCCGAACAAAGCGCACAGTTTGGATTCTCACTCCAAGAATATCGAGGGCTCTAAGTGGTGTTGTCTTTTCTGTTTCCTTCTGTCTGAGTGGAGATTGTTCGAGGTAGACGGTTGGGTTTCAGACTCGCTGTGAAGAAGAAATCTTCATCTGGTATGATCTCTTGATCTCTTTAGCATTATGAATGCATATTAGTATGTTTTGAATGTATTTGCGGTAATTCTGTCACAATGAATTAGAAAGATCTGCTTCTGCTCGTAGCTACTCTTGAATAAGAGTTCCTTCAATTGGTATCAGAGCCAGGTTTTCTGATATTCCAATTCATTGTTGCATAAGAATTACAAATACGTTCTTGGTGGGTGCATTTCTACACTGTATAATCATTAAATTGATGTGGATGTGCAGATTTATGAATGTTTTCATGGATGTTAGCCTCGGTTTGTTTTAATTCTTTTACATTTGTGGTTGTTTGTAAAGGCCCCTTCATTTTTGGGCATTCATAATCGTTATCGAGTCTATATTCAAAGTCTGTTTGAGTTTTGAATCGTTCGCAAAGAAGATCGGAGCAAGCGTTGTGGTTCTTCGAGGAAGGAGATGATCAAGGGATGATCGCATCGTGCAGACGATGGAGTACACGATCGCTATTGATCAAATCAG
The DNA here is from genome assembly GCF_009727055.1 of Benincasa hispida. Classification (NCBI taxonomy): domain Eukaryota; kingdom Viridiplantae; phylum Streptophyta; class Magnoliopsida; order Cucurbitales; family Cucurbitaceae; genus Benincasa; species Benincasa hispida. Next base: position 5,893,559 of record NC_052351.1, on the reverse strand, counting down.
TTAGACAATGAAGTATGCGATCGTTGTTGATCACATCGGTTAGACAATGGGATATGAGATTAAGGGTTGATCGCATTGTGTAGATGATGGGGAACGAGATCGCTATTGATCTCATTGTGTAGATGATCGAGTATGCGAGCAAGGTTGATTGCATCGTGGTTGTTCGCTCAGTAGACGATGGGGTATCGATCAAGGAGTTGACAACATATGTTAGGCAATCGGTAAGCTCAATCAAGGGTTGGTGTCGACGATCGGTTATGCGATCGCTGAGTATCGGGTCGTGTATACGATGGATGCTCGCGTATCGCTTAACGCCGCGTGCACTAGACAATCGTTTTGGTCAGCAAGCATCATCGCTTAATGATTGACTAAACGATCGCTTAGTTACACAATGTAAATCATTTACCTGTCGCCGCGTTAAGTGATCGCATAGACGATCGTTTTGGTCAGCAAGCTTCTTCGCTTAGTAACTGACTAGATGACCACTTAGTAAAGCAAGGTAAATCGTTTACCTGTCGCCGCGTTAAGTGATCGCATAGACGATCGTTTTGGTCAGCAAGCTTCATTGCTTAGTAACTGACTAAACGACTGCTTAGTAATGCAAGGTAAATCGTTTTTCTGTCACCGGGATAATTGATCGCACTAGACGATCATTTTGGTCAGCAAGCTTCATCGCTTAGTAACTGACTAAACGATCGCTTAGTAACACATGGTAAATTGTTTACCTGTCGCCGCGTTGTCGTCTACGCGATCGTTTAATTTTGCTTCTATCGTCTAGTTCGCGTTGGACGATATGCGATCGCTTAGTAACTGACTAAGCGATCGTCTACCTACGACATTTACTACACAATGGAGTCCTCCTGGCAGTTCAAGACCCGGTTCGCCTGTGAACTGGTTTGCTCGATGAAAAATGTAATAAATAGGGTTATTTCATTCCAGTTTTTGTAAAGGCTCATCCCAGTCCATTAATCCTTTATTTATTACATGCAATGTATGTTTTTTAATATGTCATATGGTATGCACATATAGATAAATCCCACCTTAGGTCATTCATATTTTCTTTATTATAAGTGTTATAATTTAGAGAAGCATGTTTTAATTTACATAAATGCATGCTCATGCATCATATAATATAAGGGTTATATTTATGTATGCTTTATTTTTTTTTAACGTTATATTTATAAGCGTTATAAATACTTTGTTATGTGGGATGAGTGTTTTAGTTGTTTATTTTATAAATGGTTATAAAATGGAATTAGAACTAAAACAATTAGTAAAAGATTAATATATAGCAAGTCTATCTATAGTAGACCTTTTGTCGAAGGCGGGTTTTGTCTAGGCTGGAGTATTTAAGATGACGGCAACGGAACACCCCTATCTGGGAACCTACCTGGAAAGGTAATTTAGATAGATTTGATGCATGCATGCAAACTAAGGCTAGTCCATTAAAGAGTTTAATGTGACTACTTGGATTTGTTTTTTAATTTCAAAAACAAAAGTTGTTTTTTAGCAAACTTTATAAATGACTTAGATCATAATCAGTAGCCAGATTGTCTAGGTTAATAAACCCCTAGGTAAAACATTCAGTAGGAGGTTTGTGGGGCATTTGATGCTTCATTTTCACCTCTCGCATTTCTCCCTCATAGTCCACACCGTGAGATCTACCCTTGACCTCAAGGCACCTTTGGCGTGTCCCTCAATGGATGGTGTTTAGGTAGATCAATATCAAGGTGGATGGAAAGAGTGTTCATAGTAAGTGAGAGCGGGAAGTGAGACAACATATCCCTCGGTCTCCCTCGTTGGATTGAATAAAGTTTTCACCCATCGCCTCATGACACCCTGGATGTGTCCCCTAATAAGATGGTTGTTTTGTGTGTTTCTTTATTTGATCTCTTATAAGAGGATAAGGTTACTTAGTCTCTTGTCCTAATCTGTCTTTTCCCTACGGTGAGCGCATTAGAGCGGGACTCTGGGGCCGAAAATGAGAGGTTACACTTACTCAGGATTGTTAAGGGTTAACTATTCTGGACCGAAAAAATGGTGGCTATTAGGTTTAGTTCCAAGAGTTGGTTCTACCTAATGGTTGAGAATGTATCATCCCAGTGAAGGGACATCCGTTCATCCCATCGGTGACGTTTGTCCTGTCTCGCTAGGGCATCATTGCAAAATAGGTCTTTTCACTTAGGGTACTTGGAATCTATTTTGCTAAAAATTAATTGGTTAATTAAAAAATGTGGTTTTTGCAAAGTCTTGTAAAAGGTTATTCATTTTTTTCAGCAACGGTTTTTAATGGCATCAGCCACTATCAATTTGCTTAGCGCCGAAAAACTGAATGGCCAAAACTATACAAGTTGGAAACATATGCTCACGACGATACTCATCATCGAGGATTTAAATTTTGTCCTTACGGAGGAATGTCCTCCTATTCCACCTCAGAACGCTACTCGAAATGTTCTGATAGTGTACTAGTGTTAAACATGGGCAAATGAGAAGGCCTAAGCCTATATTTTGGCCAGTCTTAGTGACACGTTGGCCAAGAAACACGAATCCAAGGTCTCAGCTCGTGAGATCATGGAATCTCTGCGGGGAATGTTTGGACAACCATCTGGACAGCTCAAGCATGAGGCTCTGAAATACATCTTCAGCTTCAAAATGGAGGAAGGCACATCTGTTTGTGAACATGTGCTGAATATGATGGTCCACTTTAACGTGGCGGAGATAAATGGGTCTAAAATCGATGAGGGTAGTCAGGTTAGCATTATCCTACATTCATTGCCGGAGAGCTTCCTCTACTTTTTTAGCAATACGATTCTTAACAAAGTGGAATACTCCCTTACCACTTTCTTCAACGAGTTGCAGACTTACCAATCCTTGCTGAAAAGTAAGAAGAAAAAGGAGGTGAGGAAAATGTTGTCTCGTCCTCTAAAAATTTCTATCGAGGTTCGACCTCAGGAACAAAGTCTGCACCTTCAACTTCTAACTCTGGAAAGGGGAAGAAGAAGAAGAGTGGTAAAGGGAAAGGGAATGCGCCTACTAACCCGCCACTTATTGCCCAGAAGAAGCGTCCACCGCCGGTTGAAAAAGGAAAATGTTTCCACTGTAACCAGAACGGACACTAGAAGAGGAATTGTCCTCATTATCTGAAGGAAAAAAAGGCTGCCAAGGCTAAGGCCAAGGCAGACAAAGGTAAATATGATTTACTTGTATTAAAAACTTGTTTAGTGGAGATGATGATTCTGCTTGGATAGTAGATTCGAACGCCACTAATCAGGTATGTTCTTCTTTTTCAAAGAATTAGATCCTGACGGCAGTTGAAGTTTGGTGAGATGACGTTGCGAGTAGGCACCAGGCACGTCGTCTCAACTATGGCAGTGGGAGACATCCAGTTAACTTTATAGAATAGGTTTCTTATATTAAAGATGTCTTTGTAGTTTCTGAACTAAAAAGGAACCTTATTTCTGTAAAGTGTCTATTACAATACAATTAACTATTTCTTTTAAATGGAATAAAGCATTTATTCATAAGGATGGTATTGAAATTTGCATTTATTCATAAGGATGGTATTGAAATTTGTACAGCTAAACTGGAAAATAACTTGTATGTGCTAAGACCTTTAGCCTTAAGTTCCCTCTATAACATAGACATGTTTAAATCTGCCGTAACTCAATCTAAATGCCAACGAGTTTCTCCAGAACCTTGTTGGACATGGTTCGTTCGATGATGAATTACGCTTCCATACTAGACTCATTTTGGGGTTTCGTAGTGGAGACTACGGTATAAATTCTCAATTGTGTTCCTTCTAAGAGTGTTGCAAGAACACCTCTGGAGTTATAGAACGGGCGTAAAGCTAGTTTACTTCACTTTCGCATATGGGGTTTCCCAGCACATGTGCTTGAGGTAAATCCCAAGAAGTTGGAATCACGATCGAGGTTGTGCCTCTTTGTAGGTTACCCCAAAGATACACGAGGAAGTTACTTTTATGATCCATCCAAAAACAAGGTGTTTGTTTCCATGAACGCTACTTTCTTGGAAGAGGATCATATCAGGGAGCACAGTCCACGTAGGAAAGTCGTGTTAAGTGAGTTTTCCAAAGAAACAACTAAAAAATCAACAAGAGTTGTTGAAGGACCTAATTCATCAACCAAAATTGTTGATAATAGTTCATCTGATAGGTCGGTTCCACCACAAGAGTTGAGGGAACCTCGATGCAGTGGGAGGGTTACGAACCTGCCTGATCGCTATCTGGGTTTCACAGAAATCCAAGCTATGGTGACAAATGGCGACGTTGAGGATCCGTTATCCTATAAAAAGGAAATGGAGGATGTTGACCGGGATGAATGGGTCAAAGCCATGAATCTTGAGATGGAGCCGATGTACTTCAACTCAGTATGGGATCTTGTAGATCAACCTGATGGGATAAGTCCTATACGTTATAATGGATCTGCAAACGCAAACGAGGTGCTGATGGGAAGGTGCAAACCTTCAAGGCTCGACTTGTGGCAAAGGATTATACTTAGGTGGAGGGAGTCGACTATGAGAAGACTTTCTCACTTGTTTCCATGTTAAAGTCAATCCACATGATAGTGCATCAAGGAGACATGATCGTCACAAAGATCGCCTCGGAGAAAAACGTTGTTGGTCCGTTTACAAAGGCTCTCACAGCTACAGTGTTTATGGGTTACCTTCAGAGCATGGGTCTACGGGACCGCCTATGTCTGGACTAGGGCAAGTGGGAGATTTTGTTGCATTGGGTTTTTATGCCCTAGTTTATTGTTTTGTCCCTTTTTACTTGTACTCCCCACTTCGCTTTAAGACAAGTGGGAGATTGTTGGGGTTTGTGCCTTAAAGTCTCGTGTTCAGTAGTTTGTAAACAATTTTGTACGAACACTTATGATGTATAATATAAATGATATTTACTTCACTATTTGACATTTAGATGTTTTTTATTTTACCATAAACCAATAAACTTAATATCCCTGGTTATCTGTATGTAACTTAAGCATGTATGTGGTGACATACAAGTAGATCATGTCTTGAGTGATAATCAAAATGGTCTATAGTATATGGATATAGGAGGGAAACCTTATCCTAGTAATGCTACGAATGCGACCCACTTTGTAGAATGGTCACAAGTGTTCTGACTTGTCACAGATGGTCTGATCCTGATCATTCGTGTGGCGGACATGCGAGCAGGGGCATCCTATACAAAGAGTTTATATAAGACCTGATCACGAACTGTTGACGTCTCGTTATATAATACCGTTCATGAGTGAGACTTCACTTCACTAAGATGACCATAGGTAACATGACCTCAATCCTGAGTGAGTTGGAAACTTCTGCTATTGATGGCGGTCCATTAATTTGCATGGGTGCGAGTGGCCAGAATGCCGACTCAAACCTACCATTTTGGGGATTCGTCTGATTTGGGAGCTGGGAACTCAGCTACACAAAATGGAATTCACTCCTTCCCCAAGACAGAAGTAAGTAGATAGATAACTCCCTTAAGGGCTGATTCCAGGGCTTGAACGATGTGGCGCAACACACCTTCTCATGGCCCGAGAGGTGTTCACACATAATAGGACTATGTTGTATTGTTCATTAGAGGGATCAGTGGTACTTAAGAAGGAAGATGAAATTACAGGGGTAAAATGGTAAATTGACCTGCTGTGATTACGAGCATCTGTGAAGGGTCATCGTACTGATAATTGGTTATATCCAATGGACATAGAAATATATTGGTGACGAAAATTATGGAACGCCTATTATGTGATGCATGTCTTAGGTTATGCATTTGTTCTCATGCGTCGGTGGTCATATGTTGGAATGGAAAGTATACGTTAACCTCATATGCAATGACCATCCGTTCCTATCACAAGTTTTCTTGTACTCTCGCCAAGTATAATGAGATCGCAAATTTCTTGGGTGATCCAAGGTTGAATCAGGGACTTGTAGCTAAATGTTATGCGGTAATGTGTTTGCGGCGAAGAATAAAAGAATGTTGAGGGTTATGAGCTATGCACTACTCCTACTCCTAACTATCAGATTAAGTGGTGGAAGTATGTCCGAGAGGTAGAGACACGGAAACTGCTAAAGCGTAGTAAAATGCATGTAAAAAGAGATAAAATGGCGAGGATGTCTTCACTGCAACACTAAGCTTGACCGCAAGGGTAACCCCAGCCAACGCAAGCTATGCGATCATGCTGTACACACTTGACGAAGATAAATGCGCTGAATATGCAATAGTGTTGTGTGGCCTTATTTCTAAGTCTCTATTCTTGCTCAGGTGCTCTCACATATAAACAAGATGACCGCATGCCACCATGTCCTACTTAAAGGATACATATGCTGTGTAGTAGAAAACGGAGCTTATTCCTAAGTTCCCCATTCTTGCTTATGCGATCCAATCTGCTCTCTCGAGTCTAGATTTGGTTTTTAGACTACTCTCTCAAGTATGCCTAAATGATGAATGACGAGCTCATAAGACAAGGTAATCACATAAACATGGTTGACATAAGATTATTCCTATCTCTAGTGAACACTTGCTTACATTGCTTAATGCGATCAACTACTTACCCTCCCGGGTAGTTGGTTGCTGCTGATTCTACTCATAGACAAGTATTGCGTCCGGTTATAGACAAGCATTGCTACAGCTTCACACTAAACAAATAAGGTTTTCTCACAACACTCACGCAATGCACACCTCCCAGTGGTTTGCTACATGCTTCATATTCTTATGCCGCATGATTAAGTATGTGATACTCTAGCAATCTTACTAAGTGATGCAATGAAAGTAAAGGATGCTAAGTAAATGAAGATGAAGATGGAATCGAAGAAAAAGATAGAAATTCATTGATCACAAAATGTATTAATCTCTTAAGCCACAATGTAATACAATACAAAGATCGAAGAGAAACGGAGGGCCAGATGAAAGCAATGTCTTGCTTCCATCAGATGTGTGTCAAGGCTACCGGTGGTGCCATGGATGGGCGGTGGAGTAGATTCTCTCAAGCTCTAACTCCAGTGAAGGCTCTGGTCGTCACTCAGAATGATTGAAGGGATGAAGAACTCTCAAGACTATCTTCTCACACTTTGGTCTGGATCACAAGGATCCGCCCTAAGGCAGGGAACCTCAGGCGAAAACCCTTGGATAATTTGAAGTTCTGCTCTACGACTTCTATTTATAGAGCTTAATTACCGACAGTATTAATGGTTCTTCTCTGAAATTCTGCAGCTAACAGCGTGATGGACGTGATGGACCTGCTATGAATCTCTACTGCTAACGGCATGGTAGGTGAAATGTCAACATCACCTTTTGATACTCCGAGGTATGCGTTCATGCTTGGTTTCTGGAGTATCAACGCATTCCACCACTCTTGCGGTCATCCCTCTATTATGGTTATTATTCTGTAGCCGCAATCTCTCTACGATGACCGCATTCGCTTGATAACCGCAACTTCTATGTGATGGACGCACGCCGTTAATGGCTGCAACATCAATGCGTCAAACGTATGCATTCGCCTCTACGATGGAGAGATTCCCCGCATGCAGTCGTCTTTGCGATAGCCTGGCTTCCGCGTATGCGACCGCTTTCTGCGTTAGCTACAAAGATAGACAATTGAACGCATAATAACGCATAAAAGTGGTTTAGCCGAGATTCTTAATGCCGATTGATGCAAGCTTGTTTTCTCATAAATTCTTAGTATAATCGCCCTATCTTCTACTTAACAACCCTCATAATTCTAAATAAAAGGCCGATAATGATGTGCATTTCTGCCCCTCATCATATATCTATGGCAAGAAGAGTTAAATGTCAGTCTTTAGTGGAAAACTTGGCAGTTAACGGATGGTGGATATGGTGGCTAAAGAGTTTAGTCAGCTATTCACGTACCATTGGTGCTTTAAGCCATAGATCCATAAGGTCCCCTTCATAGCTAGGATACAAGTTGAGAGTCAGTTTTTTAGGTCAATTTGAAATGTTCAAATTGACAAGAGGGAGTTCGATTATATATGATATAATTGAACGAGTTAATTAAATATGATATAATTAACTTTATTTATGAGATACATTAATTTGGAGGAGATTGGATATAAATATGATTTATATCTAGTAGAGAAAAATATTGATATTAATTATATGTTATGAATATGATAAGATCACATTCATTGGACAGTTATAAAGGAAATGGGACGACACCTCTTTTGTTCTAAATAACAGATGAGTGCACATAAATAGCAGACGGTGTGTTGATCTTGAAGTATGCGGACATTGTGAAAAGATAGTGTTATCGTTTAGAAAATCAGTGCCTATACGATAGTGACTGCACGATTGCTTATATATACGATATTGCTAAACCATCGCATACCGATTACACTGTCGCATGCTATTATCTAAACGATTGTTTACCTTTTACCTAAGCGATCGTTTAGTTCCCAGTATTTACTAAATGGTCGTATAGACGATTGCTTAGTTTTTCCTACGCGATGGTTCGGACGATCACTCACCCTTTTCCTAGACGATCATTTACCTTTTCCTACACGATCGTTTAGACGATCGCTTACTTTTCCTACACGATCGTATACTTCACCTAAACGATCAAGCATCTTGTCTATGCTATAGACGACTGCATCTCCCACTTGCTTGATCGTTGTGCACGGTCTCTCTTCCTCCTTCCCTCTACCAAATCCAAACAAAGCCCACAGTTTGGATTCTCATTTCAAGAATATTGAAGGCTCTAAGTGGTGTTGTCTTCTCCATTTCCTTCTGTCCGAGTGGTGATTGTTCAAGGTAGACGGTTAGGTTTCAGACTCGCTGTGAAGAAGAAATCTTGATCTGGTATGATCTCTTGATCTCTTTAGCATTATGAATGCATATTAGTATGTTTTGAATGTTTTTGCGGTAATTCTGTCACAACGATTTGGAAAGATCTGCTTCCGCTCGTAGGTACTCTTGAATAAGAGTTCCTTCATGATCGACAATGTTATGTAGGTTACAAAACCATTGGTGTTTTAGTTGAGGAAGCGATGCTTTTTTATTCTTTCATTAACTTCATACGAAAGGAACTTCAGCTTCATTCATCTATTGAATTTTTAGTTTTATTAAACTTAGGTAGCATTAGAGTTCAACATGTTGTTAAGATTCTTGAAGATAAAGATGTATGTTGGTTTCTAACTGTGGTTAAGGATTCATTTACAAAATATCCTTTAGTTGCTCATGTTGTGAATACGGTTTTAGAGGTTTCAATTGCGTCTCCTTCTTTTATTATTGAGACTGATTTTGAAGGTGAATTAGAAGTTTTTACAGATTTTCATATCAACAATATGTCTTCTGCATTGTCTTTGAAGAAGGACTTTTTTGTTAGTAGGGAAATTTTGTTGATATCGTTTCAGTTTATAATTGTGAAGAATAATTTTGAATTTAAAACTTTGAGGTCAAATTTAAAATCTGTTGAGTTGAAATGTACTCAAGATGGTTGTCAATGGTTTGTTAGAGCATCACATTATAAAAGTAGTGAATTGTGGATGATTCAAAAGTATATTAGTGAACATAATTGCTCTTTGATGGTTTGTGCTTCTCATAGGCAGGCATCTTCATAGTTTATTAATTGATATAGCTATGATCATTTAGCACCAAAGGATATAATACATCATATGTGAATGAATTATTGGGAGGTTGTTAGTTATTATAAAGCTTAGAGGGCAAAAGAATCCATTATGAAGATGTTGAAAGGAGGTGTTGGTGATTCTTATCGCTTGATTCCCAAGTTCTTTTTTAAGTTAAAATAAATGAATCCAAGTTTGTTTTTTCATTTACTATGGTATGACATTGATCAATTTTATTGTAATAATATACCTATTAATTAGTATATCAGTGAACAACTTGTACTTATACTAAGTGCTCTATTTTTCTCTCTTTTTTTTTTGTAGGGTCATTTACTAAATATGAATTATATTCAAATGGTTTAAATATTGCTTCTGTTAGAGTGTATCAGCAAGCAGTGGAAGCAACAAGAATCAATAAGCACTCTAATTCATTAATTTTGGTAGTAACTAAAACATGCTCATCAATCACAAGAGGGTTTGAAGTCATACCTTTGTAGAACTTCTTGAAATCTAGATTCTCAGCTGTAGGTATCTTTAGGATGAATGTGGTCGTGATATTACGAAGAAGTTTTCTATAATTGATCTAACAAGAATATCGCCACATGTGAAGTCTCAAGATATTCGATCCATAAATTTAGCCAACCAACTAAAATTGGTTAATTTGGACCAATTAGTTCCTATTCCATATAACACAGGTAAGTAAATACAAGTCCTTTAGTTATTTTTAATTTGCATGCTTATTGTAGTTATCATTGGATATTGATTGTAATCAATCTATAAGAAAATTGTGTTTATGTTTTGGACTCTATTCGAAGTAAGGTTCAATAGGATTTTCATGGAGTTATAAATATGTAAGTGTAATTGAACTTTCTTGGCTCTTAATTGAAGTATTTATGTTTAACTAATGTTTTCAAACTATTTAGTGGATTGAAAACATGGCAAACCAAGTACGATCTCCAACACCATCGGTCTTCTCCAAAATGGAAACCTGTAAAGGTAAATTTGCATTCATTTTTTAACAATTTATGTTCATTCGAACATAATAATTGCTTTCAACTTCTTTATATGCAGTGCCCCCATCAATTAGATTTTTTAGGATGTGGGTACTATGTGCAAAAGTATATACACGAAATAGTGCATAATTCTACTACTCCCATTACTAGCCTAGTAAGTAAATTATTTATTCTTTATATACTAGCTTTAATTTAATAAATGATGTAAACTTATGTTGAGTTTATCTTTTTTTTTTTCCTTTTGTAGTTCAATACAAAAAATGCATATACCCAAAGAGAGATTGACATAATTCGAACCCAATGGGCAAGTTTTGTTGGCCGATTTGTTTAAGGATGTACTTCTTGTTTTTTGTCTCAATAGAATGTAAATGCTAGCTTAGAATGAATCTTGATGAGTTTTGAGTAAATTATTCAAGTTTAGAATGAATCCGAATTACTAATCGTTGGTTTATGGATAGATAAATTATTGTCTAACCATGATCTGTTTATTGGAAGAATTATGTATAATTTCTTTGTTTGTAGGGTAATTGGTATAAGTATTCATGGAAGTACTAATTGATATTTGTGAATGAGAGAAATGATTATTATAGAGGTGGTTGATAATTATAATTATTGTTCCATGAAAGTGTGTTATCAATATACAAATGTTGGTTAGTGTGTTTATTTCATATTTGATGAGTACTTATAGAATGGATTGGAAATATTAATTCTTATTTGTGGAGAAATTATTATAGAAGTATGCTTCATTGCAGGTAACTTTGTATTTAGTTTTGTGGTAGAGTGTATTGTTCTATCTATTGTTATATTTCATGTTTGAGTTCAGTGAATTCATAGGTGGAAGATAAATATTGTTGTCATGCAGAATATAACAGGCACGCATTACAATAAATAATTTTTTTATATTTTTTAGTAAAAAAATGAAGGACATTTCCTGGCCCAACACAAGACATATAATGTCATTTTTAACTTTTTGACCGATATTAAAAATGGATTCGACAATGGAATTTTAAAAAAAAAAAAAGGGACAATAATTGAAAAAACGGACATGGATTCTGGGTTTCAATGTCGGTTTAAAGGGCTTCAATGGATTCTGGGCTTCAATTGATAAACGACATTAAAGGGCTTTAATGTTTGTTGCGACCGACATTAAAGATAGTGTTATTAAAGTTCTTTAATGTCGGTTAGCCCAGAATTCTTGTAGTGGGGTCAACAAGTGCACCAGAAAATCCCAATTAGGTTGACAGGGGAAAGAGAAGGAAGTTACATAAATGCATTCATGTTAATTGATATCTCAGCAGGTGAGTAGCTAGAGAAGAGCTTTGACATGTGACACCACTTTCCAGCAAGAAGCCTAGCATTGTCCCACATAGCGAATCTACTAGCTTCCTCCTTGAAGATACGATTGTTTCTTTCGTTTCAAATGGTCCAACAAATGGCCAACGATATATTAAGAACCATGATCTTCCTTTTAGAGCATTGTTTGTGTTTACAAAGCTCTTGGGATAAAAAGCTGCTCTCAGTAATGGATTGAAAGAGGTCAATAGCTTGACCTAGAGCATCTTCGATCTTGGCCCAAATTCATCTTATAACTTCATAGAAAATGAAGAGGTGATCCATGGTATCATTGGATTTTCTGCAGAGAGGACACCAGTTATGATTCAAATGGAGGCTCGAATATCTCCTTTGTAGAACATCAGTGGTATTACTACCTCTGTGGAGGACAGTCCAGATGAAGAATTTGTATTTTTTGGGGATGAAAGATTTCCACGGATTTTCAAATACATTCCCATTTATGTTAGTGATGTCACTTGGGCAGGGCTGGAGCCATTTTAATGGTAGAAACATGGAATGCACCAGTACTTTTGATTCAGGAATATTCGGGCCATCATTAAGAACAGGAAGAACAGACTCATTCATAATGGAAATCCAACGCTGTTATTCCCTTTGTAATAAGGGCCTCCGAGGTCTGATATCCCATGTACCATTAGTTCGATTCCAAGCCTCTCTAACAGTGAGATCTAGTCTGGTTGTTAAGGCAAATAACCTGTGATGACTTTCAACAAGTGGGCTATGTGAGCACCAGTCGTCAAACCAGTTAATGGGCCTTAAACTAGTTATTGCCCTTTATGATAGCACGCCAAGGTGATTTAACCGTGCTATTCTTAGTGTTGCAGGAAAAACTACCAGAGTGTGCATGGCCATATTTAGCACTAATTAACGACCTTTCTCTAGAGGCCACTGTCATTTTGAAGATACCTCCAAAGCCACTCTCAAGGAAGAGCAAAATTAGTTTGGGCAATTTTAGTGATTCCCAAACCCCTTTTATTCTTAGGAGCAATCACTTTAGACCATCTGACCAGGTGAGGGCTATGATTGTTTTCGCCACCCTTCCAAAGAAAATATTTCATATGCTTTTCAATCTGTTTACAAATGGAAGGAGGGGCTTTGAAGGTCGAGAGCAGGTATGTGGGGAGACTGCTGAGGGAGGAGTGTATCAACGTTATCCTGTCACCCTTGGAAATATATGTGTATTTCCAGTGATTTAGCCTCTTATGTATTTTCTCAATAACTGATTCCCAAAAGGCCTGGGAGGTAGGTTTAGCAACAAGAGGGGTTCCAAGATAGATAAGAGAGGAAAATTCTGCTAAGATCTTTATAGCTATGACAAAAATGAAGGGAGACAAAGATCACCTTGTCTAATACCTCTAGAAGGCTGTATACGATCACAAGAGCGTCCATTAATAAGAATGGAATAATTGACAGAGGAGAAACAAGCAAACATCCAGCCTCTCCACTTTGCAGGGACCCAAACATTAACCCGTTATATCGACATAAATAAATAAACAAAAAGTGAAAGGCATTTTTCGGCTCAAGTAATCTGTGATGGTTAAAGTGAATATAGATCCCATTGTTGATGATGTTGAATGAGCAGTTCAATGACGTATAGAATGAAAGTGTGAAGATTATATTAATAAAGTGAAAAAGAATATATGCATTCGAGTGCGAAAGAAGAAAGGTAAGTGTATGTGTATTCATCATAATTTTATAGTTATATGATCAGAGGTTCTACTTTCCAATATAATGATAATGTGTGTTTGGGTTATGAAATGAATGTGAATGTGCCCAAATTGGCCTCAAACTCAAACCAACAATTGCCAAAAACTTCTTTTTTTTTTTCTTTCTGCCCTATAATTATTATTCCTTACAATTATGGGTGTGGGTGATTTTGCAATAAGAGACCACATTATTCTCATCTCTCATCAGCACTGAACAATTAAACCAAAAAACTAAATGGTGTACCCCTATTCTGTCTCTCTAACCACAACCCTTATATATTACATCACACAAATATATATATTGCATTTAAGAAAGGGAAAGCTCTGTGGTAATTTGTTCAGTAGTTGTGTTAATTGTATGCCTCAGTCCTAGCTCCAGCTCTGGCTCATCCAACATCAATCTCTTCTCTTTCTTCTTCATTTGAACATCACACCCTTCTTCCCAATAATAATTTCCTCTACTTAACTCACTACCATTATTATTATTATTCATTCTTCTCATATTCTTCCATCCCCTTTCTCCCAAATTACTCCATCTACTCTTTTGCTCCAAAACTTGCCTGCCACTCGCATCAAAATCAAAATATCACACATATTATACCGATTAACGTTAATTGAAAATGAAAGTCATTTCAAACCGATCCTAAATTAATTTAATGTGTTAGAGAGTGATATATACCTGAAAGGACTGGGATGATAGGGTGAGTGAGAGTGTAAAAGTGTTGTAAGAGCTCCAAATTGAGTCTGGAGATGCCTTGTGAGTGGATAATAACGAGAATGTTGAGTTGTTTGTTGGACCAACATGTTATTGTTATTGTAGTATCTCCCTCCTCCATGCATCAACCTCAACCCATCGCATGCTTCTCGTATAACTATTATATTATCCCAAAAATAAAACATATATCTTAGGTTCGATTATAATTCTTCCATGTAAAAATAAATAAATAAATAATAGAAAATAGAAAACCTAATTAATTTGTACCTTGCCCAGTTTGGTCAAGCTTCTTACTTCGATACATCTGAAAAAGCAATATGTTATATGTGCTTAATTAATTAGGGTTTGGGAAAGCCAAAATTAATCACATTATTATTATTATTATGTGACAGTACCTGTAAATGGCTTTTAACATGGGCAATGCTAAGTCCTTTTACATTCATCAGCTGAAGAACCAACTTGGGTGTTGCTCCTACCATTCATTTGTATAAATCACTCATTATATAAAGTAAAATTCTAATAAAAAATCATAAACCTAAACTCAATTTGAACAAACCATAAAATTAAAATCTTCTACTATCATAACTTAATGTTTATAACAAATTAAAGTTCTGACCCTTTTTTTTTTTTAACTAACTAAGTTTACAAGTTGTTGAAAGATGAAAAATGAAATAATACATTTAAGTTTAAAAAGAAAGGAATAAGGAATTATTACTTTCTTGGCCACCAAGCCTTTGAACGGCATGCACAAAATTGAGATGAAGCTCAGGAGTCCAACGTAGGCGAGGCACTTTTGATCTAACATATTGCCTAACTGCTGTCCTTCTTCCATTATTATTACTATTGTTCTCATTATTTGTTGAAGTGCTTCCATATTTTCTTTCTTCGTTTTTCTCAACCTCTTCTATTATACTCATGTCATCACCATCTTCAACCCTCGCCTCTTCATTCAAATCAAACAATGACCATTTTCTTGATGACATCAATGGATTTGACTTTTCTTCAGCGGCTCCATTTTCATCGCTCCGACTCCGTTTTCGTCGATCTCGAAAATTCAATAATAGGTTGCTGCAATACTGTGACAAGAAATTAAGTCAAGATCAAAATATGGGTATGAGTTGTTTTGTGTGTTATATCAACTGCCATATATATATTTTAATTACAAAAACATATGGTATTTCAATAGCTATACCCTAGTGTTGTGGGGTTATAGAGAACACAAGAGTAGTATATTATTTTTATAACCAAAATCTAATTAATTCTCAAAAGGGAAATTGCAAAAGGGCCATCATATAAATTAGGTTTCTTCCATTAAACCTAAAATCTTAAGGTAAATTTGATCATTTTTTTTAATAATCTACTTATAGAAGTTTTCAATATATATACATATACAAACAATCGAGAGTGTGTACGTTTTCAAGATCATCAAATTGGAAAGACTAATTCATTAAAAAAAAAAAAAAAATCAGAAAGAGAGAGAGAAGAAAAAAAGGGAATAATAAAGAAACATATATATGTATAAAAGTTTTGATCTTCATTTTTCATGAGAAAAAAATACAAACCATTAATTGAAGATGATGAGGTTCCTTCATATCCTGATGAATATGTGAAGAAATGATCTTTCTCTGGTAGGTAATGATTGAAGATTCAATGTTTGAACCGATTCTCGAGGGAAAAGAAGGAACTTGTTGAAGTGAGGGTGGATCTGAAAAGCTGATTTTCCTCTTCAAAGGATCAACACATGAACTCAATTCCAAGTTGATTGCTGGAACTGATGATCTTCATATAAAGAAAGAGAGAGAGAAAGAGAGAGTATATTTTGATATATCTAAAACTAAAAGTTACTTGGAAATATGTTTGCTTTTAATATTGGAATTAGATATATACCATGAGATATATATTCTTGGACTTTCTCATTCATGCACATTTTTTTATGAGACCAATTTTTTGGATCCCTCACCACTTGTGGTTGTAATAATAATCCAATAATGCTAACCAATGGAGTTTAATTTCCACAAAAACTGTTGGAAATATTCATGTGACTCCTCTATTTTTCTCTCATTCTGGCCCCCTCTCTCTCTCTCTCCTTTGACAGTTGTCTATATATCTCTCTTTCTCTCTCCTTAATTGACTTAGTACCTCAAAGCTACAAAACTTCCTCTAATGACCCAGAAATTATTTAAGGAGATTGTATATAACACATTTACTGCAAGTTACTCCGAGTAAATCTGTACTTGACCATCCTGACATTTCTTATAACCGATCACGTTTTCTACTCGTCTTAAATTATGTGAATGGAGACTTAAAAAATTATGAGATCACTCAATTTAAAATGACTAAAACCAAATACACTATAAAGAAAAAATGCATATTTTTTGTGTAGATAGTAGTTATATCAATTATTTCTTTAACTATATTTTTCATATCTTCGGCATCCTTTTTATTCAAATGTTATTGTAGTTTATTCATAGACCTTATAAGTTACTCGAGAGTACAATTTGTTTAAAATTTATATTATTAAGAGACAATATTAACGGTGTGATTGAATAATTTTTAATAATGAATGGGATAGATTTGATATTGAAACAAAATATGTGGGGTCTAATACCTATATCCCACCTTTTTTTCAATGTATTCCTACCTAAACTTTGGACTTTTTTCCTTTACAATATGGAGGCTACGGTTTTTCCCCTATGTTTTTCACAGTTTTTATTACTGTCTTGAGAGTTGGAAATAAATTAAAGGCAGGAAATAGAAAAAAGGTGAGATCTTTTTTTATTTTTATTTTTTTGGACTTTGGGCAATATAATGTCAATATGTTATGTAATGTGACGTTGGAGAAAGAATGAAATGATATCTTAAAAAAAATCATGCATTTACTCCATTTCTTCAGAAACTTTTTTGCTCTCTTCTTATCAAGAAATTATTATACATTCCAATGTTTTTTATTAATTAAAGAAAAAGAAAAAAAGACTTTTTTTTATTTTTATTTTTTTTCTGTTTGCGCACGTATCTGTATAATAAAACCAAAGGTTAGCCTATTTATTGGTTTCGTGTGGAAGTGTGTAAAAAGGCAAAACAATTAAGAACTCCCAACTTCCAATAGCAACAAAAACCTAATAAATTTCTAAGAGAATAATTAAAGGTATGCTGAATATAGTAATGTAGCAACCCCACACTCCTATGATTTCAACCTCCCCAAATTCCATTAACAATTCTTATCAAAATTCTTGCGTTACCATCGCACATTTACATGCCATCCAACCACAGGCACACCTATATTTCATTCATTCATTTCGCTACCTGCTGCATTTTTTTAAATATATATAAACTGATTTTTTTAAAAAAGAAAAAAAAAGAAAAAAAAAAGGGCTTATTAACCCCCAAAAAAAAAAAATTATCTACTTCGACTATGGTTGAGGGTTGCCCAAAGTACACGAGCGGTCCCAAATCCATAGGAGGAGACATAGGGGAACAGTTCAATTAGGCACCTTGCCAGGAGGAAACAACTCTAACATCACTGTCATTACACTTTACTTGAAGCGAGTGTCAATAGAAGGACTTACAAATAGTCTCATTCGACGATTCTAAGAGAGAGAGAGAAAGTAATCTCTAAAAGAGAGTTTTGACCTTATTTCTAATGTGGTTGGCTAAAATACATACTAATTTAGGCATCAAAGCGTGGTAGGCTCTACACCAAACTCATGAAGACCTCTTACGAAGGTCAACTCAAAACATGAGATCAGACTAGAAAAAATAGGCTTAAGGTAAAGCTCAGGCCTCAACCACGAGCACGGATAAGATTTAATTCAAGTGCCAACAGCTATAAAATGCTTTTAATTAGATCGATAATGTGCTTTACAACTAAAACACAACATCAATCGGTACTAGACTTTTATTAATTAAGAATATAATACAAAGATAAAACATATTCTAATCTAATCTACAACCCTTTTGAATTGAAACGTGATTTATCCATAAAAATCTGAGTCCACACGAGTGAGTTGGGAAAAAGGAGCATGGGTTCAATCACCTACCCAATTGACTAATTATATATTATTATATGCACTTGTTTCGTAGGGTAATAATTGGAGGGGAAATAGAACTAAATGGGCCCCTAAATTAATTCTTCCCACTAAGAAGGTGCAACTATTCTTTACATAATTCTGCAAAATCGCATTATTATTCATGCTAGTCTGAGTACCATAATGCTATTCCCATATGTTCTCTATAAGAATTGGCTAAGTGAGATATGAGATGAATTTCAGCTAGCTAGCATGTGGGTTCTACTTTTTTTTGCCTAACAAAATACATCAATATCATTCATATAATCTACACTCAAATCAAAATTCATGTGGAAGCTCAGGAGTTGTTATTTATTTACTTATATCTATTATTTATATACTATGAAGCACAAATACAGATACGACTACACGATATGGATACGATCGGATACGATAATTTATCAATTTCTAAAAAACTAAGATACGGATACGTCTAAGGATGCGTCATTTTTTTATATATTTTTTAATATATATATTTCCTAAAAACGAGAATATTGATATGTTGAAGATACATTTTCTTTTTCTTTAAAAAAAAAAAAAAAACTCTATGATATAGATAAACTTAGCATACAAGTTAATAACAATAGCAAAATAGAATACAAACATTAAAATACAATAAAAAAAAATCAACATCTAAGATGTTGAAGTACAATAGTTAATAAAATGCAATAGAAAAGTAACTCAAATTGCGAAGAAGAAGAAGAAGAAGATTAGAGGGAGAAGTATGAAGATAAACGAAGAACTTATTGTTAAGATATCCAAATGGTTTATATTTTGGTAGACTTTGTAGGGACTCAAATGTGAAGATGGAGATTTGATGATTCTAGTCTAGGATTTGATCAATTTTTTTTTCCTTTAGTTTTGGACTCGAGTAGTGAACTTTTTAAATAGGTTGCCTGATTTTAGATTGGGAAAGATTAAATGAGTTACTTGTCTTTTTTCTTAAAAAAAAAGTACGCATAGAAATAGATATATCAAATCACGTGTCAAATACGTATCTGGGAAGTATCTAAAAAAATCAGTATCTGATACGTGTTTGATACTGATTTTTTGCTTCACATGAAGTATCTGTGCTTCATGGTTTATATATCATGTAATGGATTTCAAGTGTACAAGGCCTTTAGTATAAAAGCTAGCTTGTGGATATATATATATATATATCATAGCTTAATTAGGATACTAATCTATCTCAAATACGGACACCTAAAACTTGCCATTCTTCTACAGGTTCGAGGAAGGTTAATTAGTTCCTATGATTATTTATAAAATTATTGACAACTTGTTTTCTTTTTGATGATTTTAATTATTATTAGATCAATCACATTTGAATGATTCGATTCTTTGGAATAAATGGTTGGTTTAATCACTAATTACCATCTTGACTACTTCAAAACCAAATTAAGAAACAAATAATGGCAAACAACATTACATTGTGTCAAAATTAAAAGCAAATCATTTATTCCATTTTATCAATTGAGTAAGAAAATAAAAATAGAACGGGTATTAAATAATTGAGAACCAAATATTATGCTTACTCTAAAAAGTAAAATTAAATTATTATGCAATATAATATATGGTCATAAATTTGAATTATTTGGTGACCTAACTTGAAAGAAATGTGAAGCGTTTTGTCTTCTTATGTTGTTGGGATTGTTTGACATTTTCCATTTTCCGGATTTTGAAATTCAAGGGAATTCCCAATTCCAATGAAGTTACTCCTCTTTATTATTACCATTTTCATTCAAATTAAAGAAGCCATCCAATCTTGCATCACTAAAACATCTCATGGTTTTCTCCACAAAAATAAATTAATTAGAAGGGTTTAATGTTTTTAATTAATTAGGCTTAGTAAAGTGGGATAAAAGACAAGATAATAAAGATTGATTATTTAGAGCTTTCATAGAGGAACTCATTAATGTTTTTGAAAACTTTTCACATTTGATTGATTCTTATGTGTGTTCTTATTAATTTAATTATTTAGTTTACATTTATTGTTATCATGATCTTATTCTCAAGATCATAGAGATCAAACAAATTGATAGCCAATTTCAATGTATGCATGATAACTTTCTATAATGATATTTGAATTAATCAGCAAAGTAAAGTAGATTTTACCAAAAACAAAAGTTGGACCATTTTTAAGAGAAAGATTGACATGAAGTTTTGTTCCACTACACAGGGAAAAGTCTAGTTCACACCTCTTTTACATTTTTGTTACTCGAAAGTTTTTCTTCTTTTGTTATAGAATGAAACTTTATCTGATGAAAATTAAATGTTACAGAAAAAAAAATAAATTATAAACATGTTAAAAAGTGTAATGTCGTATGTCATCAATCAATTATTACTATGACGAAGGAAGGTCATAAATCAATGAGCATGAAAGTTTTTTTTTTTTTTTCTCTCTCTTGGAAGTCCCAATTCTCATCCCATATTTATTGTATTAGAAAGACCAATAATTTTTATTTCGACTTTGGATTTCAAATAAATAATTACATGTAAATTACCTTTGAATTATGTTCAAATTAATAAATTAATAATAATTATTAATGTTGATTCTAAAAAATAAATCAACCATAAAATTTCATTCTAAGAAAAAATTGTCCAAACTAGATAATATAGAGTGGTTTTAACGTATCTTTGACGAAGATATTCTGATTCCTTAGGCTGAATTGGTATTATTAACAAACCTAATCTCATTGTGACATCTCATTAATCCATAAAATGTTGAATCATTATACTTTGGGTGGCTACAACTTCACCATCCCAAGCGACAACCAAGGCTTGATCAACTTGGTTTTTCACTAATTCTTTTATGGATTGTCCATTATGACTTTGTACTACTACCACTATTTCCCTCTTAGCTATCTCTAAACTCTCTTAGGGCCTACTGAGCTCTCTCTAGGCTTTTTTATAGTTTTTTGAGCTCACTCTAGGTTTTTTTCATGGGTCTCGATCAATCCACTTAAGTCATGGGTGGCTATTGGGTCTTATTGGCCTTGATTTGCGAACTCGAGCCTCTCTCTATTTATAAGCTTCCTATTTTTCTCAACTCTCAATCTTGGCCTATCTCGATAAATCTATCCATGACAATTAGCATTATATCCCGATAATCCATTTGAATGGGAAGAATTCCCCCCCAAAAAAAAAAGAAAGAAAAAGAAAAAAAGGAATATTCTAAAAGAAGTTACCATAAAATTATGGATCAGAAATTTCCCCATGTTTTTAGTTTGAAAAGGATTTGCAACTGTAGTCTTTATGTGGCTTTAAAATGGTCCTGGCTTATAAATCTGGTTTGTAATGAATCTATAGCATCAATAAAAAGATATGGTTTTGTTATCAGTTGATATAGATGGAGCTGTTCTTCTTCTTTGCGAGTAAAGAGGGCATATCCATTATTCATTCAAGCTAAGCTACTGTTCAACTCCTAGGCTAACCTAACTCTATTCCAAATCTTTATTATATAAGTATTAGGGTGACTACAATTTTCAATTTAATCACATTAAATTATTGATACAAAAGTCAAATCCAGCGTTAGAATCTTCTATCACAGTCATTTATCTAATATGAACTTTTCATGATGACATCACCATTTTCTCAACCATGTATTTTTCACTCTCTTTCTATCTCAAAATTAATATATATGATGGTAACAAAACATCAATTACACTGAAGAACTTTGCTTCATTATTCTTAACGTGCTAAAACAAATCTTTTTAACTTAGACTTAATAGTCATTTGCTTCAAGATTTTATAGATACCTCGAAATAAAGTATACTAAGATGACTTATGTATGAAAATAGGAATAGGATGTCTAGAAATGTGTTATATTTTATGCAATTATAAAATATAAAATTAATCAAAATTAATTTCAATAATTAATTTTTGTTTGTTAATCTATTTTTATTACATTAAATTATTAAATTAATTTTAACCCTCCAATTTAATATATTTATTATTAATTAAATTTTTTATATTTTCCATTTGTATTATCCATTTTTTATTAAAAAAATATTGATAATTAATTTAAATATCTATTTTCTTTTTTTTTTCTGTAGTTTTGTTTATTAAAGAGTTAACTAGCTAATTGTCTAATGTCAATTATAAGCCTTATATATATATATAGTTGATATAAACTAATTGATTTTAAATCATCAAACAATGTTTTAATTTTAAAAAATAACTATAATAATAATTAAAACTAGAAGTACAAGTTTACAAGGTTGTTTAATTGAAAAAATTAACTTATTTTACTATTAGTTAGTTAATTAATTAATATTTTTAAAAACTAATTAATAATTCTAAATATATATTACCAATGGAAAGAGATTTAAGAAAATATAAAATTGGGAGAAATTATTTTAAATGATAAAACTGCTAAAATATTTACAATTAACAGCAAAATATCACTGTGATAGACTGCGATAGATAGTGATAAACTATTATTTGTATCTATATGTGTCATGATAGACATAGATAGTAGTCTATCGTTGTCTATCACAATGTGATATTTTGCTATTATTTATAAATATTTTGGTTCATTTTCCTATATTTGAAAATAACCCAAATAATTATTGTTATTCATATATTTTTTAAAATACATCTCACTTTGATAGTTGGATAGTTTTTTTTTTTTTTTTTTAACTATCCTGAATATTATTGCTTCTTGATGATCAATCCAAAAACTAAAAAAAGTCATGATATGGTTACGACAATTTTTCATAATCATAGATTCTCACCCTTGTTGTAGTGTTTATTGCTCGCAAAAAATATATATAATAAAATTTATTGGACATAAAATTAAAAATTTAATAACTTTGTTAAAAAAATTAAATTTAAAATATATTTTTTTAGCAAATTAAAATTTAAGATCTCGTACAAATTAAAATTTGAAACTATTATGATAATAGATGTCAATTAGATGTTCATGCTTAATGTCTATTGACCATGTGTCATACCTTCATTTTTCAAATTGTTGTTCATATGTCTCAACATTACACATTATTAGTCCATGTAATCTACCTTTTACTGGCAAAATTATCGATAAATAGTGGTATTTTGTAGGTTTTGGAACACACACATTGGGCAAAATGCATAAAAATTGGAGAGAGTGGAGATTTTAGAGAAATTTTTTATTTCATATTTTGTTAATTTAATTTTTTTATATATTATATTTAATTTATTTTAATATTTATTTATTTTATTATATTATATTTTCTCCATATTCGTGTTCTCATTGTGTATCGTTATGCTCCTCAAATTTAGAACACATTATCAGCACGAGCTTTTATCATTTTCCTCGCTAAATGTTGGTCTTAAAGATATGTTGGTTTTTCTCTCTCTTCGTTATAATTAATAAATTAAATGTTGTTTTACATATTTGATATATATTAAATTTATAATATAAATATAATATTTTGTAATAATGTTACTATGAAAAATGTTGTTACAAAATTAGAATTTGTAGCATTTTATATTAATGGTAATAATTATCTGTCAATAGTGCTTAATGCCAAAATACACCTGGATGCCATAAACATGCGACTATCAGAAAACATTTTTTCTTCCTAAAGCTCATCATAAATGGATGCATTTAAGGCTCCAAAATTTTAAATCAATATGTTAAAGAAGACACACTACAAGAAAAATAGCTTTCAATGACGGGTAAAACGCATTGCTAAAAGAAAAAAAAATAGCTTTCAACTTTTAATGAATGTCGCAGAAGCCACGTAGTCGAAAGTTTTAGTGACATACTCACTATGCGCCACTAAAACATGACTTTTACTGATGCAAACGCATTACTAAAAGCTTACTTTTAGCAACACATGTTTTGTCGCTATTTATGTTATATAGTGACGTTGAAAATTCGTCTCTAAAAGTTAAGTTTTAGCAACATATAAGATTGTTGCTAAATGTGGATCAATGATCATTACAAATATGTTTTGCAGCATACGTAAGTATCCGAGAACTTGGGAATTAACTCTTTCACTTCAATAAAGGTAATCTAATTATTCGTCCCTCCACAAGCTATAGTCAACTTACAAAGATCAATAAAATTGGTAACTATAATATGTACAAAACTCTAAAACTTTAAAATTACTTGTTGAGCTTAAATAATTGTCTTTTTCAGCTTAAATACTTCAAGAAATCCTACCATTAGTTTCACCGCACCTAGCTTTTTTCTAATGAAGTTGTCGACATCATCACACCCAACTTGAACTCAAGCATCTTCCAACTTCCATCCTGAATGTTTTCAAACTAAGAGGAAAGACTAATAAATCTCAAATTCATTCGGCAAAATGCATAAACATAAACACAAAGGCACACATAAACTATTCAACATAAACTCAACAAGTTAATGATTCTCCTCAACTTAATAACTAGAATTCCGCAAAATATATAAATATAAACAGAAAAAACTTATAAACACATACAACTTAGTGGAAACCATAAACAAACTTAACAAAAAATTCACCTGGAAAACTTACCAAAAATGATTTGGGACAATTATAATTCTAGGAATCCAAAGCTTCAAGTGTTAGGAACAATTATAAAGCAATTAAAATTAGTCATAATTTCTGTAACATCCCCAATTTTAGGAAAATTTAAGTTAACTATCTAAAATTATTGAGTTTAAAATTTTCCTTTCATTTGGAAAATTGAGATTAACTTGAAATAATTGAAAAACTTTTATTGGTTAAATTGAATTTAATTGATTAAATATTTGAACTGATTATCTTGAAAATATTGAATTTTTCTTCCCTTTGATTTTGGTTTTTAGGGCCAACTAAAAAAAATAAATTAAGGAGATAATTAATTTCATGTGGTTTTGAATTATTTAAAT
This sequence comes from Benincasa hispida, assembly GCF_009727055.1. Lineage (NCBI taxonomy): Eukaryota > Viridiplantae > Streptophyta > Magnoliopsida > Cucurbitales > Cucurbitaceae > Benincasa > Benincasa hispida. Next base: position 5,868,270 of record NC_052351.1, on the reverse strand, counting down.
ATTTAGAATGGTTTAATTTGTATCAAATTGATGGATCTTATGTCATTTAATTTTTGGTTTTTGAAGCCTATAATTTGAAAAGTTAATTGATTTATAAATTTAATAGAATATTTGGAGATTTTTGAGATGTGAAAAAATATTTTATTTATATTTTCAAATTTTGAAAAAAAATAATAAAATGACTGAGATTTTTTCGAAATTAAATGAGTGAAAAGAGGCCAAAAATTGGGGAGAGAGCAATTCGATTTTTCAGTGACAGCTTTCACAAAACTGTCAATTGCTGTAGTTTGAACCGTTGGATCCTATTCAAATTTGGTCAGTCTGTTCGAGACATATAGAGTTTCATTTTGAACGGTTGGATTGATGTTTGAAGCTCTAGTTAGTTCGTAATTGCTGATGAATAAAATCTGTAAAACTAGAAATTCCGCTTCTCTCCTACTCTCGCAAACCCTCCTCATGCAAGACCCTCGCTACCAGCTGTTAGCCTAAACAATTTATGTCGTCTGATAGCAACACCCACTGCCTATCTATGGTAGCCACGAGCTGACGCACCATCAGCCGCCACTTGCCCGATCTTTGTCGGAATCTTGAGAAAAACCTTGGTAAGACTTATTTTCCTTATAATTTGGGAGGTAAAATTCACCCATTTGATTTTGGGTTAAATCAGTAACCTCTCTTTGGTGTGAAACTTAGATTCAGATTTGGAAGTTTTGAGGCATTGACCATCAAGCTAGAGACCATTTTTTGTTTTGCAGAAAATTGATAAAGATCGGTGGGGTAAGTTGTTGGTTGGTTATTCTTTTGGATTGAGAGTAATAGTGGAAAACGTAAGTTATTGATTTTGGATTTAATTCTTGATCAGATTGGCTAATTGAATCAAGTTTTGGAATTTTTCTTGGACCAAGCCACAACTTTAGGTTGATTCAAGTGTGCTAAAGAAGTTCTAAGGAGATTTTGTTTTGTGCTTTTTATCAAGTTGAGGTAGTGATATTATTATTGGTTCCTTCGTGCCAGCCGACCTAGATTAGACCTATAAAGTTACTTGGTGGACTCTGGAGCATGATTTTGTTTGTCATTATGTTTTTCTTATTGCATGGTAGTTATAAATATTATGAGCATGTTCAAATTTCTAATCAGTACTGATATTATGTATGTGATGCTGAATAGACCAGTAGAGCTGTTTATTGTCTCACCTTGATGCATATTTTATTTCATAAGACCTACGGGTCTAGTTTCATGTTTGATGGTTTGCCTACGGGCCGCTAGACAAGCGTGAACTGACAGGTTTACGTTCATGTTATTATCATATTTGACGGTATGCTTACGGGCAACTAGACATGCGTGAACCGACAGGTTTACGTTCATGTTATTATCATGTTTGACGGTGTGCCTAGGGGCCGCTAGACATGCATGAACCGACAGGTTTTCGTTCATGTTATTATCATATTTGACGGTGTGCACGGGCTGCTAGACATGCGTGAACTGATAGGTTTACATTCATATTATTATCATGTTTGACGGTGTGCCTACGGGCCACTAGACATGCATGAACCGACAGGTTTACGTTCATGTTATTATCATGTTTGACGGTGTGCCTACAGACCGCTAGACATGCATGAGTCGATGGGTTCACGTTCATGTTATCATGACGGTGTGCCTACGGGCCGCTAGACATACATTTTAAGGTAAGATAGTACGTCTTTTGGTTTTCCTTTGATTGTCAAAAACCGATGTAGCTATATGAGCCACGGGTTATTTTTCTTTGCTCGTGGATGCATAGCCTGGTCCCGGTAGTGGGATCACTTACTGAGTATTTTATACTCAACCTTTCTTAATTTATGTTTTTCAGGTAATGATAGGAACGAATCGGTGGATGACGAGAAAGACCTATGACCGTGCCATATGGGACATATAAATGGCTTCCGCTCAGTTTACGTTTTCAAGTCATTTAAAAGTTTTTATTTGAAACTTGATGTTGGTCAAAATTTATCTGTTTAAGTTATTTTTTCTTCATTATTTTAGGGACTTCGAACAAAGATTTTACTTATTTGTTATTTATTTTGGAAAACTGTCTTTATTATTTTAATGAAATTTATTTTCCTCAATGGTCAAAATGCTTTAAATGTAAATGTGTAATTATGAGTAACGACCGTTATCAGAGTACTCAAAAGGTCGAATCGTTACAGTTTCAACACACCTCTCTTCCGATATAGCTTAGAGAACTTAGTCCATATAATCTTAATTAAATTACAATAATTTTCAAGGGAGATTCTTACCTTAACTATAATCTTCCAAATTAATTCAAACATTGAACTAGCTAGTCTTGAACTACAAAAAGAGTTTCCCAAGATTATAAACTACTTTATAGCTCATTAATTGAGTTTGCAAGGATCTAGAGAGTTTCTACCTAATAAAGAATGACTAAAACTAATTAACTATAAATCTTTTCTCAGCTAATAATAGAAATCATAACAACTTAATGGAAACATAAACAATAACTAAGTTATGCCTATCATAATTGCAGGATAGTCAAAGCACTACAACACATATTCTAATCTAACACTTAAGAATAAATTAGATTTTAAGAATAATGTCTTATAATATTACCTTTTAAAGGAACACATCTTGTTAGTTTGAACTCCACTTATTTATTGTACTCCCAAAACAATTGCAAGATTTTCTGGACAACAAAAATATAGTTGTAGAGATCAAACTTAGTTCAGTAATCTTAACCAAATGTTTGGGCCGATCTTAAAATACATTAATCTAGCTCGAAATTATATTCAAACTCCTTAAGGGTATGACGAGCTTAATACCTAAATTGTACAAAGAAAACAAAGCTTCCAAAAATATAAAGAGATCATTTTTATAGATAAAATGAAGAACTAGCTCAGAAGATTACACCAACTAATCATTGACAAGCCTCAATTTAAGCAAAACTTCTCATAGGAAAATATAAATGAAATCAAAACAATTTCTCAACCCTCATTTAGCCATTCAAATCACCCCTAAATCCATTCATAAATCTATAAAAAGAAACAGAAATGTCTTCAAGATTGATTAAACCTCAAGAACCCATGAAAATGGGAGTTGCGGACAATCAACACGGCATCATTTCAGACAGCTATTTGCTATTTCTCTTCATTGGGGACCTAAGAGTTTTTACATAATAAACTTCACCAAAAGGGCTTAAATGCTTATGGAAAGTGGTTTGAATTCTCTTAAATAATCACAATAAATATATTAATCCAAATCATTAAAAGGATCAACAGACTTTATCACTATAAATTTTGTAATGCAAGTGTTTTCTTTCTTTTTCCTCCTACTAATTATCCCTCAAAATTATTATACAAATATAAAAGGATTTCTAATTCTTAACATGTCTCTCTTTTTTGTGTATTAAACATAAATGGCAATTCCATCTTTGCTGGAAAGTTTCGACTTTAATCCATAAGAAAGAACACCATTATATATAGTTATCTTCTTACTGGCCATTTCCAACTATGGCTTCTTTCACTACTTTGTGGGTTGAAAAAATGCATTAACATCCGGTAGTTTTTCATCTCTTATTTCTACAAAATATATGGAATTTGCATATTTCTAAACTTTTCTAACTGATAGTTGATATTCTTCTTGAGTGGCATTTCCATTTTTCCATAATGTGCTGGAATATATACTTAGATTGTGGGTTAATTGAGTTAAAAAATTCGTGAATCTTTTGGAAATTTTGTTTTTGGTTGAATATAAGTAAAGTAACTTCACTTACCCAAAATCCTACCCTCATCCATCAGAATTGACTTTTGATATTCTTAAGAGAATTTTTTATAAATTGAGAGGGCAAAGATGGTGAATAGGAGAGGGGGAAAATAGACAAGGAGGGGAAAATAGACAAGGAGAGAAAAAACTCACCGATTGATGATTTTTAGAGATGCCGAAAAGAGAAACCTTTGAAACTGTGGGGGATGTGAAGATTGAAAGAACGTTAGAGAAGATAATCGTTAAGAAGAGAGATGGATGTCAGAAGAGTGAATTGACGAAATAACACGATACATTATTCGAGGAAATAGAAAGATGGATGCCAAAGGGGAAAGGGTTTGGGGAAATTGAAATGGGGGAAAGATGGGAGGGAAAAACAAAAAAAGAGGGGAAAATCAAGAGAGACTTTTAGAGAGGTCTAAAAATTTCACTTAATTTTCTTCTGAAATATTGTTACTTCAAGCGACAAGGTAAATAAGTGGGTAAAAGTTTTTAACATTTAGTGGCGCTGGTTAGTACGTTACAAATTGTTTTAGTGACGCTAATGTAAATTTCATTTTTAAAAATGATATTCTGAGATATATTTTTAATGTGTTGCTATAACATAGTTCTTAGCAATAGAAATTTTTGTTTCGCTAAAATTTTGTCATGAAAATTAATTTTCTTGTAGTGACATTTCTCTACATTTTGGATATGCTCATGCAATAGCAACATCGACAGAAAGGTTTTAAAAAGTATTCTAACTAATTTCATGTCTTCTCGTGGCCAAAAAAAAAAAACGAGTTATCGATGAAAAATTGTTAATCTCAACCAATTGGAACCAACCTCATTTCTTGAAGTGAATGTTGTGAATGTTAATAATCGTGGTTGAAGTCGTGGTCGCGGTCGAGATCGTGACTGTGGCAGAGGAAAAAATAATTATTATTTTTCTAGTGGTCATTATAGTCATTCAAATTTCAAAAGAACCACACAAAATAATGATAAAAAATGAAAAACTCCACAAGATAAAAGTTTAAAAAGTGTTGAAGATAAATGCTTCTAATGCAAAATGATTGAGCATTAATAACGTACTTGTCATACGTCAAAACACGTAATTGATCTCTATTAAGCCTCCTTGAAGGAAAAAGAGAAAAATGTGGAAGAAAATTTGCATACCAGGATAATGACATATTTTACTCATCCCATATGACAAATTTTGATGTGGCGGACTTCTTTGAACACCTGAAGCGAAAATCGGCAGAATTGATAGAACATCAAATGTTTCTTTTTACTTTGAAAATATCTAGATTTAATATTTTTTTATTCATCTCCATGTTTTTTTTCCTTCTCTTAGTAGATGTTAACCTTTGTATATTCCAAACGTTGCTTTCTTAGTATAATTATTTTCTTTTAATGAAGAAACTTGGATCATTTCATATGTTAAGTGACTCAAAGATGAGTAAAGAATATTTATGTCTAGCAGACAGTACAACTACACATACAATATTTACAAGTTGAAAATATTTTTCCAAATTGACAATGTTGGAAGTAAAAATCAATACGATATCAGGTTTTGAAAACCTAATTGAAGACTTTGGAAAAACAAATATTATTTTGCATAGAGGAACAAAATTTACAATTGACAATGCATTGTTTTCTAGTCAATCAAAGAGAAACCTACTTAGTTTTAAAGATATATGTTGCATTGTTTATCATATTGAGACTGATAGAAAGAATAATATGAAGTATCTTTATATCATATCTACTATCTCATATGAAAAACATATATTGAAAGAGTTATCTGCTTTATCTTATAGATTATATTATACTCATATATAAGTAATTGAAACATACGCAACAATGAACTTGAAGTTCATGAATCTAGACATATTTACAATTCGACATGATAGATTAGGTCATGCAAGGTCTATAATGATTAGAAGAATTATTGAGGATTCAAATGGACATCCATTGAAGAGCCAGAAGAATCTTCAATATAATGAATTATAATGTGATGTTTGCTCTCAAAGAAAATTGATAAATAGTCCCTCACTAGCTAAAGTATGGACTGAATTATCTACATTTTTAGAACAAGTTCATGGTATTAATAGATGCATCCAGCAGATGGTCACATGTGTGCATATTATCAAGTCGAAATCTTGCATTTACAAGATTATTTGCTCAAATATTAAGTTAAGAGCACAATTTCCTGATTATATAATTAAGATCATTCTTCTTGATAATGTTAGTGAATTTACATCCCAAGCTTTTTATAATTATTGTATGTCAATTAGGATAATTGTTAAACATCTTATAGCTCATGTTCATACACAAAATGATTTAGCAGGATCATTCATAAAACGTTTGCAGTTAATTGCTAAACCATTGCTTATGAGAGCTAAGTTTCCTATATCTGTATGGAGACATGCTATTTTGCATGCAGCGTCACTTGTACGCTAGGGTTGGCAAAATTTTCCGTGGGGTCGGGTCCTTGACATGACTAGTGGGGAATGTGAAGTATCTAAAAATAATGATGAGATTTCAATAAACTATGTCATAACAGGAAAAAGATATAACTGAACTAATGTAGTTATTGACAACATTTTTGCGTATAATGTTGCTTTTGATATTATATCTGAAAGTGAGGATCCTGAACCAAAAATTATTGTAGAATGTCGACATAGAAAATATTGACTTCAGGGGAAAGAAACAATTGAGGTAGAATTAAACTCACTTTCAAAGCACCAGATTTTTAGATCAGTAGTCCGAACACCAGAAAGTGTCAAACCTGTGGGATACAAATGGGTATTTGTGAGGAAAAGAAAGGAAAATAATGTGGGCACAAGATATAAAACAACACTCGTTGTACAAGGTTTTTCACAAAGATCTAGTATTGATTATGAGGAGACATATTCTCCAATGGTGGATGCAATTACATTAAGATATTTAATTGCGTTAGTTTTTTCGCCTTTAACCTTAATTAATTATTTAATTATAATTAATTAATATTTTAATAGTGATAAACCTACTTTTATTTGTTGACAATTTGAGTGTGAAGTATTGCGCAGAGCTCGAAACAATGATTCCGATACAATTTGAATCATCTAAATTGGAGTTTAAACGAAGAAGATATAGGCAAAACAAGCTTAATAGAAAAATCTCAAACTGATGATGTGCCATATTTTTTTCTCATCAAAGAAGACCGATTGAAATGTGCTACTTGGACCAATGGAGGAGTGATACATGGTGTGGGCTTTTGGTTTTTGGATTGATTTTAAAAAGAAAATAAATTTAATATTATTTTATATTTGTGTATAACGATTAGTTTTTGACACATAATGACATTTGCTTTTTGTTGGTTTTTAAAAGAAATGATTTTAAAAAGACATATATATATATATATATATATATGTATGTATGTATATATATATATTTTGTATGTGTCTAATAGTTAGTTGAGTTTAAATCTCTACCATTCAAATTTTTTTTTTTACCAACATCCAATGACCCAATTTGAATATGATTTTGACCAACTTTCCTCATTTTTTTAAAAAACACTTCATCTTCTCCAAATTTTAACAATGATTTTCTACTTCCTCCATAACTCAAAGTCACAATTGTTGTTCTCTCTCTAAACTTTAATTTTCTTCTTTTCATCTAATTCTTGAGAGAGATATCTTATGTATTGTGCGGATTAATTTGTTGTGAGCTAAAATTTATAAATCCACTATTGTAGAGAGTTTGTTAAGTGTACTTTTTATTTTATAAGAGTGGCTCTTGATCCCGAAAAAAAAGTCGTTGTAAAGGTTTGATCCTCAACCATGGAAAATATTAGGTTTGTTCTTGCACCCGGAAAAAAAACGTTGTAGCGATTCGACTCTAAGTCATGGAAAGAGCCAAAGACTTCTAGTGAAGTACCCAAGATGAGCTTGAAAAATGGACATAGGCCGATTATGTTGAACCACTATAAAATTTTCGGTGTTAATTTTTCTATCACTCTTCTACTTTAATTTTGCAATTAATTTTTTGCTATATTTTATTACATGAAATTAATTGTAATATTTGTTCCTTAAATTAACTGCTTAATGTTTATTTAGGTTGGATGAATTGATCTTTACATATCTCATACCAATTTTTTTATTAAAATTAAATTGGAGAAAGTGGAGATTTTAGAGAAATTCCTTATTTCATATTTTGTTAATTTATTTTATTTTATTTATTTATATGTTATGTTTGATTTATTTTAATAGATATTTATTTTATTAATATTAATATTATATTATATTTTATCTATAAATATTTTTATCGTAGACCGTTGTGTTCCTCGAATTTACATTAGAATATACGGAAATTTGGATTTTTAAAAGGAGAAATAATGGCATTGATGTAAAAGAGGCCCCCAGTTTCGTTTCCCCCCTAACTTCCTTACTCCTAATGGGCCGTCAGCCAGCCCATCTTCCCGCTCACGTGTATGCCTCCTTTTCTTATTTTTTATTTTTTAAATAATAGCTGACATTGAGTTCATTTTTGCTTAGCCTCATTTTTGAAACTTTCATGTGAGTATTTGGATAATTTATTTGTACAATTAGACATAAACAAAATTATATATAATGATTCAAGGGCTACTCACATACATAGTAAAATCATGTAAAAATATTGCAAATATAACAAAATTAGTATTTAATAACTCAAAATTTACTAAACCATCCTCCCATTAAATAACCATCCATTAAATTTAAATAATCATTACAATATTCAATTTATGATAATTTGGTTACTAGTTATAAATGAAAGTAATATAAAAAAAAAAAAACTTCGTATATTCATTAATTTAATTTGGCAAAAAAATACTTTTGGCCATTGCATTAATTTAATCATTAAATAATTTTAGAAAACTAAAAATTGCAAGAAACAGAATTTAGCTCTAATGTCGTTTTGCATGTGTGTGATAATTTCAGTGAACGCATAAATTAAGCGAAATTTGGAGTGAAAACTTAATAAAGAAATACAATCGTAATAATTTAATGTTATAGGAAGGTTAGAATTGGAATTGGATACAATTTAATAAGTTTTGGGGGTGAAAATTGAAATAGTTGGGAATGCAATACCTGTCAAGCAATGGGTAGAAGTGAGGAGATGCGAAAGAGGGTGAGGCCACGTAGCAGGGAGAGAGCATGATTAACGTGCAACAAATGAAATATATAAATAAAAAATAAAGAAAAAGGATTTGGAAGAGCATAGTTGAGAAATAGGGAGGCAAAAAAAAAAAAAAAAAAATGCAACACATACATGAATGTTTGAGCCTCGAAGGAGAGGTTTAGCTGTGCAAGTTGGCAATTTGTGAAATTGCGGCCGCCTCGTATTTGGGTTCATTATGCTCGTTTGGAGATTTGTTGATTGTCTATATTTTTTTTCAAAATAATTTATGATAATTTTTATTGTGTTTATAAATAAAGTTTAAACATCTTTCATTTTCGATTGAATATTTTCTTATTTTAACTAAAAGAAATCTGTAAAATTAATTTTTTTCCGAGATTTTCTTTATTTTACGTATTACTTATTATTTTTAATTGAGGAATTTATTTTCTTTTAGGCCACGATTTTTAAAAAGAGAATAATGACTTTCTTTTAGAATTGTCGCATTTATTCATCGTGAGAGAGAGAGTTTATTTTCTTGGTGGCTAATTTATACAACATCGTGTTTTGATCTTTGTTCACAGTATTCCGCTATGCAATTTCATCAATTGATCAGTGCAAAATCTTGAAGATAATTTTTGTCTTAAAGGAAGTCTAATGGATCGCAGTAGAGAAGGGATTTTCGATCTTAAGGGATCTTAAGACTTCATTCTCGAGAAGGATTTCTCTATCTTAAGGAGAATCTAAGATTTTTCAGTGAAAGGAATTCACTAAGTTACAATGAAGATAATGAGGTGGAAAGGAGCCTTGCATATTGTCGGAAACCTCAACATTAATCTTAACACACTTAGGGGGAGCCTAAGTTCTATAGAGAGGGAATCTCACATCTAGAGAGAGCATAGGTGATCTGTGAGTTCGATTCTACAAGAGTCATTGTAGTAGTTGTTGAACTACAGATAAGTACTACATTGTAATTGCTCAGCTCGTTAATATTAATGGATTATCTTTTCTGGATATACTATCTCTAGAAGTAGTAGATTTTATCTAATTAGATTATCAACTTCTGTGTGTCTTTATTTGTCTTCTTGATATTAATTTTTATTTGTTATTACAATACTTATATGTACTTTCAGTTTAACATCTATGTTACAAGTAACGAGTGTATCTTATACCTTTTTCAATGCCCTTTTATGTGTGGGAACAAGACACCCAATCCTATTGCTCAACAGATTCATAATATAATTCTATGCCCGTCTAAAATTTCACGGAAAACTTGCCAAGGAAAGGTGCCTTATCATTATTTCACAATTGGGCTAGGTAATAAGGTGGTGTTTGCATGTCATGTCAAAGTATATTAACATTAATATTATATTATTGTTTCATAACTGGGTAGCAAATGGGTTATTTCTGTCTTTTTCAAGGATTTAAAAAAAAATGGCTTCAACTACAGCATTTCCCCAACAAATCACATTTTTCTTTTTGGTTTCTTCTGGAATTTCATCAACCCCAAATCGCTTCAAACACATACATTTCTACCCTCTTCTGTACTTATTAGGTTGTTTTTCAGTGAGCTGTGTTATGTTATATGTTGATTTGTTTGTATTTTTCTTTCGAGCAAAATGACGCAAAAGTTCTTTTTTAATATATATATATTATAATAATAATAATAATAATAATAATAAAGGCGTCTTAAATTTAATACATCGAAAAAAAGCATCTTTCAAAATTTGTTTGATTTTATTTTTAGGGAGTATGAAATCTGCCGTGCCTTCGATCGCTTTGTTGTCCCCATTCGCGAACGGAGAGATGGAGCTTCTTACTAATCGCTAAGAACCACACCGCCTGCAATGGTCTGAAAATCTCCGTCACCTCATTCAGCGTACGGATCCTCAGTCTATCGGCTTGTTGGATGAGTCTGAGCAATTCCCCGTCCTGCTTTTCCAGAGCCCTCTCCAGTTCCTCACTCCCCCCTTTCTCTTTTATTGTTTTCATCGCAATCCCCACCACCGTCTGATCCACCATCTCCTCCTGCACCCTCGCCAGCTCCGACGTCAGCCTCTCCTCTTCCTTAATTGTTCTCCTCTGCAGACTGTCCAGCTGCTCCATTTGCTTCGGCGACAGTTCTCCCGCTAATTCTTCCATCGACTTCATCCCCTGCAGGAACTCCATCAATCTGGTTTCCAGGTCGTGTCCGGTGAGGGAGTATGCTAAGCGGATGAAGACGGAGGGGCGGCAACCGGCGATCCAGAGGAGGGACGTTTCTCTGGCGCTGCACCAAACAGGGGCGAAGAATGCCGACACGTCTTTTTTGGCGAGCTGCATTCGTCGATCAATGTAGTCTTGGAATTGCTCTATGCTCTTGTCGACAAGCTTGGTGAGTTCTCGTTCGGTTTCTTCTTGGTTGGAACTTGCTCTGTTTTGGACGGCGTTGAGGGCTTCGAAAAGCTCCCCTTGGGTGTCCTCTTGAAGCTTCATCCACTCCATGAAACACCGCTCCGATGCAGCATGGTCGCTGATACTCCCGCTTTCCGCCATCTAAATCTCCCCCTCTTCTAATTTTTACCAATCACCATGTCCTATATCTCTCATTTATTTATACTGGCTAAAATCACGCGCTTGGCACGCGGAATTTGCCGCTTTAGTTTTAAACATAAAAAACATAAACATGAATACAACTATAAAATTTTAAAATAGAAACATCTACACTTTGAAGTCTCTAACACTAAGAAAATGCTCTATTTGTTTCCATTCCCCCCCTGTTCGATGACTTGAAATTGAAATAAATTCCAACCTTATCCATATCCGACACTGAATTAAGAAATTAATATATAGAATTGAAGTAGGAACGCGCCGAGCAGCTTATAGACGACGTGTCGTTCTCCGAGGAGGCATTGACTGGAGACTTAGAATTCCAGTGGGTTCGTATTGTTTTGACCCTTTTTTACCCTTTCTCGTCGTAGCTTTGATTTCTAGTGTGCTCGAAAAGGGAAAATGAAACAAATAAGAGAGAGAGAGAGAACCTTTGATTTAGTGTAACAGCCGTGTGGGTGCGAGTGCGACGTTTAGGGATGTCAAGGAGGCATATCGGAGTCGGAGAGATTATATTGCTTCTTTATCACTGTTCCATTCCATGATTTTTTACTGGTTTAGGTACATCCATGAATTTCATTTGCCAAGAAATACTACATTGCCTACATTTAATATCCTTTCATCACCGAACTTTCTTCCTTTTTCTAGATTTATGGCAACTTGCAACTTGGAGCATTACCCAACTTGGTTTTGGTATATCGTTTCATTTTCTTTTTAAATTGGTCTTATTAAATTTTCAACTATCTAGTATAGCTGTGGCCATCTCGATTTCAAAAAAACCTTCAATTTTGTCCTATTCTTCAAATTGCTTATGCGTTATTCTTATAAAATTTTGCTGACGACAAATCCGATGGGAAGATAATTCTTTAAGGTGGTTCACTAATATAATGAACTCGTCCAACACACGGTGCTTAAATTATATTAATAATTAGAGTAAATTATTGAGGGGATGTTTGACCCTAAATTGGGTTGTGTTGGGTGGATAAAAAAAACTCACCCACCATGTTCACCAATTATTAAAGAGGTTTATTATCTCATTATTTGCGTTGTGGGCCAAATATTTTCTGAGTGTATATGTTATTCGGTTAAGTAATTAGATAAAATATTTATTGAGATAGTTTTATTGTAAATAGAGTGTGTTAGAAATGATGAAAGTAGGCAAATGTTTTGTAGTTTTTGTTTGATTATTTAGCTCTTTTTTTTATTTTATCTTAATTATTTAGTTTTATTTTATTTTTAAAATGTTAATGGGTGAAAATAATATTTCCTCCCTTATTTTAATGATACGAGGTGGTTAGAATCTTTAATTTTTAATATCTTCAATATACAATTTTGACAAACACAGAAAATCTCAATTTAAAAATTTCGGTAAATTTTATTTAATTATCTTGAGTTATTTGGGATTATGTTTCGAATTCTAAGGAATAAATTGATTTATTTAAAAAGGATAAGATTTGAAAATTTGAATATAATTTAAGGAAAAGTGGGCAAGTTATAATGGAATTAAAATTTAAAATAATTTAAGCGATGTGAGAGATTTGAGTTGATGTGATGGAGGAAAACTGTGTATATATATATATATAAAACTAGCTGTCTTTTTATATAACTAATTGCCTTTCTGACTAATATCATAATTGGACTTATGAATTTCGACTTTGAAACTGAGTACAATTGAAGAATTTTTCCTCTTGTTTCATTTTTATGAATACGGAATGATTAGCATTCCTTCTCTGGAAACCTAACGATCTTCGTCATAACCAAACTTCATATCTCGAACCAAACCCGAGGAGTCAAGGAGAGATAGATATGAGACCATATATCGCCTTTTTTCACATAAAACTTTCCCTTCCTCCCCTATGAAAGAAAAGGAAAAGGTATTTAAATATATTTATATATTTATAAACATATAAATATATATTTATAAATATATTTATGTTGTGAAATTGAGGAGCACAATGGAGCACAACGGATATAGAGAAAATATAATATAATAATATATAAATATAATAATAAATAAATTGGTCTTTTTAAATATAAAAAATATTTAAAAATATTTACACTTTATAACAAAAAGTTTCATAAGTACAAAACACTTTTGGAATTTTTTGCTATAAAATGTAAATAGTTTTTTGATGTTTTTATTTATAAGAATTTTCCATAAATAAATAAATATAATAATAAAATAAAATAACTAAAATTATGAAAATTTAATGGAAACTTGGTGGATTTCTTACCAATGTATGTGAATTTAAGATCCATCAAATACCACTATTTATAGCCAAAGTTGCAAGTAGGATGTGATCTTACATGAACACCAAGCATGAATAACTACAAGACACATGGACAACATGAAGATTGACACATGATTTTTAGGATACTAAGCAATTGGCATCTATTTTTACAATATTTATAATACTCCCTTTTAAATATCCATATATAAATGAAATATGTCTCGTTAGGTTTTAAGAAAAATCCAATGGGAAAAAATTCTAGTAGAGGGAAAAAAATTACATATTTCATATAATATATATCCTAAAAGAATACAATATATTTACTCCCCCTCAAGAAAACATCACTTAAGATCTCTGAGTCGCTGCATTCCAATGTTGTGCAACAATCTTCAAAAGTTACGATTGGTAATGCCTTTGTAAATAAGTCTATCAAGTTTCCTTTAACAAATTTATTGTACAGTAATGTCGCCATTTTTTTCAAGATCATGAGTGTATAAAAGCTTCAGTGAAATATGTTTTGTTTTATATCCTTTAACATATCCTCCTTTGATTTGGGCTATGCAAGCACTGTTGTCTTCATATAATATTGTTGGAAGATTTTTATTAGAAGACAAGTCACATGTTTCACGAATGTGCTAAGTCATTGATCTTAGCCATACACATTCTTGACTAACCTTATGAATTGCAAGAATAGCATGATTTGAAGAAGTAGTTGTTATGGTGTGTTTCATCGATCACCATGATATAACAGCCCCTCCACATGTGAACAAATAACCTGTTTGAGATTTAGTTTTGTGTGGATCAGATAAATATCCAAAATCTGCATAACCAAATAGGTCAAATTTTGATTTACTCACTAGAAGAAATTCGGGTTTTAATGTTGATTAAAAAAAGTGAAATCAGATATATAATGTCGGTTTTAAAAAAAAACAAATCGTTAATGTCGGTTTTAAACCAACATTGAAGATGGGCTTTAATGTCGATTTAAAACGACATTAAAGATGTAATGTTTTTTTTCTTCTTATTTTATTAAATAATATAACCCTAATCGCAGCTCCTTCTCTTCCTTACCTTTCGCGCCGACACTAAATAATATAACCCTAAATCGTCGTCACTCCTTCTCTTCGTTATCAGCTTTCTTCCCTCGCCGTCTGTCGATCGTTCTTCACGCCGTCCGCCGATCTTTCTCATTTCTCATTTCTTTAAGCTTTATTCGGTAAGTTGCTTCTCTCCTTTTATCTCTTTTCTTCAATTTTGATTTATCTCGATGGAGTTCGTTGAATGTTTGATTGCTGATAATTCGTAAGGCGAAAGGAAATAACGAATTTTGCTATAGGTGTGGATTTTACTTTTTTTTTTTCCTCCTCCATTTTCGTCTGTTTCAATACTCTGTTATCGTGATTAGTGGTTTAAGCAAAGAATCACAAATATCGTTATCCTATGAATAAGCCTATTTCTCTTAGTGTTTAAGCAACGAAACAGAGAATATATTTGGAGAGATTAGGTAAACTTCAAATTCATGAGTAATTCATTCAGCTATGGCGCTCGAGATATCGAATTTTGCTGTAGGTGTGGATTTTACTTTTTTTTTTCCTCTTCCGTTTTCGTCTATTTCAGTACTCTATTATCGTGATTAGTGGTTTAAGCAAAGAATCACAAATATCGTTATCCTATGAATAAGCCTGTTTCTCTTAGTGTTTAAGCAACAAAACAGAGAATATATTTGGAGAGATTAGGTAAACATCAAATTCATGAGTAATTTATTCAACTATGGCATTGGATATTTGAGCATTGTTTCAACTATAGCTTCTTATATTATCTTGACTTCACACAAGTTTTGGTTCATTGGTGCCTGGCGTATTTATCAATATGTCGATCTAATCTTGAAATTATGAGATACTGCGATCTAAAGGAATAATAATTTCTTAAACCTTTATTTTTATTTTGGCAAAGGTTTCTCTCGCAAAATTGTATTTAATTATAAAAATGGATTGCTTACTATATCAATTGAAATGAACTAAAACTTCCGTTAGAAGCTCTTTGTATGCATATGAACTAGGGTAGTAAGTCTAAGCATTTAAGCATTTATTGATGAACTGGAAATTTATATCATCTTGGAGATTTGGAAGGAAGATAGGAAGATTGCATTAGACGTGTTTTAAAAAGATTGACAAGTGGAGAAGGTACACCCGACACAAAAAGGACTTCATAACAACATTAATAACAAAGACAAGGTAATATTTATAAGATGCTTATCTTAAAAGTCTAATTCTAAATTTGTTGATGTTGCATATTTTACAATCATAATTTTATGCTTTTAAATTTTTCCTTATTATTATTATTTTTTTTTTTTTTTTGTAGATTAAGTTGCATATTTTACAATCATGGATAAGTCAGGGATGAAAATGAATAGAATGTCAGCTGAGTATGGTTTAGGGGTCGAGGTGTTTATTAAAAATGATCTACAACATTCAAATATACCGAATGTCATGAGTTGTCCATGTTTGAAGTATGTTAATGCAAAGACTCTAGATGTAAACAAAATAAGAGAACATTTATTTTTTAATGGTATAGATCAAAGTTATCAGACATATATTTTTCATGGTGAATCATTACTGATTAAGAGAAACAATGAAAATGTGTCTACTAGTGAAAGAGACGAAGTTGATGAGGATGATGTTGATGTTGGTGACACAATTGGAATGTTTGAGGCTGCATACAATAACTATTTTAGTGAAAATCCAATATTTTTGAAGAATTATTAGATGATGCGAAGAAACCATTGTACCCAAATTGTAAAACTTTTTCCAAAATATCTACATTGCTAAAGTTATATAATTAAAAAGCTAAATTTGGATGGAGTGATAAGAGTTTCACCGAGTTGTTGGAATTAATTCATGACATATTACCTAGTCCTAATGAAATTCCAACTTCTACTTATGAAGCAAAAAAGATGTTGGGTACTCTTGGAATGAAGTATGAGAAGATTCATGCATGTAGAAATGATTGTTGTTTGTATAGAAAAGAACTCTCTAATGAAAATGTATGCACCATTTGTGGTACGTCAAGATGGAAGCTTCAAAAAAATTTAAACGAAAGGGCTAAGAATATCCCAGCAAACGTCATGTAGTATTCCCCCCAATTCCAAGATTTGAAAGAATGTTTCGAAGTAAAGAAACAGCAAGTTTATTGACGTGGCATGCTAAAAAAAATGAAACAAATGGTTTATTAAAACATCCCAAAGATGCCCTATCGTGGAAAAAAAAATAGACAACTTGTGGCCAGAGTTTGGATCAGAACCTAGAAATCTTCGTCTTGCTCTTTCGACAGATAGGGTAAATCCACATGGAGATCTTAGTAGTAGATATAATTTTTGGCCAATGATGTTAGTGACGTACAATCTACCTCCATGATTGTGCATGAAGTGAAAACTTTTTATGTTGACTGCACTAATATCTGATCCTAAACAACCGGGAAATGACATAGATGTTTATTTAGCTCTATTAGTAGATGACTTGAAAAAACTTTGGAAAGATGGGGTAGAATGTTACGATGCATATGAAGAACAACGTTTCATGCTTAAAGCCATTTTATTATGGACCATTAATGATTTTCCTGCGTATGGTAACTTGTGTGGTTGTACGGTTAAAGGATATCATGCATGCCCAACTTGTGAAGAGAATACTTCATCCACTTATTTACCAAAAGGGAAGAGGATGATGACATATCTCGGGCATCGCAAGTTTCTACCCGCCATCATCCATATAGGAAACAAAAGAAGAAACAAAAGAAAGTTTTTAATGGCGCACAAGAACTAGAATTTGGTCCAAAACCATTGAGTAGGGAATAAATTCTTGCAGAAACAAGTATCAATATTCATTTAGTAAGAAAAGTATCAAAGAAAAGAACAGTGGAGATAGCACTTCAACTTATTGGAAGAAAAAATCTATTCTTTTCGAGTTAGAATACCGGAAGTATCTTGATGTGCGACATTGTTTAGACGTAATGCAAATTGAAAAGAATGTATGTACAAATATTATTGGCACATTGCTTGGTATTCCTGGTAAAACAAAAATGGAATAAAAACTCGATTAGACTTAGTGGAACTGAACATTAGATCAGAGTTAGCCCCTCAAGTAGGAGAGAAAAAATTCTTTTTACCTCCCGCATGTTATACATTAACACAAGCTGAGAAATTGAGCTTTTGTAAGGTACTATCAGAAATTAAATTACCTAAAGGCTATTCATCAAACATTCAAAGTTTAGTGTCGTTCACAGATTTGAGAGTTTACGGACTTAAGTCACATGACCATCACGTTCTTATGCAACAATTATTACCGGTAGCCATTCGTGATATTTTACCCAAACATGTAAGACTTGCAATTACTCGCCTATGTTTCTCCTTTAATGCTATATGTTGCAAGGCGATCGATTCATCTCAGATAAAGGGTATGCAAGAGGATATCGTTGTTACTCTATGCCTCTTATAGAAGTATTTTCCTCCATCATTCTTCACAATAATGGTACACCTTATAGTGCATCTCGTAAGAGAAGTTGAGTTTTGTGGACCTATTTATTTGAGGTGGATGTATCCTTTTGAACGATACATGAAAGTGTTAAAAACTTATGTACGAAATAGAAATCGACCAGAAGGATGTGTTGGAGAAAATTATATTGTTGAAGAGACTATAGAGTTTTGTTCTGAATTTGTATATGGTGTTAATTCTATTGGGCTAAACTCATCAACAAAGAAAGCGAATTCAAACATTAATAGAGCATTGTCAGCTGCTTCTTTTATCAGATCGAGTAAGGATGAGTTAGATCAAGCTCATCTTTATATCCTTCAAAATGTAAATGAGGTGTTTCCTTATGTCGAGTATGTAGATCTTCATCTTATTCCTGTTTTAGGTTACTTGATTATTCAATAATCTACTAACTTTGTCATTTATAATAGACAACATATGGATATTTTTTCTAAGCTCAATTCTGGTAAAAATAAAAGTAGAAAGTGGCTTCAAGAAGAGCATAATCGTACATTCAGTCGGTGGCTATCCACACAGGTAATCTCTAGAGACCTACTATTTGATGTATAATTAAATGTTAACTACTAAAATATTATGAAATATATCGTATGTTGCACTAGCTCTCGAAGTTCCCAAAAATTCCATATCGCTTTCTTTGAGATGGATAGCTAATGAACCTTATCCAACTGTGGCAAAATATTCTGGTAATGTGGTCAATGTTTACTACTATCACATAAAGAAACACGATGATGTTAAGAGGGTTCAAAATAGTGGAGTTAGTATGACGGCTACCACAATGTAAGTCTGTAGTGCTAAGGATAAAAGGCTCATCATGTCAGATATGACCTTTTATGGTGTAATACAAGAAATATGAGAGCTTGACCATCATGGATTATCATTTATTTTATTCAAATGTAATTGGGTTGAGAATAGAACTGGAGTAAAAAACTACGAGTTTGGGTTTACTATTGTGGATCTCGATCGTATTGGACATAAATCAGACCCGTTTATTTTAGCCTCTTAAGCAAAACAAGTGTTCTATGTAAAAGACCCCGCAAATTCGGGTTGGTCAATTGTTTTAACATCTCCATAATGAACAATTGAGGATGATTTTTATGAAGATGAAATAGGAGATATGTTACAAGAGTGTGGTTATGGAGGTATGCAAAGAATGCCCAATGTTGATACATCTATTGAGATTGATGATACAACATCCACATACATTAGACATGATTGTGAGGGTCGATGGGTTGATAAATAATGTATTAAATATGGTATGTCATTTACTATGGTTATATGTATTTAAATATTAAGATTATATATTTTTTGTGTGAGTAATGTATTTTTTTTTTTTTTTTTGTAGATTGACATGGAAACTTCAACAAGTAGTAGTGAGGATGATAGAAATAAGATCCCACAAAAACATAGTATAATAAGTATACTACGTGGCCCAACTACAATGTCTGAGTTGGCACAAATAAGGACATCTGGGCAACGGTTGACCATCGATCATAATGAACATGGACAACCGGTTGGATCTAAAACAAAGAAGATGCAGAATTATATAAAAGTTTGTGTTCAACAACAAATTCCTATAACGTATGATTCTTGGAAAAAAGTTCCAAATCATTTAAAAGGCAAACTTTTTGATTGTGTAGCGGTATGTTTTCTAAACTTTTAATTCATGTGCATAGTAGTTTATTAGTTTATTGTTTAACTACTTTTTTCATTGTGTAGATGTCATTCAATGTGGACTCTAAGTCCAAATATTGTATACTAATGTATGTATCTAGGAAGTTTCGGACTTTCAAGACAATGTTGACTCAAAAGTTCATACTTCCATTTAAGGATGAACCCTCGGTCTTGTAATTTCCACCGCAACAATATTCTCATATAGAGCAAGATCATTGGACATCGTTCGTCAATGAACGATTGAGCGAAGAATGAGAGGTAAGCCATTCACAATAAATTACATGTCAACATTATCACTGTTTTGATAGGTAACTTCAACTAGATTTGTTGTACAGAAAATCACTCGTGTTCAAAAAGAAAGACGTGCGAAATGTGTATATAATCACTACATTTCTCGGAAGGGCTATGCGAATCTTGCCTAAGAATAAGTGAGTTATTTGACTTAAATTAAATATTTTATTCTAATATGTTTATGCTAATTAAATATGTATGTTCATGTAGAACCTATTATTGGGCGACTTTATGGAAAGAAGCAAGAAAAGGAAAGAATAATGAATACTTTGATGAAGTTACTCGAGAATGTGCCAATCGGATTGTAAGTATATATTATGTAAAATTTAAGATGACATATATATAAGTTTAAGATGATATAGATATTGTATAAAAATTGTAATATGTTTTACAGGATAAATTGGCTGAAGTTCATGAAGGTGAAGATGTTCTCACCGAAGCATTGGGTACGGAAGAATATTGGGGACGTGTTAGAGGAATGGGTGATTTTGTTTCCCATTTCTCCATATCTCAAATTAGTAAAACCAAAGTCCTCTATGAGCCAAGAAATTGAAGGAGGCTCTATTCAAAAAAATGTTCGACATGGTAAAATGTCAAGGGAAAGAACTCATAGCAAACAATCTCATCAGTCCAAATCATCTATTGGAAGTATTGCACTAAGTGCATCTAAAGAAGATGTTGAGAAGATGTCTAAAGAAGAAGATACTGAGAAGATACTGAGAAGATTTCTAAAGAATATTTGGAGGTAATTTATTTATTGTGACTTTTAAATTTTAATCATATTGTATGTGCTTAACCATGCATGACATACGTTCTTTTAAATTTGTTAAGGGACACCATGCCATTTGGCTATAGGAACTGTAGATAATATTGTTGCAGTAGCCACAACATTTAATGATGATGTGTCATGCTTAACTGTTAAAGTTTTGATTGACATTGTCATTGGAGAAGATTTGCCTATACCAATTCCTGTGAAGGGTAAAATAGAGTTCTTAAAGCAAGCAATGGGTAACTTTGTAAAATGGCCTCGTGAACTTGTAGTTATGGTTGACGAGAAAAAAGTATGTTTCCTTTTAAGTTTATGAGTTTTTTTATTTATTATTTTCTTACTTTGAATTTTTGTAACTTTGGTTATGGTAGGATCATTCACCAATTAAGAGTTTCAGCCAATCCTCCAAATATACTAACGCTAATGGTACTATCAAATTATTGAACGGACATGCCATGCATAACATGAATGATGTAGACATGATCCGTATCTCTTTGGACGAGCATATATTTGGAAGAGACAAATTCATTTATTTAGGCCGCGATGATCTGCTCCAATATTGCAATATGGTTGAAATAGGCTACATGTGTATTTTGACATACATTGCGTAAGTATTACTCATCTAGATTCACTCATGTGTACTTTGTTTCATGTTGATAAATAATAACTTTTACTTTGTTTAGGTATCTTTGGGATGAATATGGTCGTGATATTACGAAGAAGTTTTTATAATTGATCAAGCAAAAATATCGCCACACGTGAAGTCTCAAGATATCCGATCCAGAAATTTAGCCAATCAACTAAAATTGGCTAATTTAGATCAATTAGTCCTCATTCCATATAACACAGGGTAAGTAGATACAAGTTCTTAAGTTATTTTTAATTTGTATTATACACGTACTAATATTTCAAAATTGTTGCTTATTATAGTTATCATTGGATATTGATTGTAATCAATCTACAAGAAAATTGTGTTTATGTTTTGGCTTCTCTTCGAAGCAAGGTTCAAGAGGATTTTCATGGAGTTATAAATATGTAAGTGTAATTGAAATTTCTTAATTCTTAATTGAAGTATTTATGTTTAACTAATGTTTTTAAACTATTTAGTAGATTGAAAACATGGCAAGCCAAGCACGATCTCCAACACTATCAGTCTTCTCCAAAATGGAAACTTGTAAAGGTAAATTTGTATTCATTTTTTAACAATTTATGTTCATTCGACTTCTTTATAACAATTTAACAATTGTTTTCAACTTCTTTATATGAAGTGCCCTCGTCAATTAGATTTTGTAGGATACGGGTACTATGTGCAAAAGTATATACATGAAATAGTGCATAATCCTACTACTCCCATTACTAGACTCATACGTAAATTATTTATTTGTTATATAGTGCTAGCTTTAATTTAATAAATAGACATAAACTTATGTTGAATTTATTTTTTTTCCCTTTTTGTAGTTCAATACAAAAGATGTATATACGCAAGGAGAGATCGACGTAATTCGGACCCAATGGACAAGTTTTGTTGGTCGATTGGTGTAAGGATGTAATTCTTTGTTTTTTTGTCTCGATAGAATGTAAATGCTAGCTTAGAATGAATGTAAATTTATCTAACCATGATCTTTGTGAATGAAATTAGTACTAACATGATATTTGTGAATGAGAGAAATGATGGCTTGGTGTAAGTATTCTATGAAAGTCTGGTTCTGGTATTGTGCTTTTGTTTGTGGATAAATTCATAGGTGGAAGACATGATCTGTTTATTATTATAAGCTGTATTCATGGTATTGTGATTATGATATTGTGATTCTTGTTTATTCATGGAATTAGTACTAATTGATATTTGTGAATGAGAGAAATGATGGCTTGGTGTAAGTATTCTATGAAAGTCTGATTCTGGTATTGTGATTCTTGTTTGTGGATAAATTGGAATACATGATCTGTTTATTATTGGAAGCTGTATTTATGGTATTGTGATTCTTGTTTATTCATGGAATTAGTACTAATTGATATTTGGGAATGAGAGAAATGATGGCTTGGTGTAAGTATTCTATGAAAGTCTGGTTCTGGTATTGTGATTCTTGTTTATGGATAAATTTATAGGTGGAAGACATGATATGTTTATTATTGGAAGCTTCTTGTTTATGGATAAATTTATTGGTGGAAGACATGATCTATTTATTATTGGAAGCTGTATTTATGGTATTGTGATTCTTGTTTATTCATAGAATTAGTACTACTTGATATTTGTGAATGAGAGAATGATGGCTTGGTGTAAGTATTCTATGAAAGTCTAATTCTGGTATTGTGATTCTTGTTTGTGGATAAATTCATAGGTGGAAGACATGATCTGTTTATTATTGGAAGTTGTATTTATGGTATTATGATTCTTGTTTATTCATGGAATTAGTACTAATTGAGATTTGTGAATGAGAGAAATGATGGCTTGGTGTAAGTATTCTATGAAAGTCTGGTTCTGGTATTGTGATTCTTGTTTGTGGATAAATTTATAGATGGAAGACATGATCTGTTTATTATTGGAAGCTGTATTTATGGTATTATGATTCTGGTATTGTGACTCTGGTATTGTGATTCTTGTATATTCATGGAATTAGTACTACTTGATATTTTTGAATGAGAGAAATGATGGCTTGGTGTAAGTATTCTATGAAAGTCTGGTTCTGGTATTGTGATTCTTGTTTGTGGATAAATTCATAGGTGGAAGACATGATCTGTTTAGTATTGGAAGCTGTATTCATGGTATTGTGATTCTAATATTGTGATTCTTGTTTATTCATAGAATTAGTACTAATTGATATTTATGAATGAGAGAAATGATGGCTTTGGTGTAAGCTATATTCTATGAAAGTCTTGTTCTGGTATTGTTTTGCAAATTTTGGTGGATAAATTCATAGGTGGAAGACAAATATTGATGAGTATATGTAATGGATTGAAAATATTGATTCTTGTTTGTGGATAAATTCATAGGTGGAAGACAAATATTGATGGGCTCGCCATGCAATTTTTTTTTATACTCTTTAATATAAAATAATGACAGACATTTCCTGACTCAACACGAGACATATAATGTCATTTTTAACTTATTTGACCAAAAAATGGATTTGGCAACGGAATTTAAAAAAAAAACGGACAGATTCGGGCTTCAATGTCGGTTAAGAATTTTAAAAAAAATAGGCTTTAATGTCGGTTGCAAGTCCTTTAATGTCGGTTGCAACCGACATTGAAGGCTGCAATATTGGTGTTATTGAAGGCCTTTAATAACACTATCTTTAATGTTGGTTGCCAACCGACATTAAGGCCCTTTAATGCCCGAATTTCTTCTAGTGACTTGAATAAAACAAACCCATATCGGTTATTCATCGGAGATAACAAAGTATATGCTTAATTTTGTTCCAATGTCTTTTTGTAGAAGAAGAACTATATCTTGCTAATAAATTTATTAAAAATACAATATTTGGTCTTGTATCATTAGCAAGGATAAAGAAGTGCACCAACAACACTAAGATATAGTACTTCAGAACCAAAAAGTTTTTAATTATCGTCTTGAGGTCTAAATATATCTTTTTTTATATCCAATGAATGAACTTCTATTGGAATATTTAATGGATGTGTTTTGTCTATAAAATATTTTCAAAATTTTTCCAATATAAGTTGATTGATGAATAAATTTTCCATTTGCTAAATGTTCAATTTGGAAACAAAAGCAAAAATTTGTTTTTCTGAGATCTCTCTTAAGGAAATTGTGGGGACTGTAATGGAGGTGGGATCGAATTTTACAAAATAAAAATTGTATAACAAAAATATTATACAGAGAACTTTACATCATGCTTTGGAGAAGGAATTAGGGAAGAAATAACACTTACCCTTGAAGCAAAAAGTTCTCATGAAATCCTCCTTGATCGAGTCACAAATACTTCGATCTCCACAGAACTTGTAGCAATCCAAACGACCACCACCATTAGGGAACCTCATGTATTCTTCTTAGGGAATAAGAATTAGCATGAGGTGTAGGCTCTGCTATCTTTTTTATAAGAGAGAGAGGATTTTTTAGAGAGGAAGAATAAAACTTTTTTCTTCTCTGTGTGTTCTTGGGAGATTACAGTGAATCACAGAGAGACACTCTCTCCTATGCTCTTTTTTCTCGTGAAGAAAATGAAGGCCATCGTCAAAACTTTTTCCGATTCTTTTTGCCCACACGATTGATAAAGAGAAAAAATAGGAAGGGACTTATTTATTTTCATAACTCCCTCAATTAATTTAATTCAAAATTAATTTAAATTTAATACATATATATATATATAATAACTAACTTATTATATGTATATTTAACTATATGTTATATCAAATATAACACATAACCTATATTTTTTTTATATTGCATAAAATACAATATAACCTATAGCTTTTATTTCTCTCAATCATTCATGGTATTTAGTATAAATCACATTTATACTAAATTTAATTATATGAATCTCATCCATATAATTAGTATATGAATTGTATTCAAATATTTAATCCCTCTCAAAATAAACGTTATGTTATAATGTATTGAATACATTATATTAATTATATCACATATAATTTATTTAATTAATTATATCATATATAATTATTTCCCTCAATTAATTTGAACAATTCAAATTAATCCAAAATTAATTCTCAATAATTCCTGTTGAGCTACAGAAGAGACCATATGGACCTGTAGATTGAAGCTTCAATGGTTCTTGGATAATTAATTAAAATTTTTTAACTAAATTACCCAACATCCATTAATTGTCGATTATTCCACTAAAGATCGTAACTGCATTCTTCACACTATAGATATATTTCCGTGTTCATTGAATATAATCAGTCAACAGTGCGATGACACTTCACAAATTGCTCATAAGTACAGCTGAGCTAAAATTACTGTTTTGACCCTAATTGTTACATCTAATACCTTATGTACCACTAATCCCTCTAATGAACAATAAGTCATAGTCCAACTATGGCCAAATCCCTCTCGGGTCAAGACAGGGTGTGGCCACATTGTTCAAGCCCCAAAATTAGCCCTTAAGGGAGCAATTTATCTACTTACCCCGACAACATAAAATGAGTGAATTTCATCTTGTGTAGTTGTGTTCCCAACTCCCCAATCAGAAGATCCTTAAAATTGTAGGCATATTGAGTCGGCAATTTGAACACTCTGACCCACGCAAATCAAAGGATTGTCTTCATAGGTAGAAGTTCATAACTCACTACGGATTCAGGTTATGTCACCTATGGTCATCCTAGTCAAATGTAAGTCTCTACTATTAATGACGTTATATAATGAGACTAGTCATTTCGTGATCTGGTCTTATACAAACTCTTTGTATAGAATACCCCCGCTCACATGTCTCCACATGAATGATCAGGATCAAATCATTTGTAGCACTTTACAATACTTGTAATATCTACAAAGCGAGTCGTAACCATAGTGTCACCAAGATAAAATACCCAACTTTATCCATCTATTACAAACCATTTAGGTTATCATTTAAACATGATCCACCTATATGTCTCTACGTACATGTTTAAATTACATAAAATTGAAGGAAATCTAGGAGAAGAGAACCTTGAGTTGAAGAGAATCAACCAAATTTCATTTTTCATGGAATGTAAATTTTACAGTAAACAAGAAACAAGATATGCATTTAATTATAAATTACAACAAGCTTATGAAAGGGTTTTAGAAACCTCACCTTTTAAGACCATTATAAATTACAACATGCTCATGTTTAAATTACATAAAATTGAAGGAAATCTAGGAGAAAATAATCTTAAGCGAAAGAGAATCAACCAAATTTCATTTTTCGTTGAATGTAAATTTTACAGTAAACAAGAAACAAGATATGCATTTAATTATAAATTATAGCATGCTTATGAAAGGGTTTTAGAAACCTCACATTTTAAGACCTTTCTTCAAGATTTCCCTCAAACAGAACACGAACCACTTGAAGACTTTCTCCAAGAAAAACCTTGAACAAGCTTGAACACGACCATGAAGGTTTTCTCAATATTCTCAGGGTGAGAACCCATAAGTGGTGAGCTCTGACTACTTTGGATTTGAGGGACCTTTTGTGGAGAGGAATAAGGAATTGAAAATGTTCACCAACAAAATTCAATTCACACTCACATAACCCTTCTGTCGTTTTCTCTCTGTATCACAAAATGATCATATTTCAAAAAAGAACAAAAAAACCTTTTTTTTTTCTATATGCCAAATATAACCAGGTGGAGAGAAAAGAAGGGAAAGTGAGTTGTAACTCCCTCCCTTATTATTAAAATAATAATTAATATAAACATAAATATGATAACTAACTTATCATATAGTATATATAATATATATATATATATATAAAATTATACGTTATATCAAATATAATATATAACCTATAGTTTTAATATTGTATCAACATACAATATAAACTATAGTTTCTTTTCTCTCTTATATGTCATTTAATATAAATCATATTTATATTAAATTTAATAACTATGAATCCAATTCATAAAAACTATATTTGAATCTCATTCAAATATTTATTTCCTCTCATTAAGCTATAATGTATCAAATACATTATAAATGAAACAACTTAATTATATTCTATTAATTAAATCCCTCTATTAATTTGAACAATTCAAATTAATCAAAAATTGATTCTCAATTAATCCTATTGAGCTACCAAGGGGACCTCATAGACGAAGTTTGATGCTCCAACGGTACATGAATAATTAATTAAACTTTTAATTAAATTATTCACATTCGTTAACTCGTCGGACACTCCACTAAAGACTGATAGCTGCGCTTTTCGCACTACAGAGATATTTATATATCCATTGGATATAACAAATCAACAGTACGATGACCCTTCACAAATTGCTCGTAAGTACAACAAGGCCAAATTACCATTTTGCCTCTTTAGTTACATCTAACTCCTTATAGTACCACCGATCCTCTAATGAACAATAAATCATAGTCCAACTATGATTAAACCCCTCTCAGGCCAAGAGGGTATGGCGCCACATGTTTAAGACCCAAAATCAGCCCTTAAGGGAGCAATTTATCTATTTACCCCTGCCTTGGGGAAGGAGTGAATTTCATCTTGTGTAGTTGTGTTTCCAGCTCCCCAATCAAACGAATCCGCAAAATGGTAGGCTTGTTGAGTCGGCAATCTGGCCACTCTCACCCATACAAATCAAAGAACCGCCCTCATAAGCTCAGTTCACTACTCACTCAGAATTTAGGTCATGTTACATATGATCATGTTGGTGAAATGTAAGTCTCTATTATGAACAACGTTATATAATGAGACTAAATATTTCGTGGTTCGGTCTTATACAAACTCCTTTGTATAGAATATCCCTGCTCACATGTTTATACATGAATGATCAGGATCAGATCATTTGTAACACTTTACAACAATTGTAACACCTACAAAGCGAGCCATACTCGTAATGTCACCAAGATAAGGTACCAGCCTTATCTATCTACTACAGACTATTAAGGTTATCACTTAAACATGATCCACTCGTATGTTTTTACATACATGTTTAAGTTACAAAGATAACCTTGGATGTTAGTTTATTGGTTTGTTAATGCAACTAAAATATCATATATTTTATTAAATACACAATGAGTTTGTTCAATAATGTTTATAAACTATAGGACCTTACGAGATTTAGGGCATCAATCCCAATAAAAACAACCTAGGATCTTTGTTTGTTGGACTGAGTGTATGCTCATAAAATAACAATTATTTTAATAATGACAATTTGTTTATACAAAGTTTACAAACTACGAGAGTACAAGAGATATTTAGGATACCAATCCCAGCACTTTCATCTCAAATTGTTTCTCAAGATATTCTATTGCCTTTGAAACCTCTTCAAAAGTTCCAATTATATTTAAGTCATCAACATATATAGTTATAATAGCAAATCCTGATTGTGATTTCTTTATAAAAATATACGGACATATTGGATTATTTTGATATTTTCTTTTAATAAATATTCACTCAAGCAATTGTACCACATTCTTCCTGATTGAATGATTAGAACGATCACCACGAAAATAATAATTATTTCTTTCTCTACCAGATTCACGACTTTGACCATAACCATGACCTCGACTACGATTATTAACATTCACATCATTCACTTCAAGGAATGGTATTGCTCTAGTTGGTTGAGATTCGTGGTTCTTCATCAATAACTCGTTATTTTGTTTGGCCACGAGAAGACGTGAAATTAGTTCAAAATATTGTTTAAATCTTTCTCTCAATATTGCTGTTGCAAGAGCATATTCGAGACACAAAATGTAGAAAATGTCTTCTTTAACATATCAGCATCAGTAATCTTATCTCCTCATAACAACAATTTTGAATTAGTTTTAAATAATGCAAAATTGTAATCACTTATTGATTTAAAATCTTGTAGCGTTAAATGAATCCACTCATAATAAGCTTTAAGAAGAATAACTATTTTTTTTATGATCATACCTTTCTTTCAAATTTTGCACAAGATTTGATGATCTTTTATTATAAGATATTCCATTTTTAATCCCTCGTGGAAATGATGACAAAGAAAAATCATAGTTTTTACTTTGTCATGACTCTATGATGGTTTTTCTTCTTTAATTGTTTCTCCCATGTTCTTAGCATCCAGGTGAATTTCAGAACACCTATGAAAAATAATTATTGTCATTAATGTCAAGGGCTGAAATTCTAATTTGTAAGGTTTATCATGGAATACTATCACAAAATATTGTATTTATATTAGAAATGTAATATGTACTAAATATGCAAAATAACATTTAATTTATTAATTATAATAAAAAGGAAAAAAACCAACCTACCTTTAGGATTTACCTTTAGCGATGAAAGCAACAGGAGCTCGTGCTGATAACGTGTTGTGAAATTGAGAAACACAACGAATATAGAGAAAATATAATTAATAATATATAAATGTAATAATAAATAATATAATATAATATAATAATAAAATAAAATAACTAAAATTATGAAAATTTAATAATATAAAAATTTAGTAGAAATTTGAAGTGAATTTCTCACTCATGTATGTGATTTTAAGATCCATCAAATGTCACTATTTATAAACAAAATGGTAAGTAGAATGTGGTCTTACATGAATACTAAGCATAAAAACTATAAGGCACATGAATAACATGAAAATTGACACATGACTTTGAGGATATTAAACAATGGACATCTATTTTTTATAATAATAATAATTTATATATTTAGGATTTTGGAAAAGGAAAAAAAGAAATATTATAAAAAGGTGTCTCGTTTTACGTGCATAACAAACCCTCACAATTCATCTTCTTCCTCGCTATCTTCACCGTCGCCAATCGCTGGATCTGCCAAGTGATTGTAAGATCTGACCGTTGCTCGTCGTCGTTCGTCCGTTAGCGTTCGTGGGTTCATCCGTTCGTCGGCGAGCCTCCACCCAATCGCGCCACAGGTCCTTGTCCGCAGACGCCGCACGCCTAAGCCGTCCAATCACCGCTTACCCTCTCGGATTCCAGCCGCTCGTCGCTGCCCAAGCATTATTGTCAGCCGCCGCTGACGTGGGTCTCGTTTCTGCCACCCCTTCCGCACTATGCTATCATCGATCTTTTGATTTTAGGTAAGATCTGGGTATTCTTACGAGGGTTGAGGTTTATCTTGAATAGTGAAGTAAGATAAGCTCAAACATTCAACCGAATATTCAACAGCCTTTTTTTATCGTTTGTTTTTGTAACTAGACAAGATGTATAAATATGCATCATTTATAGTTTGTAGAAATAATTTATAGAAGCTTACAAAAAAGCTACAAGATCTGTAAAAAAAATGTAACTTAGCTCTTGAATAAAACTCTTCTCCTTCCTACGGACACTATTTTACCGAACCACGTATATCATCTTGTAGATCTCTTCCTCTTCTTTCTCTTTACAACATTGCATGTTCTTCTTCTTCATACTCTCGACAATCCCTCGAACCAGAAAGAAAGAAAATGTTAGCAAAAGATTTCTGCAAAACGATAGAGAGAACGAAAGAGAAAAAGAAATTAATTGTTCTGAAAAATTCCCATCGAAAACAGAAAGTTTTCCTTCCATCAGGCAGATCATTCCACGCAGGAAGATGTGGAGCAAGGAGGACCAAGTTTTCTACCAACCAATTTAATTTGGGGCAAAACAACTTGGTGGATCACGATTTGGATCAGCAAAAAGGGCCAGCATTTCATCATTTGTGCTTCCATAATACAGAATATCAAGATTGCAGTTCTTGAAGATTCAAGATTCAAGTTTTTCACTCCAAGATGTAGTAGCAAGATTCAAAGTAGAGAAGTTCGACGACAAAGGAGATTTTGGCGTATGAAAGGTCAAAATCAAAACAATTCTCAGTCAACAAAAGGCTCACAGAGCTCTCTTGACCCATCAACTCTCCCAGCCCCATCAACTCTCCCAGCCTCAGTGACAACTCAAGAAAAAGAAGATAAATGACTCATTTGTGGTCAAATGAGTTGAAATGATGACAGAGACATGTGTTGCCACCACAAATGACTTATTTGTGGTCAAATGAGTTGAAATAATGACAGAGACATATGTTGCCACCACAAATGAGATCACAGAGGCTGATGTTTGGCACTAGAGATTAAGGCCTAGAAGTCCTATCTAAACAAGGGATTCTACCTAAAGATCTCTAAAGAAAATCTAACCTTTTGTGAACACTGTGCTTTAGGAAAGGCCACAAGGTAAAGCTTCAAATTGTCGTAGCCCATGTTATTAAAAATCCTTAACTTTCCATAGCATTTTATAACGCTATAAAAAATCAATTTTCGATAGCGTGAATTTAATGTTATAAAAACTTTTTATAGCCTTAGCAAAAAGTTATAGAAGATCTTTTATATCGATTAAAAAACGCTATAAAAAATTTTCATTTTTAGGTATGCTGTAGCTGATATTATTGAAAGTCCCTGATTTTTTATAGCTTTTTTTCAATGCTATAAACGCTATAAAAATTTCACTTTCGGTTGCATCATTTTAATGTTATGAAAAGATTTTGTAGTATTATAAAAATACTATGATTTACTTTTAATAGCATTAAAAAAATGTTATAATTAACTTCTAATAGCAATTTCTTAGTAGTAAAAGATGCTATGAAAACATATAACATCTTTAATCTCGTTGTGATAGTCAATTGTAATCAAGTGCATATCACATTTATATAACATGTTATATGAGTAACAAATTGCCACAAATGTAAACGTAAAATTAACTTCAATTTTATAAACATTTAAGACAATCAAGTGGATTTATATTAAAATAAATTTTCAAGAGTCTAAATGTATACATCACTCATAATGTGCTATTTCATCAATTATAAGAGTATTTCAATAGACATAAATAAATGCATATTTTTTATGGGATCATCATGGTTTTCAAATTACATTATAGGAAATGAAAAAAAGCAAAGTAACCTTAGCTTTCTAGTTTTCTTAAGATAAACATATATCCTTTAATCTTCATTTTTCAAACATGATGCATCTTGTCGTCTTCACATCTAACTATCTAATCAATATCGTATGTTTGACTCCTACAAAAAGAATATATATTTATAATCATCAAATTCACCTCAAACTCATTTATCAAATGTGGCCGAAGTTTTCAAGAATAGATTGAAAAGAATTAAATATCACATAGACTAGAAAAACTAAGATATAGACAAAAAAAAAAAAAAAAAAAACATGGTGCAAGTCCAAAAATTCTTTACCTCTAAGAAGTGAAGTCTATAGATTATAAATATTAAATTTGATCCAAACTCAATTTTGTTTGGCTTATTATGTACTAACACATAACTTGTTGGCCTCTCGGTTGACCCTACATTGGCAAAGTCATGTAGAATAAACATGATTATCATATGTCATCGTTAACGTATGTCAAGGCAAATTGATATGGTGAAAAGTCATCGACTGTATAAACTTTTAAAAGGCATGATTTTTTTATTAAATAAAAAAAGACACTATCAAGAACCTAGAGACAAACCCTATAGAAAACAATAAATATTTCAACCATGAAAGCAATAAAACTTGTAAAGATTAGAAAAAAAACTTCTCCAAAATCCATTTCTAAATTGAACAATAAAAATGTC
Source organism: Benincasa hispida (assembly GCF_009727055.1). Classification (NCBI taxonomy): domain Eukaryota; kingdom Viridiplantae; phylum Streptophyta; class Magnoliopsida; order Cucurbitales; family Cucurbitaceae; genus Benincasa; species Benincasa hispida. Next base: position 5,835,110 of record NC_052351.1, on the reverse strand, counting down.
TTAGTTTCAAACTAATACAATAATGGTAAGGGCATATACTCTTACCTTCACGTCACCTTAAAAATTAACTTGAAGACTCCTAATTAGTTTTAAAGTACAAATAGAGATTTTCCCAGGTTTATAAATTAATAGACAATGTCTTAATTGATTGATCTAAACAAAGTTTTAACATATAAAACTTATAAAAGATGACTTGAATCCTAGCTTAAAAGTGTTCGAAGGAATCCAAAACTGCAAAAGAGTCCTAACACTCCAACACAAAAAACTTTTGTGCTAAATACACATAAATTGTGTTATTATACACGCCAATGTCCAACATAAGAAGATAAGTCGCTAGATTGAATAGTGAAACCATAAATATAAACATGACAAAACAAAATCACTTCCAAACATGTCATTAGAGCATCAATTTAATTAAAAACCATATATGAAAAGCAACCCAGAATCATGAGCTGATTTAAAAGCAGCAATACCATCTACATGTTTAGCACAACCAATATTTTGCAATTATTCTCAAATAACATACTAGATTAAAAGTACATGATATCATTTAAACTATCAAATCATTCTAATTTGCTAAATCAAACATTGAAAATATATGGTATGATTAAACATAGACCTCCAGCTCGAGGCATAAATTATAGAAGGAAAAAGGTTTGCATTATTAAAGTAGAGAAGATAAAATTAGTAATAAAAGTTGGGGAAATGCAATTGGGTACTTTGCTTGCTGAATCAAAATACAAAATAATAAGGGAGTGAATTTAATTCACAACCTCGTATTGAGCTTACCCAGAAGACAAATCAAGCCACGGAGGGCCAAATTGCAATAAATAAAAGAAAAAAATGTGTTGAATTAAGTTGAAAGCATAATTAAATGGTTACATGTAATAGAAATCAACAACTAATAGAGAGCAGACGGGAGAAAAGGGAACTTTTCTTTTGCTGTTTGTTATATATATATATATATATATTATGAACTTGGATTGCTAACATGTGGATGTTGTCATATTATTTTCAAGGACTCAATTTGGCTAATAACATGTAGAATAAGAATAATGATCCATTTCGTTAATGTCATCTATACCATAGCAATCAATGAATCGAGAAATGAAGTACAGAGATGGTAGAAAATGTAAAATGAAAAATTCAAACCATGAGAGAGTTCCAAGGCAAGAAAAGTAGAGATCATCAAAGAGATTTGTGAGGCTATAAATGTAAACAAAAAACCCAAATAAAAGGCAAAAACAAATGCAGTATAACTCAATATGTTACAAATGAAAACTGCAGAAGTAGTCCTTCCCATTTCTAACTTAAAACTGTATTAGAAAAGATTTAAGAAAAATACAGAAAAGAAAAATTACCTAAATGCCAAAGTACACCAAGAGCTGATGAGTTTGGTGGATATATCATCAATAACAGTCTGGAGTTATTGAAATTGAAAAAACAGTATTCCAAAGTTTCAAGTTTATTGATAATGAAATGAATGTGAACTAACCTTGTAATGCGGCAAAAAAATTGTTTAGGTTTCACGCTCATACAAAGACCAATCAAACAGTCACCATACTACAATGTTGAATAGTCGGAGTGACCTGTGAGATAAACACTAGTTCAGTGAACGATTTAGGAATTAAAGTATATATATATATAAAATATACTTTAGTGGAGTGACCTGATAGTTAATGAATATTGATTAATTCGGTCAGAAGAGTTTAGCAAATTAATCTCAGATCTTTAGAGCTCATGATATATAGGTCCATTAGGTCCACTACTAGCTCACAAACATATTAAATCTTAGAATAGCGTGATGAAAGAGTCTAAAACGTTCAAATTCGATTTAAGGGAATTATCAATTATAAGTGATAGTTAAACGTTTAGTAATGGAATTAAACGAAATTGGAGAGTTGGAGAATATTTTAATATGATTTAAATATTAATTACATGAATAGGGATTCATGTTTGGAATTTGTGTTTTATTAATTTAATATTTTATATTAAATTAATTTAATTAATTAATTATTAAGAATTAATTTTAACTAAAATTAATGTATTTTATTTAAATATTAATGATTGAATTAATATTTTGTAAAATTAAAATTCATTTTAAAATTTGAAATTTAGATTTTCAAATTAAATTGATTTTTAAAGAAAAATCAGTTAAGATGGATGGAATAAAATTGGTGGAAAATTTCCACTTTTTTCCCACTCAATAAACCACCTTATTATCTATTCAAATTGGGTGTGTTTTGTTGTCAAGTTGATGAACAATATGTTTGCATGATAATTTTTAATAAATGAAATTCAATCAGTTGAGTAATTCATTCATGCATTGATGAAATTTTGAAAATTTTGATGAAGTGTTCTTCAACTCTTTGATACCAAAACTAGAAAACATCTCCAAAATTCCTTAAATTATTTATCATTTTGGATCCCATAATCTAATCTAGGCCAAGAGAATGGTAAAGAAGATCGAGTGGTGGTCTACAAGCTATTGAAGAAGAAACTTGTGCTGAGGAGTTGCTGATTTAAAGGCATTCTTTAAAGTAAAACTTGAAACCCTATTTCTATTTTTCTGACCTTGCATGCTTAATTTCTAAAATTAATGGAATTAGAGTGCTTAAGATCCTAATTATTTTCGTATGTTGATTGTCAACACCAACAAGGATGGGTTTAATTTTCACTAGATGCCCATCCCGTTTTCATGTTTTCAATTGTTCATAATCTCATGTTTCTTTGATGATTTACAATATGCTTGTCCCACCAGTATGCATTCATTTGCAGATATGTATGCATTGCCTGACCTCAGTAGTAAGGTTACTTACAGAGTATTTTATACTCATTTTTATTATGTTATGTTTTTCAGATAAGCGTAAGGACATATCGATGGATGACAGGAGAAATCAGTGGTTGTGTCACTGGGACTAGACAGATGCTTCCGCTCACATTTCCATGTTTTCATGTTTTAAATCTCAGTTTTGCCGATAGATTTAAAAAAACTATTAGTTCTTGTATTGTTAGATGTTTTAGTTATTTTTTTTTTCCAATGTTGTTTTATTTTTAGGGGTACCATGATCAAAGATTTTCAGTTATTTAGATTTAATAAAAGTTATTCATTTTATAAAAAGAATGTGGTTTTAGTCCATCTATAAAAATGGTCATTTTGAGATGTATGCATGCATGTAGTAATGGCTTAGTATAAGTCCTAGGGATCCAAGTCGTTACAGTTGCTATCAGAGCCCAAGTTTTTGGTTCTGTAGATTGACTTACTATATATATCTAGATTGTCCCATTTGGCAAATAACGGATTCCTCGTCATCGCCAAGTATGTCCCTTAAGAAAAGTCTCTAAGATAATATGCAGAAGATTATGATGAATTTACAATCGTAATTGACATGTTTTCTTGATGAAGAGTTTGTTAAAGGTCGGCTACATATGATTGTTAGGAAATGGTACAAGTTAGAGGAAGAGGCAGTCATAGGATTGCTAGGGGGGGGGGGGGGGGGGGGGGGGGGGGGGGGGGGGGGGGGGGGGGGGGGGGGGGGGGGGGGGGGGGGGTGGGGGGGGGGGGGGGGCCGCGAAATAAATTTTCCCCAAGGTTGAAACCCATAGTTTGATCACAAGTTTAAGATCCACTAGTCTGGGACCCTTCTGCGTTGGGAGTGCAAGACCCACAAGTTCATAACCCTCCTCCACTAGAGGATCCCCTGCCTCTTAGTGACCCTTCTGGGTTAGGGTCGCAGAAAACTCAAACATGAAGTCGAACGCAGAAAATGACTATGCCATCGTTGACATCGATTCCCCTAGTTATGCTAACTGAGTATACTAATTTGGTAGCAGCAATAGGGGAAGCGGTCACGACAACAATCCTAAATAAGGTGAAGGATATGATAAACGAGCGAATGGCCTAGTTTGTCCAGTCCTGGTAAGTACCACCCCCACAAACCCCAACGTCGCAAGTTTAGGCCCAGAGCTAGAACCAGAACCAAAATATGTATACTTTTCAGTGGAGGTCAAACACCTTTAGGATTTTTGTACAACCCACACACTTTCAAGAGTCACCGAAGAACTCTACTAATGCTTAGTTATGGCTATCAACAATCGAGACGATATTCCGATATATGAAATGTCTAAAGGATCAGAAGGTGCTTGATCATTTAGGTGAAGTATACAATCGTGAAGGAAAAACTTAGTGATACGACCGTTTAGTAAAACAAGAGCGTTGAACGACCGTTTAGTAAAAGATAAGCGATCGTTTAGTAAGTAGCGCGCACGGGTTTAAGTGATCGTTCAGTAAACAATATTATCGTATAGGCTATGATTTACTAAGCGATGAATCTTAAGAATCGCAACACACCGTGAGCTATTTAAGCATCTCAAATGATTCTTTATCTTACTCATCAATAAGAAAATAGAAGAGACATCGATCAATTATCCTATAACTGTCCACTTAATAAATTATAAATATAGTCACATTATATTCATAACTTATGGTTTAATATCTTATATTAACCATAGTATTTTTTTCTCCACTAGATATAAATTATATTTATATCCAATTTCCTCTAAATTAATATATCTCATTCATAAAGTCAATTATATCACATATAATTAACTAATTCAATTATATCATATATAATCGTACTCCCTCTTATCAATTTGAACATTTTAAACTGACCCAAAAACTTATTCTCAATTTGTATCCAAGCTACCAAGGGAACCTTACGGACCTATGGCTAAAACTCCAACGATACGTGAATAACTGACTAAACTCTTTAGTCACGATATTCACCATCCGTTAACTACCAGACATTCTACTAAAGACTGACAGTTGAACTCTTCTTACTATAGATATATTTCTATGTTCATCGAATATAACTAATCATTAGTACGATGACCCTTCACAGATGCCCGTAAGTACAGCTGGCCCAATTTACCATTTTGCGCCTGTAGTTACATCTTACTCCTTAAGTACCACCGATCCCTCTAATGAACAATACAACACAGTCCTACTATGTGTGAACATCTCTCGGGCCATGAGAAGGTGTGTGGCACCACATCATTCAAGTCCTGGGATCAACCCTTAAGGAGCAATCTATCTACTTACCCCTGCTTCAGAGAATGAGTGAACTTCATCTTGTGTAGCTGAGTTCCCAACTCCCGAATCAGACAAATTCCCAAAGTAGTAGGTTTGAGTTGGCGCTCTGGCCACTCGCACCCAAGCAAATCAAAGAACCGCCCTCAATGGCAAGAGTTCCCAACTTACTCAGGATTGAGGTCATGTTACCCATGGTCATCCGAGTGAAGTGAAGTCTCTGTCATGAATGGGGTTATATAACGAGACGTTAACACTTTGTGATCAGGACTTATACAAACTCTTTGTGTAGTACGGCCCCGCTCGCATGTCCCCTACACGAATGATCAAGATCAGACTATCTGTGAAAAAGCCACAATACTTGTAAGCAGGCCGTATCCGTAGCATTACCAAGATAAGGTTTCCCTTCTATATCCATATGTTATAGACCATTTTGGTTATCAATTAAGAAATGATCCACTTATATGTCACCACATACATTCGTACAAACTATTTACAAACTACAGGACACGAGACTTTAGGGCATCAACCTCAACACATACATGCAAAGACACTTCATTTGGCAGTTGAGATGGACTTCTAGTGAGAGGGTGAATGCTTAAAAGTCATTTGAGGTGGGTCCTTCCTTGAGTCAAAAGAGGAAGGTAAAACAAAGAGCTCTAGAGCCATCGCAGAAGAGCCAATATTCAGAAAAATCATTTCGACACCTCAAGTAGCAGGCTTCCGAGTTAGGAATGGTTGTGAAAGACCGACCAGTGTGTAGTTCTTGTGAGAGGTGAATTGGGACACTATTTGGCTTGTAGTGAAGTGTGCTCCATTGTAAACAGGAGGACACATGGCTAATAAATGTCCTAAAAGAAGCTCCTCGGGAAGTAAGGGTAATCTTCTAGTGTGGATTAGGAGGATTCGAGTCGTCAGCAATAGCTAGGTCAGGTTTATTTAGTCACTCGGCAAAAGATCGAAAAGTCAAGCACTATGGTGATAGGTATGCTCCACCAATCTTGGGACACTATAAATTCGTGTTGTTTAATTCTAGCTCATCTCATTCATTTATATCATCAGTATTTATGTATTATCCTATGTTAGAATTAGAAACTTTGCATTGTGTTTTATCAGTTTGTACTCCATCTAAAGAAATTATGTCAGCAAATGAAAAGATAAAAGCATATCAGTTTGAGATAGCCAAACATACACTTAATGCAACTTTAATAGTCTTAGACATGCGTGATTTTGACGTTATATTAGGCATGAATTGATTGGCTACTAACTATGCCAATATAGAGTATTCCTATAAGGAGGTGATTTTCAACCCTCCTACGGAAGCTAGCTTTAAATTTAAAGGGGTCAGGACCGTGGTCTTGCCTAAAGTAATTTCAACTATGAAAGTCAACAAGTTGCTTAAACAAGCTACCTAGAATATGTTCGCCAGTGTGGTTGATACCAGAGAAACTGAGGTCACATTGACTTCAAAGCTGATGGTAAGAGACTTATGACACACTAAACTGAGGTCACATAAGCCACAATTAAAGCTCAAATAACTAATTTCTAGCAATAACAATCAACTAAAAAGGGTTTCAAAACCTTGTACTCACTAAAATCCTGCGAAACAACTTCAAATCTGCTGGAAAATGACTTATGACACACCAAAACAACCTTCGAACTGCTGGACAGTATCTCAAGACCATCAAACCTCCAAATCTAGCATCCAACCATAATGGGTAAATTAAAATTCAAACCAAAATCAAGTGGGTAACCAAAATTAACCAAAAAAAAATTCATGAATCTCTTTACCCACTAGATCCCCCACCGATCGTGGAGTTCACGATGGCGGCGACTGGAAAAACCAAGCAGAACGATGGCTGGATGTCGGATCTAGCGGGTCTGAGACGAATAACGAAAATTGGCGTGAACGGACTTGGTGGTGGAACTGACTGAAGGCAGCTCGACGGACATACCTACGGCGCTGATTTGACCGGTGAAGAAGGCATCAGACGATCATCGGGTGCGAGCGCTGGAGGGATGCGACGAAGAAACTTGCGACGATGGAACTAGGGCGTCCCTTTCTGTGATGAAAGCTGTCGTTGATGAAACTGATGACGCGGGTTTGACGATCAGCGGCAGCAGCGAAGGGCAGTGAGCAGCGTGAAGGGGTTGGGCGGCGGACGAAGAAGATGAAGATTTGGGGGGACGTCTCGATGACATGAGGGTTAACTGAGAGAGGGAAAGGGAAATAAAAAGAAATAAGAAAAAAAAAGGGAAAAAAGAAAAGGAAAAGGAAAAAAATATAATATAATATAATAACATATTTACTTTATTTTATTTTATTATNAAAAAGAAAAGGAAAAGGAAAAAAATATAATATAATATAATAACATATTTACTTTATTTTATTTTATTATTATTATTTCCTTTTTCATTTCATTCTATTAAATTCCTTTCCCCCCAAATCTTCAAAAGCAACAATTCCCCTTCCAATTTGAAAATAATAATTTTGGTCTAGGGCATGTAACTTTAAAATAATAATTTTGGTAGGAGGGAAACCAAATTTGAGAAGAAAATGAAAATGGGGGAGGGAAGAAAAAAAATAAATATCAAAAAAATATTATTTTTATATTTTACTTGACACGAAAAACGTGTCAAGTAAGATCTTATATTACTTGAAACGAAAAACGTGTCAAGTAATAGATCGCATTAAAATATCCGAAATATTCCATCAATCTCCACTTTTTTTAACCCTTTTACTCGACCTTTTCTTTTCTAAAAAGTCATTACTTGACCTTTTTTTCAAAGAAACGTCAAGTAGTTAAAAACTGCAAGTGTCAAGTAATGTAGATTTTGTAGTAGTTAATTTTTTCCACGCCAAGAAAAGTAACGATTGAGCTAGACATGTTGATACAAAAAAGAATTACTTATATTAGACACTTGTGCAAAAAATCATTTTTTTATTTTAATCCAACCAGTTTAGCAAAAACTAATAATGAATCCAACATTATTTATTTTGTAATGATACTTCAGTGAGGCAGAATAAATGCCACCTTGAGGTGAACAGTTACTCCTTCACTGAATTGAGACAATCTTAATCAAACATTATATCAAAATAACTCTTATTCCTATAATATTTTATTACCATTGATTTGGTCTAGAAATCATTAACTGACTTAACATTTTCTTACAAGTGTAACCCTTCATTTTCAACCCTATAACTCCGTCCCATCCAGTCAATCAGGCAAGAACATGATTGGAACAATTGATTATAGCAATCTTATCCATTTCTACAGTTTGATTCGTTTTTTTCGCATGCAAACACCTTCCTAAGGAGGATGCTCCCAGTGCGCCACGAGGTCGAGCATGGAAATGACTTTTCAAACCAATGAATGAGACTTCATAATGTGTTGACACACGTCCTTCTCCTACTTACTATAAACACTTTCTCCATTCATCTTGATATTGACCTATGCAAATACCTTCCTAAGGAACCGTGCACCAAAGACACCACCAGACCGAGCATGAAACTCAGTTTGTGAACTTTTAGGGAGAGCGTGAGTGGAGAAACGACATATCATATACATGTTTTTCCTCCCACTAAGTGTTTTTCAAAAGATGGGTTTATTAACTTAATAAAATCCGACTAATCAATTTTTAGCAAAATCCTTGTTAATTTTCTCAATATAATGCAGATGCTAAATAATTTAACAATATGTGATTTCATTCATTAAATTCTTTAACAAAATTGATCACATATTTCATGCTTATAAAATATTTACCCAATTCAACTTCTAGGTTCGTTCCTAGGTAGAGGTGTTCTATTTTCGTTAGCTTAAAAACCTCAGCCTAGACAGAACATTCCTTAGACAAAAGTCCCTTATGGGCAATTATTTTATAAATTTAATCTTTTAATCAGAGTTCATTTTAATCCTACTAAAACGAATCAAAAGATTAACCTATTTCTAATCTCATTAGAACATGTTTAACATAAGTCTAGGTCAATTAATTTTAAGCCATTTAAAATTAATTTGAACCTATGTTTGCATGCAACTCTTGATTATAGATTTTAGATCAAATTTCATTACTTTTATAACCGTTATAAAACAATGAAAAAACAAAATCTATAAGTTTTCATTTGGTGTCATTTATTAAAATATAGCGCTTATATTAATCTAAGTAATGTCATGCTCAATGCAAATTTCTTTTTCATTGTAAAATATAACTCTTATATTAAACAATCATTAAGCATCATCAACCATCGTGCCATATACACTATAACGATTATAATATTCCATGATGCATGAACATGCTTAATGTACCATACATTTAAATAATATAACATTTATATTAAGATGCATGAACATGCTAATTTAATCATGCATTCAAAATATAACACTTATATTTATATTGAAGGATCCAATGAAGATCCTTGAGCGGAAGATGGGATCGAATCTAAACCCAAAACTCATAGAATATAAATTTTACAGCAAACATACACAATATTATGCATTTAAATTAATATACATCATGCTTAAGAAAATAAGAAGAGAAAAGGGAAGAGGAGACTCACCCTTGATCAACGAAATGTTCACAGTATTCTCTTCTCTGTAAAATACAAACAGATCAAAAACCAAATCAGCACCACCACGAAGAAACCTCTGTGTTCTCTAGGATGAGAATCACAGGAGTTGTGGGCTCTATGATTTTTATTTTATTTTTATTTTATTTTATTTTATTATTATTATTATTTATTTATTTTTTTTGTTAAGGGAAAAATTGAGAGAGGGGAAGAGATCAAACATTGAAAAAACAAAGTACACTCCTTTGTGGGATCAAGGAAGAAGACGATTAAAACTTCCCTACTGTAAACTACCCACAGATAACGTGGGTTGAGACAAAAAAATGGGAGGGAAGTTATTTCTGTCCCAATTAATTCAAAATAAATAAAAAAATATATATTTAATTTGAATTAATTGATATAATATATGTATATATAATAACTAATTTATTATACATATATATAACTATATGTAATATCACATATAATATATAACACATAGTTCAATATTGTATCCAACAATATAACTTATGGTTTAATTCTCTCAATAGCGATATTTAATATAAATCTCATTTATATTAAATTTAATTATATGAATCCAATTCATATAATTAATATTTGAATCATATTCAAATATTTAAATTCTCTCATTTAAATTACTTAATATCATAATGTATCAAATACATTATAGTAATTATATCATATATATAATTAAGATTTAATTAATTATATCATATATAATTAATTCCCTTAATTAATTTGAAAAATTCAAATTAATTCGAAAAACTAATTCTCATTAATCTCGTTAAGCTACTGAAAGGACCTCATGAACCTGTAGCTTGAATCTCCAACAGTACGTAAATAATTAATTAAATACTTTAATTAAATTATTCACCATCCGTTAACTGTTGGACACTCCACTAAAGACTAACAACTGCACTTTTTGCACTACAGATATATTTTTGTGTCCACTGGATATAACCAATCAACGATACAATTGTTGGGTTGATGTCCTAAAGTCTCGTGTCCTATAGTTTGTAAACAGTATGTACGAACACTTGTGTTGTTAATATATGATATTTACTTCACATCTTGTTTTTTGCTTGGTTAATTGTTTTATTTGCTTTACCACAAACCAATAAACATAAAATCTCTAGTTATCTGTATGTGATTCAAGCATCTATGTGGTGACATACAAGTAGATCATGTCTTGAATGATAACCAAAATGGTCTGTAGTATATGGATATAAGAGGAAAACCTTATCCTAATAACGCTACTGATGCGGCCCGCTTTGTGAAATGGTCACAAGTGTTGTGACTTGTCACAGATGGTCTGATCCTGATCATTCGTGTAGGGGACATGCGAGTGGGGGCGTCCTATACAAAGAGTTTGTATAAGACTTGATCACAAAGTGTTAACGTCTCGTTACGTAACACCGTTCATGACAGAGACTTCACTTTACTAGGATGACATAGGTAACATAACCTCAATTCTGAGTGAATTGGGAACTTCTGCCATTGAAGGTGGTCATTTGATTTGTATGGGTGCAAGTGGCCAGGTCACCGATTCAAACCTACCATTTTGGGGATTCGTCTGATTTGGGAGCTCGGAACTCAGCTACACAAGATGGAATTCACTCCTTCCCCGAGGCAGGGGTAAGTAGATAGACATCTCCCTTAAGGGCTGATTCTAGAACTTGAACAATGTGGTGTCACACATCTTCTCTTGGCCCGAGAGGTGTTCACACATAGTTGGACTATGTTATATTGTTCATTAGAGAAATCAGTGGTACTTAAGGAGTGAGATGTAACTACAGGGGAAAAATGGTAAGTTGGCTCAGCTGTACTTACGAGCATCTGTGAAGGATCATCGTACTCATGATTGGTTATATCTGGTGGACATGGAAATATATATATGGTAAGAAGAGTACAATTGTTGGTCTTTAGTGGAATGTCTGATAGTTAACGGATGGTGGATCTCGTGGCTAAAGAGTTTAGTCAGCTATTCACGTATCGTTGGAGCTTCAAGCAACAGGTCCATTAGGTCTCTGGGTAACTTGGATAAAATCGAGAATCAGTGTTTAGGTCAGTTTGAAATGTTCAAATTGATATGAGGGAGTTCGATTATATATGATATAATTGGACTGGTTAATTATATATGATATAATTGATTAACTGTATGAAATGCATTAATTTTGGAGGAAATTAGATATAAAAATGATTTATATCAAATGAAGGAGAAATTACTATAGTAGATATATGATATCAAATTATAGGGTAAGAGTATAATATGATTATATTCATTACTTATTAAATTGGTTAATTATATGATAATTGGTCGAAAATCTCTCATCGATCGTGCATTAGTGGGAGAATCTGAAGTCGGATATTGTTATCGAAGAATAAAATGAAATTTTGTTTCATTTTGCAGAAGGTTCGAAAATTCGCAATCGGTGTGAAAACATAACGATCACATAGTTTGAGAGCCTATGCGATAGTCGCTCATCGCCTAAAAGATCGCACACCAGTGCCTAAACGATCGCACGCCCATCCCTAAACGATTGCTTAGCTTTTCTAAACTATCGTATATTGTGCCGCATTTTCTAAATGATCGTCTACCAGTTATTAAACGTTCTCTTAGTAAAACCTACACGATCGTGTAGCTTCTTCTAAAGGATAAGCACATAGTTATACGATAGCTTTTTCTCTCCCACTAGCTTATCGCCTACACAATTTGTTTTTTCTCCAACCGCTACCAAATTCACAAAAGATCACACTTTTGATTCTCACTCCGAGAATACCAAGGGCTCCTTTTGGTGGTGTCGTCCCCGCTGCTGTTCACTTATTCGTGACTGTTCGTGTCGCTGCCGTTCGTGTAGATGATCATGTTGCTGTAGCCCTGTCTCTTATACACATCTAGATGTGTATAAGAGACAGGTTGGGGTTGATGCCCTAAAGTCTCGTGTCCTGTAGTTTGTAAATAGTATGTACAAACACTTGTGTTGTTAATATATGATATTTACTTCACATCTTGTATTTTTCTCGATTAATTTTTTTATTTGCTTTACCACAAACCAATAAACATAAAATCTTTGGTTCTCTATATGTGACTCAAGCATGTAGGTGGTGACATACAAGTGGACCATGTCTTGAGTTATAACGAAAATGTCTGTAGTAAATGGATAAATGAGGGAAACCTTATCCTAGTAACGTTACGGATGCAGCCCACTTTGTGGAATGCCACAAATGTTGTGACTTGTCACAAATGGTATGATCCTGATCATTCGTGTTGGGGACATACGAGCGGAGGCGTCCTATACAAAGAATTTGTATAAGACCTAACCACGAAGTGTTAACGTCTCGTTATATAACACCGTTCATGATAGAGACTTCACTTCACTAGAATGACCATAAGCAACATGACCTCAATTCTGAGTGAGTTGGGCCTCCTGCCATTGAGGGCGGTCCTTTGATTTGTATGGATACGATTGGCTAGGTCGTCGATTCAAACCTACCATTTTGGAGATTTGTCTAATTTAAGAGCTGGGAACTCAGCTACACAAGATGGAATTCACTCCTTCCACGCGGTAGGAGTAAGTAGATAGATGGCTCCCTTAAGGGCTGATTCCGGTGCTTGAACGATGTGGCGCCACACACTTTCTCCTGGCCCGAGAGGTGTTCAAACATAGTTGGACTATGTTGTATTGTTCATTAGAGGAATCAATGGTTCTTAAGGAGTGAAATGTAACTACAGGGGCAAAATAATAATTTATGCCAACTGTACTTACGATCATCTATGAAGGATCATCGTACTCATGATTGGTTATACCCGATGGACACAGAAATATATCTGTGGTAAGAAGAGTTCAACTGTTGGTCTTTAGTGGAATCACCGACAGTTAACAAATGGTAGATCTCGTGGCTAAAGAGTTTAGTCAGCTATTCATGTATCATTGGAGCTTCGAGCAACAAGTCTATTAGGTCCTCTGGGTAGCTTGGATAAAGTCGAGAATTAGTGTTTGGGTTAATTTGAAATGTTCAAATTGACAAGAGGAAGTTCAATTATATATGATATAATTGCACTGGTTAATTATATATGATATAATTGGTTAAATGTATGAGATACATTATTTTGAAGGAAATTAGATATAAATATGATTTATATCAAGTAAAGGAGAAAATACTATAGTAGATATGTGATATCAAACTATAGGATATAAATATAATATGATTATATTTATTAATTAATTAATTGATTAATTATATGACAATAAATCATTTTTTCCATGTTCGTACATGGTTAGTGGGCGGCGTTGGTTATGGTAACCGATGGGTTAAAATGAAAAATGTTTTCATTTTTGCGTAGATGTTCATTCGCCCAAAAAGAATTCGTGAAGCGTGCGCTGGTGATTCAAAATGTTCACTTGAGAGCCTATGCGATAGCGTTTTCCATCTAAACGATCGTATACTTCGTGCCTAAACAACCGCACACTATTGCCTAGACGATCGGATAGCTTCTCTAAACGATCCTATAGTATACCGATTTAGCTAAACGATTATATACCTTTTCCTAAACAATCGTTCAGCAAATCCTACACGATCGTGTAGCTCCTCTATACGATAAGCACTTCTGCTATACGATACCACTATTTTCTTTCCCACATGCTTATTGCCTACACGACTCGTTTGTCCTTCATCCTCTACCAAATTCACCAAAGCCCACCCTTTGGATTTTCACTCTGAGAATACCCGGGGCTCATTAGTGGTGGTGTCGTCCCCGTTGCGGCGTTCGTGTTCGTGTTGATCATGTTGTTACAGTCGATGTTTCCGTCGGGTGTTGGTAGATCTATTGGAGGGATCCGTTGCGTTGGGGTTCTGAAGTTCGAAGATAGTCTCCAACTGGTATGGAACCCTTTCCCTGTTAATTATCTTGTTCTGAGCATGCCGATAATTAGATTTATTTGTATAACTGTATGTGTTGAATGTATATAATTTTTATTTCGATCATAGTGAGATCGGAGCGATCTGAACACGCTCATGGAACTCTCGGTATGAGATCCTTCGGCCATACTCGTTGTATAGATTATACAAACTCCTTGTATAGATTATCCTCACTCATATGTCTCCACATGAATGATTAGGATCAGATTATTTATAGCACTTTATAACAATTGTAACATCTACAAAGCGGGCCATACTCGTATTGTCACAAGGATAAAGTATCCAGCCTTATCCATCTACTACAAACCATTTAGGTTATCACTTAAATATGATCCACCCGTATGTCTCTACATACATGTTTAAGGTACAAGATAACCTTGGTTGTTAGTTTATTGGTTTATGGTTAACGCAACTAATTTTGAAATAAAAAATCACATATTTTATTACATAAATAAAATGTTTGTACAATACAATTACAAACTATAGAACTCTACGAGATTTGGGGCATCAACCTCAACATATACATGATGCATGAACACGTTTATCCCAAGGTGGGATTTTAATCTAAATGGCATACATTATACACCATTCAACACTAACTTAAATCATACATCTCATGCATAATTAAATTAAATAACAATTAATTGGATCGAACTTTGACACCTAGAAAGCAATTAATTAATTAAATTAATATAAAATTTATACGAATTTAAGTAATTAAATAAATTAAATTACAAAGAAAATTAGGACAAAAGACTCAATGCAACCACCTTTAGCAGCTTCTCGCACTCATCGCACAAGCCTGTTTGATCCTCGGAGCGTCGTAATGCTGAGGGTCAGCATCGTGATGTTACGAATGTTGCACGCTGCCTCGCCTTCGCAATGTTACAATGTTGTGATTGCAACATCGCGACGCTGCAAGGCAGAATGCCCCAAATTTTGCAATTTTCTATCTCCGAACATCTTTGAAAGCCTCCATTTCTCCCCCAACCTCTTCAAAAACTATTGCTCTTTATATCGACATGGACTTTCAGACTCAAAGCAAGAAATTAAATGCCCAAAAACACCGGGCCCTTACATTTTAATCAAAATAAAATGCAAAATCTATGTGCCAAAAATCGTAAACATCTAATATTGCAAATCGACATTAGAACATTCCAAATGTAGAACATCAAACCCTCCTCTAAGCTAGATTTTGTTTCAAAAACCAAACCAAAAATCGAAAATGCAAGAAAATTGTCTCTAATACCAATTGAAGGGAACGAATCCCAAGCAGAAGCTTGTGAACGACTTGTATTTCGATTTTTTGTTTTATATGAAACAAAATCAGAATAGAATAGAACCAAAACATAGGATAAATCATGTTTATACATTCCACATGCCTTTTAATAAGAAGAAAAGGGAAGAATAACATTTTCTTACCTTTGTAGATCCCTTTATCTTCATGAAAATCCCAAGTTTTTTCCCCACAGCGTATTTTCAACGAACAATGAACACCACCATAAGAGAGACCTCGATATTCTCTTGGAATCCAAGGGTATAAGAGTGGTCTATAATCCTTGGAGGAGGAATGGTGGAGAGAAGAAAGTGTTTGAGAGAATTTTGGGAGAATTTGGAAGCTAGGTTTTCACAAAATGAGTTCGTTTTTTAATTTGGGCAAAAGAAACAATTTATATGAAGAAGTGTTTACCCCTTCTCCAAGTATTTCCATATTTTTCCATAGGGCTCAATTAATCAAATAACATTTATTTGATTTATTAGAAAACCTAATAAATAACTATATATATTAAATCTAATTTAATGTATATAGTTCATTAATTAAATAAACATCATATATTTATTTATCTCCACCTCTTATAATTAACTAATACTCAATGAATCTGATTCATAAAAATTCATTATTTGAATCCTATTCAAATATTTCTCTCTTAATTATAGATCAAATCTATAATTAACCATATCATATTAATCTCATTAATATGCTATTCTATCAATTGATTGAATAATTAAAATCATTCTTCTTGTATTTCCTTTCATGAGTTATCGAGGCGACTTTATGGACCAAAAGAATAGAAGCTCCAATGATATGAGATTAATTGATTAAATTTCTTTATTCTAGTTAATCAATATTCATTAACTATTGGGCACTCTACTAAAGATCGATAGTTGCACTCTTCGCACTATAGATTTATTTCTGTGTCCAGATCCTTCATAAATGCTCATAACTACAACTGGCTCAAAATACGTTTTATCCATGCAGTTACATCTAACTCCTTAAGTACCATTGATTCCTCTAATGAACGAACAGTTGATAGTCCAACTATAAACTAACACCTCTCGTGCCAGTGAGAGGTAGAAGTCTCATTGTTCAAGACCTAAAACCAGCTATTGAGGGAGCAATTTATCTACTTTCCCAAGGAATGAGAAGAATTGAATTCCATCTTCTGTAGTTGTGTTCCTACAAATCCCCAAAATAGTAATCTTATTGAGTCGACTACCATGGCCACTCTCACCCATATAGATAAAAGCACTGTCGTCATAAACAGAGTTCACAACTCACTCAAGATTAAGGTCAAGTCTTCTATGGTCATCCTAGTGAAATGTAAGTCTCTTCTACAAGGTAACCATTATGTTTATGTTACAATTGTCGTAAAGTGTCAATCTCAACACATTACACCTATGCATTGATTATAAAGAGCTAAAATAGGTAACCATCAAGAATAAGTACCCTCTCTTCAGGATTGATGACCTATTTAGTCAGTTACAAGGAGACAGTGTTTTCCAAGATCAATCTATACTCAGGATACCATCAATTGAGGATAAAGGACAACAATATTCCTAAGGCAACATTTCATTCTAAATATGGACATTATGACTTCATTGTAATGTTTTTTGGCTTAACTAATGCTTCAACGGTATTTATGGACCTGATGAATAAGGTGTTCAAGGAATTTTTTGACACATTTGTAATAGCTTTTATTGATGATATCTTGGTTTATTCTAATACAGAGGTTGAACATGTAAGTCTTTTCAAGTAACGACGTTATAAAGAGAGAATAATCATTTCGTGGTCTGATCTTATACATTATGAGGCGGAATGGCATCTTCACTAGATGTCGTCTAGCATACTTTGAATAAACATAATTATTTCCTTAACCTAATTAATTACTTGCTTAATTCATGCTAATTATCCAAGGGATTAAGAAAACGTCGTAGAGAAAGTGAATTACGGATGAACGAAAATAGACAAAGAAATGATAATGGAAATGATCATAACATTCAATACTAAGATTAAGCGTCTAATACACGGTGTGAATGATAGACTAAGAAGATGAATACAAGTGATGATAAAAACATAGAAATAAATAAAGAAGAGTGTCAACATCTTAACATAGATCTGGACAGTGGTTTTGCTTATGGGCAAGTGGAATGAATGAAGAGAAGAGCTTCCCTCTCAGACTTGCTCGTCTGGTAGAGGTGACCTTCGTACAGAGCTTCAACATTGAGGATCAGAACGATTCTTGCCCAGAGACTCACCTCTCGGCCTTGACTCTTAATTCTTCCCGAATCTACTCTGATTAGTCGCTCAGAATTACCGTAATGACATCCCTCGCAAGCAGTTAATCCTGCTTGCCCAAGTCAATGGTCTCCATGCGTCAATCCACATCACCCCCGTAGTAAGGCTCAATCTGTTGACCATTGATTTTAAATGTGTTGTTCCCGTCTTCAGTTGTCAGTTCCACTGCGCCATGAGGAAAGATAGTCTTAATGTGGAATGGCCCAGACTAGTGAGGCATCAACTTCCCTGGAAAATATCGCAAACGTGCGTTAAACAATAATACCTGTTGAACTTCGACGAATGGCTGGTTGTTTATGCGGTCGTCATGCCACTTCTTAATTCTCTCTTTATAGATCTTGGCATTTTTTGTAGGCGTTCCTTCGTCATTCGACCATTAATTCAGTTGCACTTCCGGACTTTCCCCGCACTTGCTAGATCAAAGTTTAGCTTCTTGCATGCCACATCGTCTTGTGTTCCAACTCGAGAGGTAGATGATAAGCTTTTCCGAAAAACCAGGGGGGCATGCCGATTAGAGTTTAAAGGCAGTTCTATATGCGCACAACGCTTCATCGAGCTTGGGTGACCAATCCTTCCTGGAGGTATTGACTACCTTCTCCAAGATAGTTTTGATCTTTCGGTTAGAAATCTCTGCCTGCCCATTAGTTTGTGGGTGATAAGCGGTTGCAACTCTATGGCTGACGTTAAATTTAATCAACAGGTTAGTGATTATGCGATTGATGAAATGTGAGCCCTCATGTTGGTTAAGGCCCGTGGCGTCCCATATCGGGCAAAGATATACTACTTGAGAAACTTCGCCACCGTGGCCGCATCATTCTTAGCATATTTGATGGCCTCAACCCACTTCGATACGTAATAAACCTCCACCAGGATGTATTAATGACCTTCTGATTGTGAAAATGGGCCCATAAAGTCGATTCCCCATACATCAAATAATTCAATCTCCAAGATTGACGTCAAAGGCATTTCCTTTCTTCTAGACATGTTCCCCGTTCTCTGGCAAATATCGCACTGCACAACGGGCGCATGGGCATCCTTAAACAGTGTTGACCAAAAATAGCCACTCTGTAGGACCTTTGCGGCGGTCCGCTGCCCCCCAATATGTCCCCCAAAGGGGGACTCATGACAAAGCTCCAAAATGTGCTTGACTTCATGCTCAGGGACACATCGACGTAAAATATGACCAGGTCCAAGTCGATACAGAAAGGGGTCGTCCCAGAAATAAAACTTGACGTCATGTCTCAGCTTCTTCTTCTGCTGGTAAGTATAATCCTCTGGTACTTGGCCGCAAACGATGAAGTTTACAATGTCCGCATACCAGGGAACATTAATGCCTACCGACATCAGCATCTCATCAGGGAATCTTTCTTAAATGTCTTTTTCTTTCTCCTGAACCTCGCAATTTTCCAATTTTGACAAATGATCAGCGACTTGGTTCTCGGTACCCTTCCTATCTTTAATTTCTAGGTCAAACTCTTGTAGGAGCAACACCCACCATATCAGCCTCGGTTTCGCATCCTTCTTTGTCATCAGATATTTGATCGCAGAATGATCAGTATACACCACAACGTTTGTCCCAATTAAGTACTGTCGGAATTACTCCAGTGCAAATACCACTACGAGCATTTTCTTTTCCTGTGGTTTTATAATTCTCCTGCGCATCATTCAACGTTTTGCTCGCACAATAGATAGGTTGCAATACCTTGTTCTTACACTGACTCAAAACTGCGTCCACTACAAAACCGCTAGCATCACACATCAACGCAAATGGCTGCATCCAATCTGGCACAATCAGAATGGGTGCGGTGATAAGTGCATTTTTCAATGTTTGGAATGCTTCAGTGCATACATCATCAAAATCATACTCACGGTCAGCTTCAAGGATCGCACTTAGGGGCCTTGCGATCTGGGAGAAGTTGCGAATAAATCTTCGATAAAACCCCGCATGTCCCAAAAGCTCCTAAGTGTTTTCACGTTCACTGGTGGTGGTAGCTTGGAAATTGCGTCGATTTTGGCCTTATCAACTTCCAATCCTACCTTCGATATTTTGTGACCTAGCACAATTCCTTCTTCAACCATAAAATGACATTTCTCCCAGTTCAAAACAAGATTAGTTTTCACACATCTCTTCAACACTTTCTCAAGGTTAGATAAACAGGAGTCATAATTATTGCCGAAGACTAAAAAATCATCCATAAATACCTCAGCTTACTCCTCCAAGTAATCTAAAAATATCGCCATCATACATCGTTGGAAAGTACCTAGCGCATTGCAGAGTCCAAACGGCATGCAACGGAATGCAAACGTGCCAATTGGCACGTGAAGGTTGTCTTATCTTGATCCTTCGGCGCAATTGCAATTTGGTTGTACCCTGAGTAGCCATCAAGAAAATAGAAGAATTCATTCCCAGCATGTCAGTATAACATCTGATCAATAAACGAGAGTGGAAAGTGGTCCTTTTTAGTGGCCAAATTTATTCGATAATCCATACAGATTCTCCACCCCGTAGTTGTCCTTGTGGGAATTAATTCATTCTTTTCATTGGTGACGACTGTCATTCCCCCTTTCTTCGGAACGCATTGCACTGAGCTCACCCAACTGCTATCTGATATAGAGTAAATGACGCCAACATCTAGCCACTTCACTATTTCCTTCTTCACAACCTCCCTCATGGCAAGGTTCCAGCGACGTTGCTTTTCTATCAATCCCGTTCTTCCTTCTTCAGATGAATCAATGCATGTAATATGAGGGATCGATTCCTCGAATGTCTGTCAAGGTCCATCCTAAAGCCTTTGCGTTGTTTTTCAGGATCTGAATGAGTGTATCCTCTTTCTCTTTACTCATTGAGGCAGATATAATAACCAGTAGCGTGTTATTACCTCCTTGGTAAGCATATTTGAGGGGCACAGGCAACGGCTTCAACTCTAACACAGGTGATTCTTCCAAAGATGACTTAGTGCGTTGCAATGTTCGTTCAGACAACTTGAGTGTTTCAAAATTTGATTGAACTTGAATTTCGGCACAATCCTCCTCCCACATTGCTCGATTCCAAAATCTTCTTCCTCCAACTCTTATAGGGGTTCGTGCAAGGTTCTTCTTGCAATTTCAAAACATATTGACAATTCTCCATATCACTTGGGTATTTCAACGCATTAAGAATGTTGAACTTCACTTGCCGATCGTCAACCCTGATGGTGAGTTCTTCTTTCTGTACATCGATCAGTGCTCGGCCTGTTGCAAGAAATGGGTGACCCAAGATGATAGGCACCTTTCTGTTAGCTTCATAATCTAATATGATAAAGTCAGCAAGGAAGATGAACTTATCTACTTGTACGAGTACATCCTCTATCTTTCCCTCGGGATGTGTTATCGATCTATCGGCCAATAACAATGTAATTATGGTTGGTCTTGCGTTGCCGATATTTAGCTTCTTAAAGATAAATAGGGGCATTAAGTTTATAATCGACCCTAAATCACACAGTGCATTTTCGACCTTATTGAGTAGGGCAAAACTCCCAAGATCTTTCATTTTGGTGGGGATGTTGTTCTGAAACAATGCACTGCATTCATATGTTAACGTAACTGTTTCATTTTCCCCGATCTTTCTTTTGTTAACAAGTATATCTTGAGAAATTTCATATAGCTCGGCATCTGTTCCAAAGCTTCTATTAAGGGAATGTTGATGTGTAGTTGTTGGAGGACATCCAGAAACCTCTGAAATTGCTTACTATCATCTTTCTTCTTCAGCCTGGATGGGAAAGGTGGAGGATCCCGCCGTACTTCTTGTTTAGTTGGCTGTTCATTGAGGTCCTATGCTTGCTGTGTTTTAGTAAGTAGAGGTTGCGTTGATTTTAGATTCAAGTCTTGCTAAGATTCATTTCTTATAGATGTACTTACTTCTGAACTGGTGATTCTACCATCAATGGTTGATTGGTCATCGTTGATGGTTCAATCTACTGGTCTTGTTATTGAACCTGGTATTGGTGGCACAGGGGCTGTTTTTTTACCACTTTTCAATGTCACTGCTTGACATTGCTCTTTACCACGAGGCCCCGATGCACCCGAACTACTAGGCAGCGTACCATGCGCTTTATTCTTTAGTTCAATCGCAAGCTATTCAACTTGCTCCTCCAACTCTTTAAGGGAGGAAACTTGTGATTGTCTAATTGCCTCACTTTTTTCGATATAATGTTTCAATAACATTTCCAAAGACGAGGTACTGCAAGAGGTGTCAGATAAGAATTGTTGGTCATAGTGCTGTACACTTTGAAAATTACCTGGGCTGTAGTCCAGATTAATGACGACCGGAGGGTTGCCTCGATTACCCTGATAATTGTTCTGATGAATACTGTGGCTCCCCTGGTTGTGATTCCCATCCCAACTTAAAGTTGGGTGATTCCGCCAACAAGGGTTGTAGTTGTTTCCGAACGGTTCATTGTAGATAGAGTATAAGGATTGTTGATTCCACGGGCAGACTTCCACTGAATATCCCTCTCCATAGTGAACGCAATTCATTACGGCCACGTGTGTCAACGCATTGACTTGCGCTAAACCTTGAGAGAGATGTCTTTGTTGATTAGTCATAATCTGAAGGAGCGAGGTCATTGTGGTCATCTGGTCCACCAGTGTGCTCATTGTATCAGTTGGTACAACGACGTCTTCTGCTCTTTCTTGCTCCAAACCACTTTCCTCAAACCCGGTATCTAACCATTCATCTGAACTTCGCGAAATGCGATCTAAGATGCTCTTTGCTTCTGTATACGATCTATCCATTAATCCTCCTACTGCGGAGGCATCAACAACTACTTGCATTGGTTAATCTAAGCCATTGTAAGAAGTGTCCATCATAATGCAATCGGGAATCTCGATATACGGATAGCTCTTCACTAATTGTCTGAAACGCACTCACGTGGTGCTCAAAGTTTCGTAACCCTTCTGTTCAAAGTTCAACACATCCCTCCATCTCCTTGCATTGACGGATGAAAGGAAGAATCTATTCATTAACCTTTCAACCAACTAATCCCATGCGTTAATCTCATCTGGCTCTAATGACTGAGTCCACCTCTTTGCTTCATCCCGTAGTGTATACGGGAAAAGATATAATCTAAGTCCTTCTTGAGTCACACCAAGCATAAAGAATGCGCTGCACATCTTTACAAAGCTCGTCAAATGAGCATGTGGGTCTTCTCCTTGTAATCCTCCAAATTGTCTCGCATTTTGGATCATTTGCGGCATAATTGGTCTCATCTCAAAACTTGAATTCTCCTCAACCGTAGGTCTGTAAATTTCTGGCGAGAAGTTATAAAAATCCGGCGCCGCATAGTTCCTCATAGGGATGTTGCCGTCAACAGCAAGAAAAACTGGATCTTGCACCAGCCGGTTCACCTTTTGATTCCCTGTGGGTACCTCATTATTATCTTCCATATTTCTTCTTCACTTAGACTTTTTGGATCACTCTAGTACTCATAAACCGTTAGACTACTCTCCGCATTAAATAGCTAGTACAAAGAAATTTGTCCTGCAAAATATCACAAACGTATTCAACACTAATCGTTACCAATCCCCGGCAATGGTGCCATAAACTTGTACAAAGGTAAAATTGATGTTCTAAGCATATATGGATATGGACAATGATAAATGTGAATCATACAAGCTCATGTTGCTATAAACTTGTAGACTCATGAATTGATGGAGATGGAGTGTGGATGTTATGCTATGCTTATTTACACTTTATGCGATACTACTTCTAGATGTATGCGTTATTAATGAAATGCTTGTAGTATGCTATGTGTTGTCACAAGTTTCCTTGCGCTGAAACCAAGTATAATTCCAACGCAAGTTTCTCAGAGTAATCCGAGGTCAAACACAAGGATTATTGTCGTTAATGTGTTACATTGGTGATATATCTGATGGGTTTTTACAATTAATAAAGATTGTGTGTTTGTATAGAAAAGTAAATTGCGGTAAAGTAAAATTATGCAGATAAACTAAAGTTGCGTTAATAAAATAAAGTGCGATGAAAATAAACCTAAGCTAATGTGATGCAAGATACAAGATACATGATATACATGATACTGAGTTCAAGACTGACTGTGAAGTTTATACAAAGGATCGTGGTATGCGATGGCAAGCCTTTATGGATGAATCAGAAAGGGGAAAGAATAATTCGTACAAACATCGCAAGTTTGTTAATTGCGTTAAAGATATAACTAAGGTTCCGCTTTCCCTTGGCATACAACTCTCGGTGATTGGCTGCGTTCCCATATCTCTATGGTGAAACAGGGATGAACGTGGCGAACGCAAGGTTGCTTCCATCTCTAGAAGTACTTCTCGCTTTAGTTAACGCATTCTTCCAACCCTCTCTCGATAGGCGGAATGGCATCTTCATTAGATGTTGTCTAGCATGCTTTGACTAAACATAATTATTTCCTTAACCCAATTAATTACTTGCTTAATTCATGCTAATTATCCAAGGGATTAAGAAAACGTCGTGGAGAAAGTGAATTATGGATGAACAAAAATAAACAGAGAAATGATAATGGAAATGATCATAACATTCAATATTAAGATTAAGCGTTTGATACATGGTGTGAATGATAGACTAAGAAGATGAATACAAGTGATGATAAAAAGATAGAAACAAATAAAGAAAAGTGTCAACATCTTAACACAAGTCTGGACAGTGGTTTTGCTTGTCGATGTGTGGAATGAATGAAGAGAAAAGCTTCCCTCTCAAGCATGCTCGTCTGGTAGAGGTGACCTTCGTATAGAGCTTCAACGTCGGGGATCAGAATGATTCTTGCCCGGAGACTCACCTCTTGGCCTTATCTCTTAATTCTTCCCGGATCTACTCTGATTAGTCGCTCAACTAGTCTCTCCCTCAGATCAGTATATACATTTTTCTCTATATTCAAGCATATAATGGTCGGAGCTATTTATAGGCTCAGCTTTGACTTTTTGCCTTGTGGTCCCCACTTTCTTGTTAAGGCAGTTCCGGAAAAGGTGGAGTGAATATTCCTTCTATTACGCATTCAATCCCGTCAGAAATGAACAACGGTCAGCTGTACACGCGTCAGAATCCTCCGCAATTGCGTTGTTTCTTACATCTTCGATCGTTTGCCCGCATGCGGTGTTATTTTTTATTACCGCATGCGGTTGAGATTGCGTTGATCGCTTACCTCTTGATCAATTGTCGCATATGCCATCATTGCATTGATCGTCTATTCATTCCTGAATGATGGGCGCAATGCGACATAGATGCGTTGTTCAGTTTATCTTGAGCCTTGAGCGCATACGGTGACTTGATTTCCTGCAAAACAGACTTGAAATATTCTTTTCTACCATCGCAATGGTGTCAGTGGGTGTATTGACGTCAATTTATAATTTTCACATTTCTTAGCTAATTTCTATACAATTGACGCAACTTTCCTTTCTTTTGGCCGCAATATCTAAATAAAATAGTATAAATAACTTGTATTTCTACAAGTTATCAATTATCTAATAATTAATATTATTATAAATATATATGATAACCAACTTACCATAGTATATTTATAACGTATAGTTTTAATATTTCACCTCATAAAACATATAAACCATAGCTCTTTTTCTATTTCACGGTACTTAATGTAAATCTCATTTACATTAATCCTCTACTTGATGTATCTCAAACATCACACCGATCATATCATATATAATCGAATTACCTCTTGTCAATTTGAACATTTCAAATCAACATCAAGAACTGACTCTCAACTTGAATCCATTGAGCTACAAAGGGGACTTATGCGTGGAAAATGGAGAGTAAATATGCATGTTCTTATGCTATGGGCTGATCTTCATGCTTCGATGGTCATGCGTTGGACTAAGAAATATGCAATATGCATTTAAGAATATAGGCAATGACCATGCATTTCTGCCACAAGTTTTCTTGCTCTCTCGCCAAGTATAACGAGATCGCAAGTTTGTCGGGGTGATTTGAGGTCGAACTCACGGTCTTGTAACTAAATGTTGCTAAGTAATGTGTTTGTGGCGATGAAAAAAAGAATAATGAAGTTAAAAGACTATGCATTACTCCTACTCCTAACTAAACATATTGAGCAATGGAAGTAGGACTATGAGAATTGGTAGAGACGCAGTAATTGTTAACGCGTAATAAGATGCACGGAAAAATAGATAAAATGGTGGGGGGCTAAATTCACCGCATCATTAAGCTTGATCGCAAGGGTAATCCCAACTCACCACACTAACGCATCGCACACCTCTCGGTGGCCAACCGCATGCTTATATCTCTATAACGCATGGTTGTGTTGAACACAAGATTATTCCTATATCTAGGAACACTGCTTACTTTGCTTAGTGAGTTCCACTACTTACTCTCTCGGACAGTTAGTCGCCGTTGATCAGCTTATAGACAAGCATTGCAACCGCTCATAGACAAGCGTTGCTACAACCTCACACTAAGCAAAGAGGATTAACTCACTATACTCGTGCAAAGCACACCTCTCAGTGGTTTGCTACATTCATTATATCTCTATACCACATGATTGAGTATGTGATAGCGCTTGTAATCTTACTTAGTTTGTTGCAATGAAAGTAAAGGATGATAAAGCAAAAGATAATGAAGATGGTGTCGAAGGAAAATAAAGAGATGCATTGATTACAAAATATATTAATGTTTTAAGCCAAAATGTAATACAATACATAGATAGAAGAGAGGTGGAGGGCTAGACGTAGGCAATCTCTTGCTTCCATTAGATGTGTGTCAAGGCTGTCGGTGGTGCCATGGATGGGCGATAGAGTAGTCTCTCTCGAGGTTTATCTCCGGAAAATCTATGGTTGTCACTCAGAATGGGTTGAAGGAATGAAGAACCCTAAAGAATGTCTTTTCAAGCTCTCATCTGTGATAACAAGGATCAGCCTTAAGCTCGGATACCTTGAATTTCGGCTCTAAGGCTCTATTTATAGAGCTCAATCGTCGACAGCATAGGTGGTCTCGCTCTGAATCACTGCCACTAACGGCACGATAGGTGAAATTTCAACATCATCTTTTTTATACTACCAAGTATGCGTTCATGCTCGTTTTTTTCGAAGTACCATCGCATTCCACCAACCTTGCGATCACCCTTCTATCATGGTTATTACTTTATAGTCGCAACATCCATGCGATAAACGTAAGCGATCACCCTTGCGATGGTTTGGGACTCACCGTATGCGATCGATTCCTGTGGTAGCTACAAAAATAGACATTTTGACGCAGAATAATGCAGAATATTGGGTTAGCAGAGATTTTCCATGCTGATCTATGCAAGTTCGCTTTTCACATGAATTCTTGGTATAATCACCGCATATTCTACTTGTTAGCCCTCATAATTCTAAATAAAAAGCTACAATAACTTGTATTTCTACCAGCTATCAAAGACCTCATGGACCTGTAGCTAGAAACTCCAACAGTACGTGAATAATTGACTAAACTCTTTAGTCACGAGATCCACCATCCGTTAACTGCCAGGCACTCCACTAAAGACCGACAACTGAACTCTCTTTACTAAAGATATATTATGTGTCTATATCAACCAATCCACAGTGCGATAACCCTTCACAGATCATTCGTAAGTACAGCTGGGCCAATAACCGTTATGCCCCTATAGTTGAATCTAACTCCTTAATTACCACCAATCCCCCTAATGAACATAAGTCATAGTCCTACTATGATTGAGTCCTCTCTTCCAAAGAGAAGTTGTGACCACTATGTTCAAGACTCAGAATCAGCCCTTAAGGGAACAATCTATCTACTTATCCCTACTTCGAAGAAAGAATGAATTCCATCTTGTGTAATTGAGTTCCCAACTCCCAAATCAGACAAGCCCCCAAAAAGATAGGCATGTTGAATTGGCAATCTGGCCACTCTCACCCATACTAATCAAAGGATCGCCCTCAAAGGCAAGGGTTCCCAAAACACTTAAGATTGAGGTCATGTCACCTATGGTCATTTAGGTGAGATGTAAGTCTCAAGTATCAACAGCGTTATATACAGAGACTAGTCATCTCGTGGTCTGGTCTTATACAAACTCTTTGTAAAGGACACCCCCACTCGCATGCCTCCACATGAATGGTCAGGATCTACCATTTGTAGTNACTCTTTGTAAAGGACACCCCCACTCGCATGCCTCCACATGAATGGTCAGGATCTACCATTTGTAGTAGTTCACAACACTTGCAAACTTCTACAAGGCATACCGTAGCTGTAGTGTCACAAGGATCAGGTATCCCTCCCTCATCTTTATACTACAGACTTATTTAGGTTATCATTTAAGGCATAATCCACTTGTATATCTCATATACATGCTTAAGTTTACATACAAGAACCATGGAGCTTTGTTTATTGGATATGAGTAAAAGCCAAATAAAATAACTCTTATTTTATTTATAACAATGTGTACAGTTTATAAACTACGAGACTCCGGGAGAATTAGGACACCAATCCCAACACAATTATGATGATGTAAAAATTTGATAGTGAATCCTTATTCAATCAAGGTGTGAATCTATATTCTACACCAATAACTTAGTAAATCAAATTTACTTATTCTTATTTTTCTTTCTTTTGAGGTATTTCAAAAATTCCTCATGATGTGATTACCCAAGCTAATTTGGAAACATTTTCTTTATTGGCTCTTGTCACAAAAGAATTTTCTTGATTCAAATAATACTTAACTTTGGAGGTCATTTAGCTTCCCACGACTCTACCATACAATATGTTTTTTCATGACTTTATCTTAGAACCCAGATACATCATATGTTATCTAGACAATAAAATTAAACTATCATTTCAAAAATTATTCATGAACCCTTCATGAATTGACAACAATTATTTTTTAGAAAATTTTCCAAAAGAAAAAAAGAGACAAAATTACAGTGCCATTATGGGTTGATAACATTTTTCAAAGTAACATATTTATCCAGCCTTTTGACTTATATCAATAATCAAAAAAATTAAAATCATGAGAGAAAATGACATAACTTTGAATTATATAAAACATGTTAATTAACTATATACAACCTATTGCCCATTCTAATTCAGCATAGAAATTAAAAATGAACTCAATAGATTTAATATGAATCTCATTCATCTTGATTCAAAATTTATATTGCTATGATACTCCAGTGAGTTAGAACAAGCGCCACCGAAGGGTGGTTGGTTATTTCTTCACTAGATTGAGACATTCTCAACCAATTGTTACCCCATAATAACTCTTATTCCTATAATAATTAGTTACCATTTATTAGGTCAAGAAATCATTAACTTCTTTAACAATTTCTTGTAAGTGTAACTCTTCATTTTAGATCCTAGAGCTCCGTTCCAATGAATCAATCGAAGGAAAAAACTGATTGGGGCAAAACTAAAACGACGCTATCTATTTCTGGAGTTTGTCCTGATACTAACCTAATGCACAAACCATCCAAAGAGGAACGTTCCCAGGACACCTTGAGGTCGTGCAAGAAGATCTCACAACCCAAAGCAATGAAGGAGACCATAGGATATGTTGATACATCCTTCTCCCACTTACTATAAATGTTTTCTCCATTCACCTTAATATTGACCCATACAAACACCATCCGAGGGGGACACTCCCAGGGCGCCTCGCAACCAAGCACGAGTCTCATGGTGTGAACTTTAAGGGATAACATAAGCGAAAAAAATAACATATCATATACATCTTTTTCCTCCCACTAAGTATTTTTCAAATGAAGGTTCATAACTTAGGTAATATTAGGCTAAAAAATTTATATAAGTCTTGTTAATTTTGCCCAATATAACTCTTATATTGGATAGTTTAACAATGTATGATTATTATTTATTAAACACTTTAATAAATTATAATCATCTATTGCATGCTTATAAAATACTTGTCTAATACACCTTCCAGGTCGGTTTCTAAATAGGAGTGTTTCGTTTCCGTCAGCTTAAATACTCCAACCTTAGGTAGAACCTTCCTTAGACAAGGATCCCTCATAGATAATTATTTTATAAATTTAATCTTTTATTATTTCCATTTTAATCCTATAAAAAGAAAATAAAATATTAGCCTATTTCTAATAACATTATAAATATATTAACATAGGTTCAGGTGAAATCAATTTTAAACCATTTAAAATTAATTTTAACGTATATTATGCAATTCTTGATTATAGATTTTAATTCTAATTTATTAAACTTATAACACTTATAAAGTCAATGAAATAATTAAAAACCTATAATCATGTATCTAGATGACATTAAAAAAATATAACAATTATATTTTCTATGTAATGTCATGCTTCATGCATTTCCATTTGCATTACATAACATAACAATTTTACTATAAAGTAATGAAAATAAACACATCCAACATCTAAACTATGCAACATAACATTTATAATATAGTATGATGCATGAATATTATAAATGTCTGCAATCATATAATATAACATTTATATTTAATATGATGAATGAGCATGCTTAATTTATCATGCTACTATATAATATAACACTTATATTAAAAATGATGCATGATAATATATTTATCTTATGGTAGGATTTTAAAACTATATGACATACATTATGCTATATAATAAATACTTTGGACTAAAAATTGGCATCCTAAGAAATTAATTAAATTAATATAAGTTTTATATTAATTTAATTAATTTTAAAACAATAAAATTACNAACTATATTTAAAAAAAAAAAAAAAAACACTGCTCAGGAAATCACCTAAGCTTCGAACCCACAACCTGCCGGCCGTTCGTGCGCACGCAAGAGCCACTCAGAGTGTAACAACGCTTCTCGACACCATAGTTACGCTGGTCTCCGAGTTGTCGCAGTGTAATGCTACGCTACTGAGAGCGTAATTATGTTGGTCTCAAAGTTTATGTGGCGTTGCATTACACTCCAAGTAGCGTAACAATGATGACCATTCTGTGTATATGCTGCCGGTTATGCTCTAACATAGAAATAAAAATCCTACTTCAATCCTTGGCCAAAATTGCTCCAATTTGCACCAATCTCCTTAGCAACTCTTGCATCACAATCGACACAGACTTACAAACTCCATAGAAGTAATTAAATGTCCAAAATACCAGACCCTTACAACTTTAGACACTTTAAAGCGATAAATCTACATACCACTTTTTGGAACATCCAAAGTGCAAACCATCCATACATTCAAAATGCATTGAAACAACTCATCAATCCTCTGAATTTAAGTTCCAAAAAGAAATTCAAGGACACAACTTGGCTCTTATACCAACTGAAGAGATTGGAACTCTCAAGCGAAAGCGTACAAAGCCTTCACGTCTTAGAATTTAATTTGGAACTCTTTAAAACAGAGAATAACGAAAACAAAGGATAAACATCATAAACCAAAACATGCTTTCCTACCGAAATTATAAAGAGAAAAGGAAAAAGGGAACTAACACTTGAAGAACCGTTTTTCACGTTTTTCCTCTCCCGGTGGTCACGAACAAAAAAATTCTTCTATGAACACAGCAAAACACAGCAACCCTTGGACACTACCACCAAGTGTCTTCCTTGCTATTCTCAAGGTGGGAAATGAAGGAGTGGTGGGCTCTTCGATTTTGATAAGGGAAGGAAAATGAGAGAGTGATTCCTTGAGAGAATTTTTCAAAATGAACATTTCTTCTTCTTCCATAAATCAACGCAGAAAACTTCTGTATCTACTACTGATGAGAGGGGAGGGGAGATAACTCTGCCCAATCCTACGTTAACTCTCTTGCTAACTGCAAGGGAATTAACTTTTATTTTATTTTATTTTATTTAATAAATAAATATTAATTAATCTAATTAATTAAATATCATATATTTAATTAATATCACATTTGAATCATATTCAAATGTATTTCCTCTCATATACTATAGTTTTAATATGAATGATATTCACATTAAACTTTATTCTATAGTTTTATATGGAATCACATTCATATAGTTTGAATCATATTCAAATGTATTTCCTCTCATATACTATAGTTTTAATATGAATGATATTCACATTAAACTTTATTCTATAGTTTTATATGGAATCACATTCATATAGTTTGAATCATATTCAAATGTATTTCCTCTCATATACTATAGTTTTAATATGAATGATATTCACATTAAACTTTATTCTATAGTTTTATATGGAATCACATTCATATAGTTTGAATCATATTCAAATGTATTTCCTCTCATATACTATAGTTTTAATATGAATGATATTCACATTAAACTTTATTCTATAGTTTTATATGGAATCACATTCATATAGTTTGAATCTTATTCAAATAACAACCTCTCTCATCAAACTATATTGTCTTAATATGAATCATATTCATATTAATTTTAACATATAGTTTTTTATATGAATCTCATTCATATAATAAATACTTGAATCATATTTATCTCTCATTAAACTTTATATTATAATGGATCAACATACATTATATTAATGGTATCTCATACAATTAATTCCCTTTAATTAATTTGAACAATTCAAATCAATTCAAAACTAATTGATTCTCATTAAATCCTTCTTAAGCTAGTAATGAGATTTTATAGACCTACAGATTAGAAACTTCAATGATACGAGATTAATTAATTAAAATCTTTAATTAACATTCATTAACTATCGGTCACTCCAATAAAGACCAATAGTTATTCTTTGCATTGTAAATATATTTTGGTTTCTATTGGATATAGCCAATCAATGGTGCATTAACTCTTCACAAATTGTTCACAAGTACAACTGAGTCAAAATTACCGTTTTGCCCCTATAGTTACATATAACTCCTTAAGTACCATCAATCCCTCTAATGAATAATTAGTCATAGTCCCTTATAACTAAACCCTCTCTCTGGCTAATGAGAGAGTGAGAGCCCTCATTGTTTAAGACCCAGAATCAGCCCTCAAGGGAGCAATTCATCTATTTACCCTAATAATGAGAATGAGTGAATTTCATCTTGTGTAGTTGAGTTCCCAACTCCTCTCAAACGAATCTCCAAAATAATAGGCATATTAAGTTAACAAATCTAGCCACTCTCACTCATGAAAATCAAATGACCTCCCTCATAGGCAAGAATTCACAACTCACTCGGGATTAAAGTCAAGCACCTATAGTCATCCTAGTGAAATGTAAGTCTCTTCAAGTAACGGCGTTATAAAGAGAGACTAATCATTTCAGTGTCCATTCTTATACAAACTCTTTGTATAGGATACCTCTACTTACAAGTTTGTACATGAGTGATCATGATCTAATCATTTGTAATATTTTATAACAATTGTAACAATTACAAAGTGCGTATTCGTAGTGTCGTCAAGATAAGGCATTCAACCTTATCCATTTACTATAGACCATTTAGGTTATTATATAAACATGATCCACCTGTATGTCAACTACATACATGTTTAATTTATATAAAATAACTTTGGGTCTTCCTTTAACGGATCATTGCATATATAACGTAATCAACCATTGGTTCAAATAACATACAATTACGAGGCTTTAGGGCATACATCCCAACAATTTATTCATAGCCTGACCCTGGTAGTGGGGTTCTTATTGAGCATTTTATACTCGTGCTTTATTATGTTATGTTTTTCAAGTATGGGTAAGGACACATCGGCGAATGATAAGAGGAATCTGTGACCATGCCATTGGGACTAGACAGATGCTTCCGCTCACGTTTCCATGTTTTCATATTTTAAATCTCAGTTTTGTCGACGAATTTAGAAAATTTTAGTTTTGTACTATTAGATGTTTTAGTTAAATTTTTTCCATTGTTGTTTTATTTTTAAGGGCACCCTGATCAAAGATTTTCAATTATTTAGACTTAATAAAAGTTATTTATTTTATAAAATTTATTTGATTTTAGTCAATCTATAAAAAATGGTCGTTTTGATATGTATGCATGCATGTAGTATCGGTCTAATATAAGTCCTAGGGAGTCAGGTCGTTACACTTTTACACTATGTGAAAGTGGTTACGGCCTTTAATTTTTAATCCTCTTCTTCCTTTCAATATACAGTCTTAACAGACACAGAAAATCTCTGATTTCAATATTCGATTCCTAAAATGTTTTGTGAACAACAAGTTCAATGAAATTCATAAGATCACTTAGCTGCACACAAGCGTTCTTTAAGGGTGTTGTATCTTGGGAGTGGAATGTCAAATTACTCGATACAAGTCGGGGTACATCTTCTATAAAGATAGCGTCAACGTGCCTCAACGTGCCTCAACCCTTAATCACAACCTTTCTCAAACCCTAATAGTCTGTTTGGTAAATAATCTTAAAACATAAACTTGAAAACAAGAGATTAAATGAAAACAGAGTTGTATTTCACGTTTTCATATATGTGTTTGGTAGCAGAATTTAGAAATTAAATTATAATTTAAACAATTGTAAACTAGTTGTAGTTATCCACTAAATATTAATTGGCAATAAATTATTATTAATTTATTATGAACATGTATCATGTTAAAAAAATTGTTTAACTATTATTTTGTAATATTATATAATTTATAGGAAAAATCGAAATTTTAGTCCTTATGGTTTGCAATAAATTAAAATTTAGATCTTATGGTTTATAATTAGAATTTACACCTTATAGTTTCACAATAAATAGTCTCTATGGTAGAGACTATTGGAGAGGATTTAACAAACCATAGGGACTATGTATAAAGTTATATCAAATAATACAAACTAAATTCTAAATTTTAAAATGGTCAACTTTATCCAAACCATAGGAACCAAAATTGGAATTTAACCTAATTTAATTTATACTACATTATATAATACATATTTTAATTTTTTTTTAGAAAAAAATAGTTGGATTTATAACATGACATACTATATGTCTAAATGCTTTTATCCTTATTTAATATAATTCTAATCTGAATAAAAAGAAAACCTAAAAATTTTGTTTTCAAATTTTGTTGTATTTTGAACTTTATCACATTGGTCCGCTAGTAGCTTAAAGAGTTTACTTGTGAGGGGGTGTTTTCTCATCGAGTAGAATGTTATAATTGTACTCAATCTTCACTAACACATCAACATGATATTATCTTATCGATTAATTTGTAGTTATATTTTCAAATAGAAATTAAATCTGTCTTCAAAATGAAACTCTTAATTCCTTATCTATATACGTCAAAAATTAATGTAGCGATATGTAGATTTAAAATACTATATTCCTTTAAATTACTAACCGGCACTCATTGATTACAGATGAATATGGTTTAACCGTTTTAAGTACCGGCGCGGCCGTACCAAGACAAAAGTTACTCTCCTTGTGGAAGCATTGGACAAATAAGGCTACGCTCCGACCAACAAATTCGAACTCATGAAGGGTTTTCTTTATATACATACAGATCATAAATAATGTCGGTCTGTCGGTCCATTTAAAACTTGGATCGTCATTATACCCCAAAAATTAACGCCGTCCTCTGGGTCGGTTTACAAGGTGGCTCCTAAAAGTATGTTTAGAATTTATTTTTAAATATTTAATTTAAAAAATAATTTATTTAAATAGTTTTTAAAATATATTTTCAACCATTTTTATCAAAATTATTTAAATAAAAATGAGTTTTTTTAAAAACATTTTTTTTCTCATGTGAATCCAAATAGACTTGGAGGCTTCTAATTATTCGTTGAAAGATACTTTTTAATTAAAGAAAAAATATATATTAATCCCACATCATTATTATTTTTATTATTATTATGAAGTAAATTGGAGAAAGATACATGCAATCATATAACTAGAAGAGGAAATTAAAGTTCAGGTTTTATGAAGTATGTAGTTTAAGATTCAAGGGCGTGTACTAAAAATCCAAAATATTAATATAGCATAATATACAAAAATTTACAAATATAGTAAAACTTCGACCGGATAACTATTTGAATTTATTAGTGATAGACCATATTGTAGATAGACTTTTATTAGCAATATAATATATCACAAATAGATTTTTTTATATTTATAAATTTAAAAAAAAATATATCGCATATACTTCATTATTAATTCTAAAAATATAAATTTGTAATCACTGTGTATTATATTTTAAAGTCGTATAAATGGAAATCGGGCCATTATCATTGGACAACAATGTGGCCCATTATTCTTTCCGGATTCTCCATCATTTGGGATCGGTAACCACATTGAGCATCTACTTATTTGTATGATGTCTAAGTTCAAAGCTTCACATTCTATTTCTTACTCCATGTCCATATTTATTGTATTAACAAACAACGTGCTAAACTAAATCAAACAACTTATTTATCACAAAATTCAATATTGCTTTTGACAAATAAAGGAAACTTTCTTTTTCTAAAAAAATGAAAAAAGCAAGCATGCTACTGCAACTCTCATTTTTCACATCAATGAGATGTATTTGAATTTTTTTTAGTGAATAAGATTTTGAATTTTCCTATTTATCTTATGCATTGTTAAATCATAATTAAACTTAAAAACTTAAGTTAATGGGTTATAGTAAATTTAATTATATCAATACTTCAACAAAATATCATTGTTAAGAAGTTCGATCATAGGACCTATTGCTTTGATATCATGATAAATCACCGATCAACCCAAAAGTTTAAAGTAAAACTAATTTGTTGGGTTGTTTAGGTTGTGCTTGTAAACTCATCATTCAAAATGGTATATTATGATAATTTCCAAATTTTAGTTTATTGCAAATGGTATGCTATGATTATATCTAATTTTATTATGCCTTATACGTTGTTAGAGACTCTGCCACGTCAGCTACCAAGGAAGAGTCAAGAAAACACATCAGTTGAAGAATGTCATGTCACTGAGGTGAGTCAAGGAGTATTCCCTTAATGCTCCAGAATTCTGTTAGAATTGGATAATATCAAACAAATATTCTTTCTCTATGTATTAGACCATGTGTCTTCATATCATTAGTCATTCGTTAAATAATTTTTTAATTCTTATGTATCCCTAAAATAGGGAATGATATATAAATTGGGCAGGTTGCCCCTTTCCAAAGCAATCGTTGAATACGAAGAGGAAAGCGATACAATTCTCTCTCTATCGTTTAGTTTTTCTAATCTTATCGTGTACAATGAACAAGTAAACGATTCAATACTCTCACTATCCTTTAGCTCCCAGACTCTATCATGTACAACGAAGAGGTAAACGATTGACTCTATCGCTTAGCTTCCTAACTCTATCGTGTACAGCGAAGAGGTAAACGATTCAATACATTTTCTGTCGTTTAGCTCCCTGACTCTATCATGTACAACGAAGAGATAAACGATACCAATCCCTTCCTCTTTTATTTTCCTAACTTACGTGGTTTAGATGATTATGTATAGAGTATGTTTGAGAGTAGCTTATCAGTTTCTCATTATTCTCATTTGTATGATAATCTTATGCATTGTTTTTGGCATTAAAAAAAAAGAAGGGAAAAAAACATATCCAAAGTACATAAAGTGTAGAAAGTATATAGAGAGTGTATACGAAAATAAATTATGCACATGGAATCAAACTTTCCTCCCAAATCCTTACCTCCCCGTCGTTAGTATCTTACACTCTAAAGAAACCTACTCTAATTCACAAGGTGCTTTTTATGCATATCTCATGTTGAAACAACAAGCCATATTACGTAGGAGCGTAAATTCTCTAAGAATGTTTGAAAGAATTTTCTACTGTCTCATGTGGGTTCATTTGGTGTAGATAATGGTAGGTGGTCGTTGCTTGATGAATGGAATCTATTGAGGTAGTTTTGTTCGCCAGAGGATTTGGGCCATGCTCTAACTATCCTTTGGTGTCTATGGAATCATCGTAATGACATTTGCTTCATGAAGGGGAGTCCTGATTTGGAGTATCTTAGGTTTTCAAACGTCAATCTCTTGGCATATTTGGACAGATTGGTGAGCGCGTCAAGGGGAGGGAGTCTTTGATATCCTGCTTCACCCCAACCCCTCTGGGTCTTCCTATTTTGTTGGTCTCCACCTGTTGCTGGCCTATGGAAGCTTGACATTGATGCAGCGTCGTCGAATGATAAAGATAGAGGTGGACTTGGGTAACTAGTCAGAGATCATTTTGGTCGTGCTTTGTTGCATGGTTGTAAATTTATCGAGCAGACAAGATATATTTGTCTTCTTGAAATGAAGACTAGTGAGAGGCCTATTAGATGTTAAGCGAGAGTGGGTTGGATGAATTACCCACTTGTAGTTGAATATAATGCATTGGAGGTTATCAAGTTTCTTAACGGGGTAATTTCTTCACTTTCTAATATCCAAATTTTTATCGAGGATATTATTTTTATTGGTACGAATCTCGGATGAAGAGGTTAGAGGTTGAGTTATTTGTTAGGTTGGCTTTGCTTGTTTTTTTAGGGAAAAAAAAAGTTGGTATGAGGATTTGAACTATATGGTCATTACCATTGAGCTATGTTTATGTTAGGCTCGCCTCCGACTCCCACATTCTGATAAGGTTGGAATGTCTTTCCTTATTTTATTAACAATAGGGAAGATTTAGAGAGCTTCCCTTCTCTCCCATCAGTCTCAAAATATGAGAATTGATACAAAATTGCCAATGCCCCTCATGGCCTCAATCACTCTTACAAATAACTTAACCCTCCTGTGGGCCCCAATCTCTCTCTCTTTTCTGTTTGTTTTTCCTCTAACTAACAATATTCCTTAGCCCTTATATACTCTCAATATTTACTTATTTTCCTTTACTTTCTTTCTTCTTTCATATACTTTGGTTATTAAGGGTTTATCAATACCCGCCCCCCAAAGAGCCACCTTGTCCTCAAGGTGAAAATCAGGAAATTGGTCATTAATTATGTCTGGAAGCTCCCATGTTGCCTCGGTTTTGTCCCCATTCTCCCAACGAATCAGTATCTCTGTTTGTTGATCTCCAGAAGGTGAAGTTCTAATGTCTAACAATTCAGCAGGTTGTGTTATGAAACTCAACTCGTCGGTCACATTAAGGGGAATCGGTATGTTTGCCAGATTGCAACTGACTGCCTTTCGAAGGACTGATATATGAAACATAGGGTGGATACCTGTTCTGGCTGGCAATGCAAGCTTGTATGCTGTCTTCCCGATGCAATCAGTCACCTAAAATGGCCCCACAAATCGTGGTGCCAGCTTTAGATGCTTATGCTTTGCTATAGATGACTGCCTATATGGTTTAAGCTTAAGGTAGACCCAGTCTCCTATGCCAAATTCCACATCCCTCCTCTTTGCATTAGCCGTCTTAATCATTCTTTGTTGCGCCTTGTGTAGCAAGTTCTTAAGCTTGGCTATGTATCCAAGTACGGGGGAGGGGGTGGCAGCCATACAGAATTTCGAAGGGAGTGGCTTGGGTAGCAGTGTGAAATGAGGTGTTATAATAGAACTTGGCCCAAGGCACCCACTTAGCCCATTGTTTAGGGTTGCTCATAGTAAAACATCTCAAATAAGTTTCAATACCTCTATTAACTACCTCTGTTTGCCCATCCGTCTGGAGATGGTAAGCTGTACTTCTGCATAACTGAGTCCAATCACACGAAAGAGCTCTTCCCAGAATAAATTAGTAAATATTTTGCCACGATCAAACACGATGCTTCGAGGGTAACCATGTAAGTGCACAACTCCTTTAACAAATACCTAAACTACAGATTTAGCAGAAAATGGATGTTTGAGGGTGATGAAATGGGCGTACTTGGACTGTCGGTCTACCACTACCATGATGGTATCAAATCCTTTAGATTTTGGAAGCCCTTCAATGAAGTCCATGGAGATATCCACCCAAACTCTGTCAGGAATAGGTAGAACTTGTAGAAGGCCAGCTGGTGAAAGGGAGAGATAATTGGCCTACTGGCAGATTCCACAGTCTGCCACAAACTACTGAACGGCTTTCTTCATTCCCCTCCAATAAACTTCCTTAAACAGCCTCTGTTAAGTCTTCAAGCTTCCTTGATGTCCTCCTATGGGGCTATTGTGGAATTCATGTAATAATAGGGGTATTATGGGTGAAGTGGCCGGTAGTACAATCCTTTCTTTGTAGTATAGCAGTTCACCTTTAATGCTATATCCGTTAGGAGCAGACTGATCAGTTAACAATGCTTGTCGGATCCCACTCAATTCCTCATCTGCACCCACCTGCTCAACAAAAACAGAGGTATTCAACCCCTTCATTACACTGAGCACTCCAAGTTCCAGTGAAATTGGTAGTTGAGAGAGAGCATCTGCGGCTGAATTTTCAGTTCCCCTATTGTATTCAATGCTAAAGTCATATCCCATGAGTTTGGGGATCTAATGTTGTTATTCTCCGGCGATTACCCTTTGTTCTAGAAGAAATTTTAGGTTTTTCTGGTCTGTCCTGACTATGAAGTGTCTTCCTAGAAGATAAGGTCTCCATTTTCTAATTCAAACACCATGGCCATTAATTCCTACTCGTATACTGCCTTGAAACGATGAGTCGGGGGTAGTGCTTGGCTGAAATATGCCAATGGTCTTTTGTTTTGCATCAACACGGCCCTCACCCCTACACCTGATGCATCCGTCTCTACAACAAAAGGCTCGTTGAAGTTGGGTAATCCCAACATTGGTACAGACATCATAGCGGATTTAAGACATTGAAATGTTCTCTGCTTCCTCACTCCAGTGGAAACTTCCCTTCCTTAGTAACTGAGTTAGTGGCAAGGCTATGGCGCCATAGTTGGCCACAAATTTTCTGTAATAGTCTGTGAAACCGAGGAAGCCCCTTAATTCCTTCACATTACGTGGTGTAAGCCAGCTGCTCATTGCTTCCAACTTGGATGGATCGGTCGATACCCCTTGTGCAGAGATAATATGCCCCAAATATTCAATGCTCGTTGCCCCAAATTGACACTTCTTCCAATTTGCTACCAGCTGGTTGTCAATCAATATCTCTAAGATTGTTGATAAATGACTCATGTGTTCCTCCAATGTTTTGCTATAAATCATAATGTCATCAAAGAAGATCAACGCAAATTGACAAAGATATGGTTTGAGGATTTCATTCTTGATGGCTTGGAAAGTAG
Organism: Benincasa hispida; assembly: GCF_009727055.1. Classification (NCBI taxonomy): domain Eukaryota; kingdom Viridiplantae; phylum Streptophyta; class Magnoliopsida; order Cucurbitales; family Cucurbitaceae; genus Benincasa; species Benincasa hispida. Next base: position 5,793,898 of record NC_052351.1, on the reverse strand, counting down.
ATGGAGCATTCTTCAACCCAAAGGGCATTACCAAAAACTCATAGTAGCCCTTATGTGTTCGAAAAGCAGTTTTGTGGATGTCCCTTGGGTGAACTCGGATTTGATGATAACCTGGTTTTAAGTCAAATTTTTAAAAGATTGTGGCACCATATAGCTCATCTAATAACTCATCAACAATGGGAATAGGGTACTTATCTAGAATGGTTGCATTATTCAGGGCACAGTAGTCAACACAAAAACGCCAGCTCCCATCTTTCTTTTTGACCAGCAAGACCGGGCTAGAAAAAGTACTTCGACTTGGCTGAATGACCCTTGCCATTAGCATCTCCTTGACCATTCTTTCAATTTCATCTTTCTGGAATTGTGGGTATCTATAAGGCCTCACATTGACCGACCCTGCCCCTAGAAGTAGCTCAATGGTGCGATCTTGTCTTCATTGTGGAGGTAGTTCAGAGGGTGTTTGAAAAACCGCTTCAAATTGCCTCAGTACCTGCTGAATTTCCTGAGGTACACCAGTTTTATCTCCCATGGTCTCCATTGTATTGTCTTCTTCCTCTACTGCCTTGTCTCGATTCAGATCCAAGTTGTTTAATTCTATCAAGACCCCATGGTCCCCTCCTCTAATTTCCTTGGCCATGGACCTCAAGGATATTTGTGACTTAACCAAGCCTCGGTCTCCTTACAATTGGACTGTCCACTCCCCAACTTTGAATTCCATGGTTGGCAGTCTATAATCGAAAATGATCTGTCCAAGAGTTTCCAGCCACACTACTCCAAGAATAACGTCTACACTGCCCAACGGTAGAAGGAGAAAATCTTGTATAATTGATAAATCGAAAATAGTGATATACACACCTTTGCATACTCCGGCAGTTTGAACGGATCCCCCCGGGCCCAACACTACGTCATATCCTTTGGAGGGTGATATTGGCAGCTGCAATTCCGTGACTAGCTTCAAGGTGATGAAGTTATGCGTGGCTCCCCCATCAATCAATATAACAACTTCCCTATCACCAATGATTCCCCGTACCTTGATCTTTTTTGGTGAGCTCAGCCCAACCAATGAGTTTAAGGAGAGATTCGCAATCTCCTTCGCGTCCTCTAGTGATGTTTTGTCTAGCTTATACTCAAAGATACCAGGTTCCTCCCCTTCCTCGGCTAAATCTTCCCCCTCCTGAACAAACATGAATTGCACCTCCCTCTTCTTACAGCGATGGCCAAAACTAAACTTCTCGTCGCACCTAAAGCACAGGCCCCTATCTCGTTTCTCCTTTATTTCAGCATCGGATAGTCTTCAAAATGAGCCATCGGCGACCCCCTTCGTCCCTGTTTCTCCTCGCGCTACAATCGTGGTAGACGACCCGGTCGAGCTTCCCCGGTTCAGGTTGATTGTGATGGTTCGACTAATCGGGTTGCTTGACCCACGGCTACTCGATCCACTCGTGCTTCCCCTCATCTTTGCATTCGGGTTATGAATCCCCTCCGACCCGGCCCCTTTACTCAAGCGTCGTTGCAGTAATTGATCTTCCTCGATTAATTGGGTCATCTGCATTTTGGCCTTCAAACCTTCGGGCTTCAATTTCCGCATCTCGCTTTGAATTTCCTCTTTAAGCCCACAAACGAATTTGCTCTCCAAGGCCTTATCACCCAACTCCTTCAACCCAGCAGAGTATCGCTCGAACTTCCTTCGGTAATCCCTCACTGACGTCTCCTGTTGTAGCCACATCACTCTGGCGTAACAATCTGCTTCACTCGCCGGCCGAAACCTCGTAAAAAATAACTCTCTAAACTACGACCAACTGCTCACCGACGACCAATCGTCCTCCCATTTATACCAGTCGAGCGCTTTCCCTTCCAAACATAGCACAGTTGCGTTTAATTTATCCTTCTCCGATAGCCTGTTCACCACAAAGTACCTTTCTACCCTATGTAACCATCCATCTGAATTTTCATTTTCTTCCCCTTTGAAGATCGGTACCTCAAGTTTCCTCAATCGCATATCAAACAACGGAATCTCCTTGCTTCCAGGTGCGTGTATTCCCTCTTGATTTTCTGCTTTTGACGAAAAGCCTTCTGTTACTTGTTTCCCTTTGTCCGTTGGAGTTCTTTCCGATGATGGAAAATGCTTCTCTGGGTTACTCATCGTTTCTATCTTTGACAAGACTAAGGCCATCTGAGCTGACATATTGCCCATCCAATCCTTAACCTCCTTCGACTACACACCCATCCTTTCCTCCATCTCCAATTGTTTTTCTTCCATAGCAATTAATTGTGCTTCCATCTTTCCCACCATGTCTAGGTGAGTGCTCTGATACCAGTAGATAAGGTTGAAATGTCTTTCCTTATTTTATTAACAGTAGGGAAGATTTAGAGAGCTTCCCTTCTCGATACTAGTTGATAAGGTTGGAATGTCTTTCCTTATTTTATTAATAGTAGGGAAGATTTAGAGAGTTTCCCTTCTCTCCCATCAGTTTCAAAGTAGAAGATTTAGAGAGTTTCCCTTCTCTCCCATCAGTTTCAAAATATGAGAATTGATACAAAATTGCGAATGCCCCTCATGGCCTCAATCACCCTTACAAATAACTCTCCCCTCCCGTGGGCCCCTCTCTCTCTCTTTTCTGTTTTTTTCTCCTCTAACTAACAATGTTCCCTAGCCCTTATATTCTCTCAATATTTACTTATTTTCCTTTTGCTTTCTTTCTTCTTTCATATACTTTGATTATTAAGGGTCTATCACATTCATTGTACTATAAAGAATCAATTTCCATTATTAAATAAACATAATTTGAAATTCATAGTTACCAAGCTAGTTTTCAAAAAAAGTAAAAACCCAATAAGCACGGTGTGTGTGAGAGGGAGAGGAGTTACAGAATACAATATTATAATTGAATTAGGTAATTAAATATGGTTGATACTTGATACGGATGTTACAGATTCTCCAATTAATTTCAGAAATCAATTGAAACTATGTGCAGAGTTTTTTTAAAAGGAAAAAAAAGGGAAATTGAATAGGAAAAACAATGATAATGAAAGGGAAAAAAAGACATATTAGAGTCGGGTGACGTGTCAAAGCACTCCTGGCTCTTGATATCATATTCATACTTTGAGCCTATAATTTGAATCAAGGAAAAGTGGTTCCAAGTCGCTAACATTAAACAACTCACCCACCACACCCCACTCTTTAATTAACATATCCCATTGCCCAAAACAATCATTCTTTAAATCCTCTGTCTTCTTCTTTTCAACCTTTTTAAGTATTTTTAAGCAAAGCCTGAATGAATGGAGACAAAACAACCTCAAACCATTTGTCAACTTACAAGACATAAAAGTTAAACAAACGTCTAAGAAAAAGCTATTTTTAAAATTCAAAAACTCCAATTGTGTCTCTTATGAAATCACCGTTGAATTCATTCAAATGACACGTAGTTTAATAGTGGGGAAATATGCTTGAATTAGTTAAATTTTGTCTTTAAAGTGAGCAACCCCTTGTGAGTTTATCACATAATACAGCCTACAGCCACACACACCAAAACCCTTCTTCTCTTTAATCAATATAAAGAAAACATAAAATCAAGTTTCCAACTTTGGGGATGGGTATTGCCTTTGGGTTTATGCCACCATTCCATTCCATAACAAAAATTTCTTTAGTATCTCATTTCAAAACCAAAACAAGATTACATGTCATAAATCATTCTTTGAAATCTCATGTCACAATTCAAAACCAAAAACCAGTTTCATCTTTCCACTATCATTAACAAAAAAATTAACCAGACAATAAAATCAAGACTTCAATATGTAAGATCAATAATCATATAAGTTTTCTTTTTCTTTTTTTTTTGGTTATTTCTTCATATGCTTCATACATACAGATTACGAATACCTGCCAGTGCCAAATACACAACTCTCAGTTTACTCTCTCTCTCTGTCTCCACTCTACGCTAGCCATCTCGAAGTCAAAACAAGATTACATCACACAAGTTTGAAGATTACATATTAACATCTAAAAATCACCATTTTTTTCCCTCTTTGTTTCTTTTTTGTTCTCCTCGCATTGAATCCAAACCCCATTCTAGAGAGGCAATCAAATTACAGAGAAACGCAATGGAAGAAAAACAAAAAACAAAAAACAAAAAGAGAAACTCAAGAGAAAGAAACAAAATGAAGGAAGTTATCATACATGGGGTTGGGGCTTTGGTTAGAGCAGAGGAGAAGAAGTTACAGAGAAGGAAAGAAAAGCATACCTTTTCTTTTTCCCTTTTATCTGTTATCTGAAAATGGCTTTCATTCGGTATCTGATGGTATATGTGATGGAGCTGCAGAATCTTCCACCTTCAAATTCAACAATGCTGGCTTCAATTCATTATTACAGAACTGTTCATACTCTGCTTTATCTCCCCCTTTCCTCTTCACCTCTACCATCACCAATTTCGGTGTCAACTCGAATACCTCGGCTGCGATTGTCAATGGCCCTCTCACTCCTTCCCGCGACCCTTCTAAACTAACCCTGCAATCCTTCTTCCTCACTGTAAAACTCACCAATTTGGCTATCTCCTCCAGTTTCGATATAATCTTCGACACCGGAGCACTGGACACAAATCTTGCCTCTTCCCCTCCATCTTCAAACAATCCAGAAAGATCAAATCCGGGCGAAAACGAAATAATATCAAATGCATTCAAACTCGCGGGTCTTGGAAGTGAGGTAACCTTTCTTCTGGTCTCAAAAATTTCGGAATCCGATTCCGATTGTGATTGATCCGACAAGGAATCGACATCATTGTTATCATCCTCAACGCTACAGACCTTATCGTCTTCGATATAGAATTTGATATGCTTATACCCCTTTTTGAACCATCTATTCTCCATGATTTCAGGAATTGTGAAACGGGTTTCGGGATTTGTATCTAAAAGACGAGTTAGGAGTCGAATTAGCTCCGGCGAGAACCATCTCGGACACCGAAACTCCCCCTTGTAAATCTTCTTATACATTGCCATAATGTTTTGGTCGTGGAAGGGCAAATAACCGGCCATCAGAACAAACAGAATAACCCCACATGACCAAATATCGACCTTCGCAGCCTCATACCCTTTGCGGGCCAAAACCTCCGGAGCCACATAAGCTGGTGTACCACAAAAAGTATGAAACAACCCATCTTGTCGAATTTGATCGGAGACAGCGCTGAGGCCAAAATCGGAGACCTTAAGATTCCCATTCTCATCAAGCAGCAAATTCTCCGGTTTAAGGTCGCGATGATAAACACCACGAGCGTGGCAAAAAGCAACGGCTGAGATTAATTGCTGAAAGTACTTTCGTGCTACCTCTTCCTTCAATCGGCCCTTGGAAACCTTCTTGAAAAGCTCGCCGCCACGGACATATTCCATAACGAAGTAGATCTTGGCCTTTGTGGCCATAACCTCGAAGAGTTGCACAATATTGGGATGTCGAACACGGCGGAGGATTGAGATCTCGCGTTTGATGTGGGCGATTAAACCACCCTTGAGGATCTTCTCCTTGTCGATGACTTTAATGGCGACACTTTCGTTGGTCTTGATGTTTCGGGCATGATAGACCTTAGCGAAGGTGCCATGGCCAAGGAGCTTCCCGATCTCGTATCGGCCCAAAAGAAGGGCGGGCATGTCCTTCCTGGTGGTTTCGGTCTTCTTGTCAGGGTCGGGCCGGTCGGCCATTGATGAACAGAAAATTAGGGGAAAGGGGGAAAATGCAGAGGAGGCGGCGGAGAAAGGATTGTGGGGTTGCTTGGGAGATTAATTTGGAGGGTAATGCTCTACCATTAAAATAGATGGCAGCTTTTTCGGGATGAATTTTGCTGGATTTGGGGTTTGAGAGGAGGCCGTGATTGTGAAACGATAAAGTTTTCTGCTTTTCTTTTCTTTTCTAATTTTTCTGATTTTGGCGAGAGAGATGAAAGAGAGAAATAAAGGAGAGAGAGGGTGGGTTTAAATATACGCAAAGCAAAGACATTATATTTATTATATAAAATTATATTATAGATATTAGCTTAGTCTCTCTGTTTAGGGTTTTTGTCCGTTGGATTTTTCATTGCCACGTATTGTTGGAAAGTCTTTCAGCAACTGTATCCAGCCACATTTTCTTCTCTTTTGTGTATTCACATCACATCTCACATTATACTTTCAATATCTATTTTAAGTTTTAATTTTATCATATAAAACACATTCACCGATTATCAAGCTTCTCTTCTTAAATTATAAATTCTTCCATCATATGATTTAAATCAAATGATAAATATAGATATTATATCATCAATTTTCAATCTTAAGATAGGTATAAAATAAACAATTATACAAAATTTATAACCTAAACAAGTTAATAAATTTATGGACAAATATCAATCTATATCAACTAAATCTTTTATATAATAATTGTGTCAATTTCATTTCTCAACTTTTGTTAGTATATCAATTTACATTATTCTTAAATTTATTTTGTTGGTATTGTGTGAAACCTTTAATTTTAGTCTATTAAACTTCTAATCATTTATCAGCCATTCAATTTCAATTTAGACCATTTCATTACAATACCTTTCAAGATCACCCTGCATAAATTCTCAAATCTCACTTTTACAAAATGGATTATTAGAGCATAGGTGTGTTTGGAATGCATTTTTAAGTGTTTAATTTAAAAAATAACTCATTCTAGAAACAAGTTAGAATGCTTGGCAACCAAACAAAATACCTTTCCAAATGTATTTTTAACAATTTTTTTCAAAATTGTTTAAATAAAAATGAATTTTTAAAAAACACTTTTTTCTCAAATCAATCCAAATGGGCCATAAATTCAATCGTTAATGAAAGTTTATGGTTTAATTGTTATAATTATAAATTTCGTATAATATTTTTCTAAGTGGAATGTGTGAGATTTGATTAGTTGGCTTTATAATTTTCTAAAGTTATGGTTTTTTTAGTTGTCTCAAATAAAGTCTGGACATCTGTTTCAAACAATAGTCTATTTTCTTACAGAATATTTTCCTTACCTAGAAATATCTTGTTGCAATTTTTTGTCCGATATTTTCCTTTATTGAGTTGCGGCTTATCTTTGCCAAATAGAAATTTGTTTCCTTTCTTGGATTGATTATTTAAGAAGATTCACATTGAACATTTAGGGTTGTCACTTTTGTTAATCAAGTAAGGTGTGTTCTGTTCTACGACCATTGTTATACAACGTCGTGTCCTTGCTTGTTACTTACTATTCCGCTGTGCAAGTTCTTCATTCGTTGAAGTGTAAAACTTTGAAGTAAATCACGGTCTTATGGGGAGCCTAAGCCATTGTTGCTGGAGAAGGGATTTTCAGTCTTAAAAATAACTTAAGACTTAGCTTCGGAGAAAGAGTTCTCCATCTTAGGGGTATCCAAAGATTCATCTGTGAATGAAGTTTACTTATTAAGAGGAAGACATCTCAACGAGAGGGGTCTCACACATTATTAGAAGTCGAAGTGCCTAATACTAATATTATAAACTTAGAGTGAGCCTAAGTATACTTGAGAGAGAGTGTCACATCTAGGGGAAGCCTAGTTGGTTAGTGAGTTGAATTCTATATGAGTCACTATAGTGATCATGTATGACAGATAAGTACTATATTGTAAACTGCTTAACTCTTTAATATTAGTGGATTATCTTTCTTGGGCACACTATCCCCAAGATGTAGGTAGATTATCACCGAACCGGGTTACCAACTTTTATGTACCTTTACTTGTTTACTTGTTTCTAGTATTTTATTGTTATAGTGCTTGTCAGTGCTTTCCGTTTAACATTCGTATTTCGAGTGAGGAGTCATCCCATTGCTTTTTGAATTGGTATCAGAACAAGTCACCTTCACCTCAGGTGCTTTGATCATGGATGGGATCAAATAAGGTGACTCTACCATTCGTCCTTAGATTCTAGATGAAACAAATTATTCATATTGAAAAGCTCGAATGACAGCCTTTTTAAAATCGATAAATAGCAAAACTTGGAAGGTTGTGGTCTTTGGGTGGCCTCATCCTACCTCCAAAACTGGTGATGGAAAGGAAATCTTGAAGTCAGAGCCTCGATGGTCTAGAGAAGAAAATGAAGCTTCGTTGGGGAATTGTCTTGAATGCCATATTTCTTAGTGTAGACCGCAACATATCAAGACTAATTAATACTTGTGTCTCTGCTAAGGAGGCATGGGAAATCTTATCTGTTACTCATGAAAGAACTTCTAAAGTCAAGCTACAATTATTGAAATCGAAGTTTGAGAACCTTAGAATGCATGATGAATAATCCATTGTTGAATTCAAAGTTCGGCTGTTAGACATTGCAAATGAGTCGTTTGCCCTTGGAGAGAACATTTTAGAAGAAAAACTTGTGCGGAAGGTGTAAACCTCGAATTCTACATTTTCTATATAAGTATGTTGAGCCATGAGGATATTATGTTAAATAAATGATAAGTGAAATTTGTGGTTTAATACAGGGGATTACAAAGGAAAAAAGAAAATAATAATAATTAATTAGATTTGGTGAAATCTACTAAATCATTAGTGGGTGAGGTGGTCATTTGATAATTCATGCCTAGAAGGCAGCCAAAAGTATAAAAAGGATGATGAATTTCAAAGGATCGGTTTTAGAAATTGACTTGAGCGAATTAAGTAAGATTGGTGCCATTTGAAAGGGAGAGTCTAGTTTTTGTGATAGGGTTGCCGAAGAAAGATCACATAGGAAGAAGGTCAAAAAGTGCATAAATTGTAGAAAAGCCATATTCTAAGATTAATCAGGGCCAGTGGTAAAGATTGGAAGCTCCAAGCCAAATTACAAGAAATTTAGGGCTGAAATGTTAAGATAAGAAAGCTAACTCAATTCTAAACAAGTATGTAGAAGGAAGTTTCCTGAAAAGAGTTCAAGATTTTGACTTATAAAGTTGAAACAAGAATTCGGTGTGTACAGGCAGCTGCTTGGGAAGATCAAGCAAGCAGCTCACCCGAGGGAGCGAGAGCGAGACAAGGATTGTGTTAATCTCGCTCATGATGAGAATCTTGCTAGTTTTTGTGCTAAATCTCGCTCAGGAAAAGAATCTCGCTGAATTCTTATAAAAATCTCGTTGGTGATGGTAAGTCTCACTAATGATGAAGTCTCGCTAGTGTGGTGCTTGATCTCGCTCTTAAAGATCTTGCTCATGAGGATGATCTCGCTCATGATGACAATCTCGTTAGTATTGATGATCTCGATGATGAAGGTTTCACTAGTAAACAAACTATTTGAAGCATCTTGATGGGAATTCTAAGGAATCTAACAAGGAATTATGTCGTTTCAGGCCAAGGGGAGCTAAAAGAAGCCTACAAACCATAAAAAGCTCAAACGAATAGTGAGAGACTAAAATAAACTTAATGTTTTCAATGTTTTGTGCATAGAAGACCATGCAATTTTCAATGATGTTTGATGATAAGTTTATACGTTCTCAAGCAACAAATGTTTTATGAATTGCATGGCATTTCTTCTCCAGTATGTATATGTTAATTCATTAAAAAAGCTAAGTTTCTATGATGAAGCATGTGTTTCCAGATAAATGCTATGATTGAATGATTCTGAATGTAAATATTTTACTTTTAAAGCTTGATTTGATTCTAGAGAAGAACTAGGTACTAAAGGACTTGGAGAAGGTACCTGGGTGATAGAACCTAAGGTGTTGACGGTACCACATGCACGTAGGTAGTTCTGAATGAGAGGCCGAAGTATGGGTCTCTTGGCCGGATACAGACGTTGAGAGCTAGAGCAATATGCTCATTCTCAACTAAGGTTTGTTGATGTTTATTGATGTTTAATGAGTTTTCTTCTCAGAAGCTTGATGTTATGACTATGTTCATGGTTTAAAGGAAGTTGTTAGAAATGTTTCCCAGTATGTTTACATGTTTTATAATAATGTGAAGCATGGTATAATATGATTTCTATAGTCACTCATTGGGCAACTAGCTCATAGTTTTCCTATGTTTTCCTTTTCTAGGTATCGGTCAGATTCCTCAAGATTGATCCTGTTGCTGCTTACAACTAAAAGGCTCGGCTAGTTAAAAGAATTTAGGTTGATGGTTTATATCTATGTACACATGTTTTGAGGGAAATCAAGGTTTTGTTATTAAAGTTTAGGCCCAACTGTAAATATTATGTCATGGTTGTTAAGCATGTGATCATATAAAAATTATGTTGAGTCTTTCGAATGTGAGCTAATTGTATAAGTTAATAATGGTTATCAGGTTGGCACTTCAGAAGAGAAGTAAGAAGGTAAAGGTGGTAAGTGTTAGCGATAGGGCTAGTAACTGCTACCGTCACATCTTCTTCCAGGTTAAGAGGGTAATCTGGGAGGAGGTATGACAGAAGGTTCTTAGATCTTTACCTAAGAGATTTGACATGAAAGTCACTGCCATTGAGGAAGCTCAAGACATAACATAGTTAAGAGTGGATATTTGGTTCCTTACTTATGTTTGATATGTCTTTAGATGGAAAGTCCGAGAAGAAGAATAAGGGAATTTCTTTTCAATCCTCAGTTAAAGAGGAACTTTTTAAACCAGATAAAAAATCAGAAGATGGGCATTAGAAGCATAACTACCCAAAGTATTTAGCAGAAAAGGCGAAGCAAGGTAAATCAGATTTACTAGTAGTTGAAACATGTCTAGGGAGAATACTCACCTAACCTGGATATTAGATTTAGGCACCACTAATCATGTTTGCATTTTTCTACAGGAAACTAGTTCTTGGAGACAACTTTCTAAATAGAAATGACTTTCAAGATGGGAACAGTTGAAGTCATTTTAGCTCATATAGTGGGAGATGTCAAGCTATTTTTTGGAGAATCTTTTATCCTACTTAGAAATGTATATTATGTACCTGAGATGAAAAGAAACTTAATCTCCATTTCTTGTCTCCTAGAAAATATGTACAAAATATCTTTTGAATCTAATGAAGTGTTTGTTTTTTCAAAAGGTGTTCATGTTTGTTCTACAAGACTCGAAAATAACTTGTACATATTAAAACCACTAAAGCAAAGGTCATTCTAAATATAAAGATGTTTAAAACGGCCGAGACTAAAAATAAAAAACGAAAAATTTCTCCTAACGCCTGGCACCTCAGACTTGGTCACATTAATCTCAACAGGATTGAGAGATTAGTAAAAAAACGATCATCTAAGTCAGTTAGAAGATAGTTCTTTACCTCCATGTGAATCATGTCTTGAGGGAAAAATGACAAAAAGATCTTTTTCTGACAAAAGTCTTCGTGCCAAAGAGCCTCTCGAACTTACATTCAGACTTATGTGGTCCGATGAGTGTAAAAGCACGAAAAGGCTATCAATATTTTGTGAGTTTTATGGATGATTACTCAAGATATGGCTACATTTACTTAATAAGTCACAAGTCTGAAACTCTTGAAAAGTTCAAAGAATTTAAGACCAAGACCGAAAATTTTTTAAGTAAAAGAATTAAAATACTTCGATCCGATTGAGAATTGAGATGGTGAGTATGTGGATTTACAATTCCAGAACTATCTAATAGATCATGGAATTCAATCCCAGCTCACAACACTTGGAACACCACAATAAAATGGTGTTGCAGAAAGGAAAATCAAACCTTGTTAGACATGGTCCGATCAATGATGAGTTATGCTCAGTTACCTCAATCCTTTTGGGGGTGTGCAGTACAGACTGCAGTATATATTCTAAATGTTATTCCTTAAAAAATTGTTTCAGAAACACCGTATGAATTATGGAAAGGATGCAAAACTAATTACGTCATTTTTGTATCTGGTTTGTCCAGCACACGTGTTGGTACAAAATCCTAAGAAACTGGAAACACGTTTGAAATTATGCCTCTTTGTAGGATACTCTAAAGAAACAAAAGGAAAGTTATTCTATGATCCCCAAGAAAACAAAGTATTTGTATCGACAAATGCTACATTCTTGGAAAAAGATCATATAAAAAATCATCTACCTCGTAGTAAACTAATATTGCAAGAAATGACCAAAGATGTTATAGAAACATCAACAAGAGTTGTTGATCAAACTGATCCATCAACAACTGTTGTTGTTCTGTCACGTCCGTCTCAAGAGTTGAGTATGCATCGATGTAATGGGAGGGTTATTTAGTAACCTGAACGCTATATGGGTTTAACAGAAACTCAAAACATCATACATGATGATGGATTAGAGGATCCTAACCTTTAAAAAGGCAATGGAAGATTTGACAGGGAACAGTGGATAAAAGCCATGAACATTGAAATGGAGTCTATGTATTTCAACTCTGTCTGGGAACTTGTAGATCAACCATATGAGGGTTAAACCTATAGGTTGCAAATAGATCTACAAAAAAAAATGAGACCAAACTGGTGATAGCTGGTAGAAATACAAGTTATTGCAGTCTTTTATTTAGAATTATGAAGGCTAACAAGTAGAATATGCGGTGATTATACAAAGAATTCATGTGAAAAGTGAGCTTGCGTCGATCAGCATTGAAAATCTCGACTAACCCAATATTATTCATTGTTTTATGTCAAAATGTCTATTTTTGTAGCTATCGCAGGAATCGATCGCATGCGGTGAACCCCAAACCATCGCAAAGGTGATCGCATACATTCATTGCATGGATGTTGCGGCTACAAAGTAATAACCATGATAGAAGGGTGATCGCAAGGTTGGTGGAATGCGATGGTACTCCAGAAATCAAGCATGAATGCATAACTTGGGAGTATAAAAAAGATGATATTCACATTTCACCTACTGCGCCGTTAGTGGCAGAAATTCATAGCAGGACCATCGCGTCGTTAGTGGCAGAGATTCAGAGCAAAATCATCAATGTTGTTGGCAATTGAGCTATATAAATAGAGCCGTAGAGCCCAAATTCAAAGTATCTGAGCTTCTGCCTTAAGGTAGATCTTTGTGATCACAGATGAGAGCGTGAAAAGACATTCTTTGAGAGTTCTTCATTTCTTCAACCCATTTCGAGTGACGACCGGAGCTTTGTCGGGGATAGATCTCGAGAGAGACTACTCCACTGGCCATCCATGGCACAACCGACAGCCTTGATACACATCTGATGGAAGCAAGAGATTGCCTACATCTAGCCCTCTATCTCTCTTCTTATCTCTGTATTGTATTACATTTTGGCTTAAGACATTAATACATTTTGTAATCAATGTATCTCTTTATTTCCTTTGACTCCATCTTCATTAACTTCTTCTTTATCATCCCTTACTTTCATTGCAACGAACTAAGTAAGATTGCAAGAGTTATCGCACACTCAATCATAGGGCATAGACATATGAAGCATGTAGCAAACCATCGAGAGGTGTGCGTTGTGCGAGTATAGTGAGTTAATCCTCTTTGCTTAGTATGAGGTTGTAGCAATGCTTGTCTATGAGCAGTCACAATACTTGTCTATGAGTTGATCAACGACGACTAACTGCCCGAGAGGGTAAGTAGTGGAACTCACTAAGCAAAGAAAGCAGTATTCCTAGAGATAGGAATAATCTTATGTTCAACACAACCATGTTTTATGTGATTATCTTGTCTTATGTATGCATCATTCACCCTTTGGACGTACTCGAGAGAGTAGTCTAAAGATAGAATCTAGGCTTGAGAGAGTCGAATTAGAATCTAGGCTTGAGAGAGTCGGATTAGATCGCATAAGCAAGAGTAGAAACTTAGACATAAGTTTTATCTGCTATTTACACATCACTTGCACCCTAGAAATAGGAATTGTGGTATACTGTCATCTTTTTTTAGGTGCGTATAAGTAAGAATAGAAACTTAGAAATAAGTTCTCTCGACTATTTCGCATATGCATCGCATGCGTATATTTGTGTATAGCTTGATCGCAAATTTGTGCTAGCTGGGATTACCCTTACGATCAAGCCTAGTGATGCGGTGAATTTATCCCCTCCACCATTTTATCCATTTTTTCATGCATCTTATTACGCGTTAACAGTTGTCGCGTCTCTACCAATTCTCATAGTCATTGCTCAATCTATTTAGTTAGGAGTAGGAGTAGCGTATAGTCCTTTAACTTCATTATTCTTTTATTCATCGCTGCAAACACATTACTTCGCAACATTTAGTTACAAGTCCTTAAGTTCGACCTTGGATCACCCCGAGAAACTTGCGATCTCGTTATACTTGATGAGATAGCAAGAAATCTTGTGGCAGGAGCGCATGGTCATTGCATATACTCTTAAACACATATTGCATATTTCTTAGTCCACGCGTGACCATTGATACATGGAGATCAACGTATACCTTAAGATGCACGTATATTTATGCTCTATTTTCCACCTATCAACTGGCAGGGTGCAAACCTATGAAGCCAGACACGTGGCAAAAGGTCTTACCCAAAGAGAAGGGGTTGATTATGAAGAAACCTTTTCTTCTGTTGCCATGATAAAAATCGATTCGAATACTTCTATCCATTGTCACATATTATGACTATGAAATATGGAAAATGGATGTCAAGACAGCTTTTCTGAACGACCATCTTGATGAAAGTATTTTTATATCTCAACCATAAGGGTTCATCGAACAAGGACAGGAATAGAAAGTCCATAAGCTTAAACAATTCATTTATGGGTTAAAACAAGCTTCGAGATCCTAGAATATAAGATTTGATACTGCAATCAAATCTTATGCCTTTGAGCAGAATGTTGACGAACCTTGTGTATACAAGAAAATAGTCAACAAGTCTGTAGCATTCTCAGTTCTTTATGTTGATGATATCTTAATCATTGGGAATGAGGCAAGCTTCCATGTTGACATAAAGAGATGGTTAGCAACACAGTTCCAAATGAAAGATTTGGGTGATGGTCAATACGTTCTAGGAATACAGATCTTTCGAAATCGAAAGAATAGAACTCTAGCACTATCTCAGGCATCTTATATTGACAAGATGTTATCAATATATAATATGCAAAATTCTAAAGAAGGTATATTACCTTTTAGACATGGAATTCACTTGTCAAAGGAACAGTGTCCTAAAACACCTCAAGATGTTGAGGAAATGAAAAGAATTCCATATGCATCTGCAATTGGGAGTTTGATGTACGTAATGTTATGTACACGTCCTGAAATATGCTTTGCAATTGGAATCATCAACAGGTTCCAACCCGATTCCGGACACAGTCATTGGATTGCTGTAAAAAACATCCTCAAGTATCTAAGAAGAGCGAGGGATTATATGCTTGTGTATGGAACTAAGGATTTGGTCCTTATCGGATACACTGATTCTGATTTCCAGACTGGCGTGGGTTCAAAGAAATCTACTTCAGGATTAGTTTTCACTCTCAATGAAGGAGCTATAGTTTGAAGAAGCATTAAGCAAAGTTGTATTGCAGACTCCACAGCGGATTCAGAATACGTAGCTGCATGTGAAGCCACTAAAGAAGTAGTATCGCTATGCAAATTCTTGACTGACTTAGAAGTAGTTTCAAATATGCACTTACCTATTGAAGGAACTCTTATTCAAGAGTGTCTACGAGCAGAAGCGGATCTTTCCAATTCATTGTGATAGAATTTCCACATATACATTCAAAACATACTAATATGCATTCACAATGCTAAATTATTGATATGCTCAAAAGAACAATAAATAAGAGATCGAGAGATCATACCAGTTGAAGACTTATTCTTCACAGTAAATCTCACTTTTGCTGAGACGGTAAGCTATTGCTCAGCAAAATCCAATCGTCTACCTCGAACAGTCTTCACATGTACAGAAGAAAACGAGGATGACACCATCACTCAGAGCCCTTGGTATTCTTGGAGTGAGAATCCAAAGGATGGGCTTTGTTCGGATTTGGTAAAGGGAAGAAGGAAGGGATATCATATACAACGATCAAGCAAGTGGGAGATAGACTTGTCTATCATATAGACATTGTTTGATTGTTTAGGTGAAGTATACGATCGTGTAGGAAATAGATAAGCGATCTTTTAAACGATCATGTAGGAAAAACTAAGCGATCGTCTATACAATCGTTAGTAAATATCGGGCGCTAAACGATCGCTTAGAAAAAAAGGTAAATGATTGTTTAGTAAATAGCGTGCGGGGGTGTAATTGTTAAGCGATTGCTCAACACTATATTATAGGTAAGCGATCGCTTAGGCACTATTGTATACGCATGGATTTTTCTAAGCAATGACACTCTTCAACACAATGTACGTGCATCCCATGATTAACACGCCGTGAGCTATTTAAGTGTCTCAAAGTGATCTTTCAACTTACTTATCCATTATAAAAACAGAAGAGACGTCGTCCTATTACCCCTTCAACTATCCAATTAATAGACAATGAATATGATCACATCATATTCATAACCTATGAATTAATATCATATATTAATCATAGTATTTTTCCTCCACTAGATATAAATCATATTTATATCTACTTTTCTCCAAATTAATATATCTCCTACATAAAGTTAATTATATCATATATAATTAACTAGTTCAATTATATCATATATAATCGAACTCCCTCTTGTCAATTTGAACATTTCAAACTGACCCAAAAACTGACTATCAACTTATATCCAAGCTACCAAAGGGACCTTATGGACCAATGGCTCGAAGCTCTAATAGTACGTGATTAGCTGACTAAACTTTTTAGCCACGATATCCACCATTTGTTAACTGCCAGGCATTCAACTAAAGACCGACAGTTGAACTCTTCGTACCATAGATATATTTCTATGTCCATTGGATATAACTAATCATCAGTACGATGATCCTTCACAGATGCTCGTGATTACAGCAGACCAATTTATCGTTTTGCCCCTGTAGTTACATCTTACTTCTTAAGTACCACGGATTCCTCTAATGAACAATACAACATAGTCCTACTATGTGTGAACACCTCTCGGGCCATGAGAAGGTGTGTGGCGCCACATCGTTCAAGCCTCGGGATCAGCCCTTAAGAGAACAATCTATCTACTTACCTCTTCTTCGGGGAAGGAGTGAACTCCATCTTGTGAAGCTGAGTTCCCAGTTCCTAAATCAGATGAATCCCCGAAGTGGTAGGTTTGAGTCAGCGCTCTGGTCACTCGCACCCATACAAATCAAAGGAACGCTCTCAATAGCAGAAGTTCTCAACTCACTCAGGATTAAGGTCATATTATCTATGGTTATCCTAATAAAGTGAAGTCTCAGTCATGAAAAGAGTTATATGACGAGACGTTAACACTTCGAGGTTAAGTCTTATACAAACTCTTTGTATAGGATGGCCCTGCTACATGTCCTCTACACGAATGATCAGGATCAGACCATTTGTGACAAGTCACAACACTTGTAACAATTTCACAAAGTGAGTCGCGTTCGTAGTGTTACTAGGATAAGGTTTCCCTCCTATATCCATATACTACAGACCATTTTAGTTGTCATTTAAGACATGATCCACTTGTATGTTACTACATACATGCTTAAGTTACAAAAAAATAACCAGGGATATTAAGTTTATTGGTTTGTGGTAAAATAAAAAATATCTAAATGTACAAAGTCAAGAAGTGAAGTAAATATCATATATATTATACACGCAAGCGTTCTTACAAAATTATTTACAAACTACAGGACACGAGACTTTAGGGCTCAAACCTCAACACCTATCACACTGTATTGTGACAATAGTGGTGTTGTTGCCAACTCAAAAAAACCAAGGAGTCACAAACATGAAAAACATATTGAGAGAAAGTACCATCTCATCAGAGAGATGGTACACCGAGGAGACGTGATCATCACGAGGATAGCCTCTGAAGACAACCTCGTTGATCCAGTTATGAAGGCCCTCTCAGCTAAAGTGTTTGGGGGCCACCTGGTTGGACTAGGACTCTGTGCAACGTAATTTAGGGTAAGTGGGAGAATATCTATGGTATTAGAGATACCCTAGTTTATTGTATTTTTCCTTTATGTTTCTCAACATTGTATTGTATATATTTATTCTCATTGGAGTTTTAGTCCAAGTGGGAGATTGTTAGGAATGTCCTAGAACTCACAATTCGTAAATTTTGTGTTGAACATTCTATTTATCAATAAAATATTATTGAGTATCTTATTCAATAAAGTTGTTGATTTTGCATTCTATTATGAAAATCTAATAAACATATCCATGGCTATGGTATGAATACTCTAACTTTATGTGGTGACATAAACATGAACAAATTAATAGTATATAGCTTAAATGGTCTATAAGTATATAGATGAAATTTGGTATCTCATCTTGGTAACACCATTGGATGCGACCTATTTTGTATAAGTAATACAAATAACGTGATCCACAGATCATTCATGTCGAGACATGTGAGTGGGGGCATCCTATGCAATGAGTTTGCATATAGACTAGACCACGAAATAGTTGTAAGAGTATATCAACATGCAGTGGAAGCAACAAGGATCAATAAGCATTCTAATTTATTTATTTTGGCAGAAACTAAAGCATGCTCATCTAATATAAGAGGGTTTGCAGTTATACCTTTGTAGAACACTTCAAGATCTTGATCCTCAGCAGTTATCTTCCCCAAAATTCACTGTGAACCACCTCAAGATCTTCCCCACTATCCTCTTGGAGCTTTAGAAAGAGTTATGGTACTCAAGAACAGCTTGAACCAATGGAAAACTAGGGAGAAGTTCACTGCACCAGTTTGTTTGAAGAACACTTTCTTCAACACGAAATTTTCTCTAAAATCTCTTTGAATGTATGCCTCTAATCCACTTTAATCTTCTTTATTTATTGCAGATCAACATGCAAAGAAGATGGTTGCATGAGATGTAGCTCATGCTTAGAGTAATTGTAGAAAATGTCAATGGGTTTTGAGTGAACTAGTTGAAGATGGTAATGGAAAAACCTATTTTTCCATTTTGTGCATATTTTTTTAATTTTTCAATTTTTCCAAAAAACCAAATGATTTCAATAAATCCATTTGATTTTTAAACTAAAAATATTATTAATTTTATAAACTTAATTTCACAAATTAATTTTCTAATAAAATTAATAAATAATCATTTAAATAATTATAATTAATTTAATATCAAATATTAAATTAATTTTTACACAAATTCACCTTTATATATTTAATCATATTTAAATATAAATTCTCCTATTCTGTTTAATTCTAATATGAACGTTTCAAATTAACTTATCATGCTACTCTAAAACTTATCCATTTCTGAGCTATTAGGGGGACCTCGCGGACCTACAGATCATGGGCTCCAACGATCCGAGATTAATTGGCTAAATCCATTAGACCGAATTAACCCTCATTCTTAACTAATGGGTTACTCCACTATAGCCCATAGTTGAACTCCTCTTACTGTAGATATATTATGGCCACTTGATATAACCATAATTAGTAAGTCGATCATTTACAGGTTGTTCGTAATCACAGTTGGGTCAAGATAACCATTTTATCCTGTGAATACATTTTGTTCCTTAAGTTCCCACTGACCCTTTAATGAAAAATTTTGATTCATAATACCTATGAATCAAGTCCTTTCTCTACCATAATAAGGCAGGGCCCCGATTGTTCAAGACCTGGATACAGTACTTAAGAGAATGACCTATCTGCTAACCCTAAATCGGGTAGAAGTGAATTCCATCTTACTAGGCTATGTCCTCAGCTATTCATCCGGTCTTATCCCCAAAATGGGAGGCTTATTAAGCAGTACTGTTGGACTACTCTCACATATGTAGATCAAAGGATAATCTCGAACAAACAAGAGTTTATAGCTAGCTCAGGATTAAGATCGAGTTAACCTAGGTTACTTAATAATTAAATAGTCAGTTTTAACAATAAATGGTCGTTATAAAGAAAATTGACTATTTTCCTAGTCCAGTCTATATGCAAACTCATTGCATAGGATGCCACCACTCATATGTCTCAACATGAACGATTTGTGGATCACATCGTTTGTAGCACTTTACAACTCCTTGTAACAACTATAGAGTGGGACGCATCCACTAGTGTTACCAGGATGAGATACCCAATTTCATCCATATACTTATTAGACCATTTAGGCTATATACTGTTAACTTGATCCTATTTATGTCACCACACAAAATTAAAGTATTCAGACTATAGCCATGGATATGTTTATTGGATTTTCATAATAGAATGCAGAATCAACAGCTTATTATTATTGATAAATAGAATGTTTAACACGAACTGCGAGTTCTAGTACATTCCCAACAATAGTCACTTTTCTTTATAACGACCATTTACAGTTAAAACTGACTATTTCATACAAAATTAACCTAGGATAACGCGATTTTAATCATTAGCTAGCTATGAACTCCTATTTATTCGGGATTATCCTTTGATCTACATAGGTGAGAGTAATCCAACAGCATTGCTTAATAAGCCTTCTATTTTGGGGATAAGATCGGATAAATAGCTGCAGACATAGCACTGCAAGATGAAATTCACTCCTACCCATTTTAGAGTTAGCAGATAGGTTGTTTCCTTAAGTGCTGATTCCATGTCTTAAACAATCAGGGCTCTGCCTTCTCATGATAGAGAAGTACATGATTCATAAGTAGTATTGTGAATTAGATTGTTCATTAGAGGGTCAGTGGGAACTTAAGGAATAAGATGTATTTACAAGAGTAAAACGATAATTTAGACCTAGCTGTAATTACGAACGACCTGTGAAGAATTGACTTATTTATTATAGTTTATATGGACAGAAATATATCTACAGTGGGGAGAGTGCAACTATCGAGCTATAGTGTTGTGTCTTGATAGTTAACGAATAGTAATTAATTCGATTAAAGAGTTTTAATGAATTAATTACAGATCGTTGTAGCTCATGATCTGTAAGTCTATTAGGTCCCTCTACTAGCTCTTAAATTGGAATAACAAATTTAATATTAATTTATGAAATTAGGGTTATGAATTTGAAATGTTCAAATTCAATTTTAGGGTTTTCAATTGATTGTATATGAAACAATTAAAAACGTTTAATCGAAATTAAACGAAATTGGAAAATAAATTAATATTTAAATTATGATTTAAATATAAAATTCATTTATTGGTGAAATTGATATTGTATTAATTTAATATTTATATATTAAATTGATATTATTTTTTATTAAAAAGTTTAATTAAAATTAGTTTTTATTTAATTAATTATATTTGAATTAATTTTATCAAACTAATTTAAATTACAAAAATAAAATGATTTTTGAAATCATTTTAAGTTAATGGGTTTTCCCATTTTTGGGAAAAAAACCACTAACATAGTTGATGGATTATCACCAAATTCTAATTTCATTTTATGATGATCTTCAAGCTGGAGCTGCCCAACATGCAACCCTGTATATTTGCATGAATTCTACCTATATATAGAAGTTTCGTGTATGAAGATCGTTAAGCATTCTGAGTTTTCCTTACTGAAGTGAAAACCTGAAAACCTTAGATGTCCCTCACTTGTTCTTCATCAATTCAACTTGATTTAAGTGTTTCCACTACACGTTCCAGCTTGAGCATAGTGGAGAAGATCTTGATGGTAGTCCTCTTGAAGATTCAAGCTCTATCTTAGTGAATTTTAGCTAAATTCGTGGAGGAAATCTTCAAAGGTAATATATGTTTCAAACCCTCTTATGAGTATCATATGAACAACATGCTTAAAACTCAAATTAAATGTAGTTTAAGTGTTTATTGATTCTGAAGTCTTTTGTTGCATGATATATCATTCCTACACATTGGATATAAACAGTCAACAGCACGATGACCCTTCACAAATTGCTCGTAAGTATAGCTGGGCCAAAATTACCGTTTTGCCAATGTAGTTACATTTAACACCTTAAGTAACACTGATCCTTCTAATGAACAATAAGTCATAGTCCAACTATGACCAAACCCCTCTCAGACCAAGAGAAGATGTGGTGTCACATTGTTTAAGCCTCGACAACAGTCTTTAAGGGAGCAATTTATCTACTCACTCTAACATTTGGGAATGAATGAATTTCGTCTTGTGTAGCTGTGTTCCCAACTCTTCAATCAGACAAATCCCCAAAATGGTAGACTTATTGAGTCGACGATCTGGCCACTCTTACCCATACAAATCAAATGACTACCTTCACAGATACGAATTCACAACTCACTCAAAATTCATGTCATGTCACCTATGGTCATCATGGAGAAATGTAAATCTCTATTATTAACAACGTTATATAATGAGACAATTCATTTTATGGTCCCGTCTTATACAAACTTTTTTTTTATAAAACACCCCCCGCTTTATGTTTCCACATGAGTGATCAGGATCAAATCAGTTGTAGCACTTTACAACAATTGTAAAATTTACGAAGCGGGTCGTATTCGTAGTGTCACCAAGGTAAGGTATCCAACATTATCCATCTACTAAAGACCATTTAGGTTATCACTTAAACATGATCCATATATATGTCTCTAAATACATGTTTAAGCTACAAAAGATAACCTTGGATGTTAGTTTATTAGTTTTGTGGGTTAATGTTACTAAATGTCAAATAAAAAAATCTCATATTTTATTAAATAAATAAATTGTTTGTACATTACAAAAAAACTACAGAACCCACGAGATTTAGAACACCAACCCAAACATAGAGGATTGTATTGAGAATTGGGGCTTTATTATCCTCAACTGGTTAGAGAATTTGTTGTGAACTTGATATCAGATTTTGCTGATTCAACAAGCCCTGACTTTCAGAGAGTCCATATCAGATGTCATTCTTTCGGTATATCTTCTGCTATTATAAATTAATTTCTTCATAGAAATATGCCAGAAGATGAGATTGAACAATGTCTTTCTTTAAGAGATCTTGTATTTGAATTAACAGAGGGTACTCGATCTTCTTGGCCTAGAAATGGTAAACTTCCCACAATAGTACTACATGTTAAATATGCACTCCTCTACAAGATAGGCATCTTTAATTGGTGTCTTTCTTTCCATAAGTCTGGTATCTCAATCTCTCTCACTACTTTGATCTATTAGATAGGTACTAGGTTTCCATTCAACTATGGTGCATTTGTGTTTAATCAAATTAAGTGGCACATTGGGTCTAAAGTCCTTTGTTTGCCCATTTTCTACCCAAGGTTAATTTGTGAGATTCTTCTTTCTCATAAACCTGATCTGATTGCTCCTACGAAACCCTCTGGCTCTCTTCCAAGTCTGTTTGTATTCACCCTATGCTTCTGCAAGGACACCATGTTCCTAACATGATACTACCACCGCCACTCAGCATATTGATGGGCCTAGCAAAGCTTTAATCAAGTATTTTTTTGCCAGTCGTATTCTCCAATGTTTTTATGATGATGGGCTCTATTATCTCAAAGCCTGGCGGTGCTTCCGCTTCTCGGGGGACCAATTGATTTTTTCTATCAAGTTAGAAAGGGGGAGAGTTCTGTGTTATGCGCTACAGTTGTGTTTTAGGGTTGGTTTTGTACAGCTGCTTTTATGTTATGTGGAATTGATGCTTTGCTGGTCGGCTTTTAAAGTTTAATTATGATGGTTTTGTTTAGGAAGACCTTGTTGCTTTTTTTATTCTGCACTGGTGTTGGTGATGTTTTTTCTTCTTGTCAAGACTTTATTTCAGACATCTTTATCTTTGTTGTTGAATGGTTGATTGTTTCTTGTTCGACTTTTTAAAATACACACATACACATAGACACATATTATCCAAATGGGGAGTTTGTTGGAGATTTAATTAGCTGGCTTTATAATTTTCTAAAGCAATGATTTTGGTAGTTGTCTCAAATAAAGTCTTAACATCTATTTTAGACAACAGTTTATTTTCCTATAGAATATTTTCCTTATCTGAAAATATCCGACTGCAATTTTATGTCTGATATTTTCCTCTATTGAGGCGCTACTATCTTTTCCAAATGGAAATTTGTTTCCTTTCTTGGATTCGATATTTAAGGACATTTATGTTGAACATTTAAGGTTGTTTCTTTTGTAATCAATGAAGACGTGTTCTATTCTACTACCATTGTTGTGCAACGTTGTGTTCTTGCTTGTTGCTTACTATTCCACTATGCAAATTCTTCATCTGTTGAAGCAACACTTTGAAATAAATCACGATCTGAGGGTAAGTCTAAGCTATTGCTGCCAAAGAAAAGATTCTCGATCTTAGGGGGAGCCTAAGACAGCTTTGGAGAAGAAGTTCTCCATCTTAGGGGTATCCTAAGATTCATCAGTGATGGGAGTTCACTGACTAAGGAGAAGATATCTCAATGATAGAAGTCTGACACATTGTCAAAAGTTGAAGTGTCTAATACTAATATTATCAAACGTAGGAAGAGCGTAAGTACACTTGAGATGGAGTCGCACATCTAGAAGGAGCCTAGGTGGTTAGTGAGTTGAACTCTACGTGAGTCATTATAGTGATCATGTATTATAGATAAGTATTACGTTGTAAACTTCTTAACTCTTTAATATTAGTGGATTATCTTTTCTTGTCATACTACCCCCAGACGTAGGTGGATTATCACCGAACTAGGTTACCGATTTTTGTGTGTCTTTACTTATTTACTTGTTTTTAGTATTTTGTTGTTACAATGCTTTTCATTTAACAATTGTATTTCGAGTGGGGAGTCATCCTATTGATTTCCCATAGAATGTAACAAATGGTGTAAATTAACAGATTTAAAAAAAAATTAAGGTTTAAACTAATACAATTATTAGTCGAGTTTTTAGTTGTTACAACTCTTAATTTAAAAGTATAAATTGATATAATAATAGTTAAAATTCAATATAATATTTTAACTACAATATTTATTTTCATAACTTACATAGATATTTTATCAAACACATTTTGAACACCCGTTTAAATTATGATGGAATATTTAAATACACTATATTAAAAATATGTAAAAATACCAAATACATGAAATATTGTTTTTAATTGAATTGTTTTTGTTAACAAGAATGAATTATAATTTTATAGGTTAAATGACATTTTTTAATCCTAAATTTTCATGGAAATAACAATTTAGTCCCTGAACTTTAGTTTATAATAATTTAATTAATGTACTTTGAACTTTGAAAAAATTTAGTATCTGAACTTTAGTAACTAACAAATAATGATTTCGTTATTATACTTTACAATAAAAAAAAACAACTTATCTCATATCGTAAAAAATATAGATATGTATAGAAATTTGAAATTGGCTATATATTTATCTAAGGTTGGTTCTTGGGTTGTTGTGATGTTGTCTCAAATTATGTCGCATAGAATACTGATTATGCAAAATATTTTATTTCCTTATTTGGATTATTTTGCATTGTTATTATTTTGAGACACTTTCTTTTTCTATGGTCTGTCGATAATAATTAGGAATATTTTCCTTTCTTCTGATGTGCTTATTTAAGAGCAAAATTTTTTTTTTCTTGCTAGGGTTGTCACTTGTATTTTGAGATTCAAGAATAATTGTGTTTTCACAGTCTTCACCAAAAGTTTTCTGTTATTCTGATTGTTGTGAAGTAAGAAGTTTGTGTGTTATTTTACAGCATGTTGTATCTTTGTTCTTGAGATATTCGAATCAAGAGAAGAGTTTTGACCTTAGAAGGAGCCTAAGGTATCATTGCTTGAGAAATAGTTCTCATTTTTAGGGGGATCTTAAGGCATCATCAACAGAGAATGAGTTCTCAAACTTAGGGGGAGCCTGAGTGATTCATCACTAATATTGAAATACTTATGAGGTGCTTAAGTTCTACTGAGAGAGAGCCTCACATTTAGAGGAAGCCTAGGTGATCAACATAAGTTGGACTATACGTGTCTCTACATGTGTCACTATAATTGTCATGACCTTATAGATAAGTACAATGTTGTAATTACTCGACCTTTCATATTAATAAATTTATCTTCCTCGAACACATTGTCCTGAGAGGTAAGTGGTATATCACCAAACTAGGTAAGCAAGCTCCGTGTGTTATCTGTTTATTTAGGTGTTGGTAATTTATTCGTTATTTTTTTACTTGCCAGGTCTGGCTGTGAAACATTTGTGTTCTAATTAATGAATTACCCTAATTTCAATATGATTAAATGAAATTTAGTACATGTGTAAATGATAAACTGATAAGGAATCAAAATTATTTGTAAATTATAAAGATTAAGTAGAAACATAATAAAAATTGACATTTAATTTTAAAGATCATTACAAATTGCAAAATAGAGAGACTAAATAGTTACATATTAAAATTTAGGGACCACATTATGAAAAGAGCAATACTTAGGTACAACCTAGTTGCACCTAAGTCTAGGGTTGGCAAAAAAAACCCGACGGGGCGGGGATTCCCCAGTTTGACTGGGATTAGGTCAAACCAAGGAATTTATTCGAGGCCCCGTCCGGGGACGGGGCGGGGATGGGGATAGTATCCCCGCCACGACCCCAACCCCGACCTCGATTAATCCCCGACCCCGAATTTATATATACATTTTTGTCTCCTCTCACTCTCTGCAATCTGCAACAAAACATCCCTCCCCTCTCGCTCTCGCTCATCCTCCCCTATCGCTCTCTGCATCCCTTCCCTCTCGCTCTCGCTCATCCCTCCCTCTCGCTCTCTGCATCCCTCCCCTCTCACTCTCATTCATCCCTCCCTCTCGCCCTCGCTCATCCTCCCCTCTCATTCTCTACATCCCTCCCCTCCGTTGAAGTCTGCCATGAAGAATCCCCGCGGGAAACGGGAAATGGGGCCCCGCGGGGACCCCGTTTCCCAGACGTTCCCCCACGGGGCCGGGGATGGGGAACGGCCCCCCGTCCCGGCCCGGCCTCGTTGCCAACCCTACCTAAGTCCATGCTCCCCTTCCTCTACAAATGTCTAAGAAGATAACTTGTCTCGCCTTAATTCACATGTTGAGTGCCTTGATGGCACATCGTCAAACATGGGAAAAGGAACATGAATGTGAACCTTTCAGCTCATGCATGTTTAGTAGCCTGATGACATACCGTCAATACATGAAACTGGACCCATCGACCCTTGAAATAAAAAATGCATCGAGACGAGATGGTAGATCGCCCCTACTGGTCTAATCATGCATCAAACATAAATTAATTTCATGAGTACATCCACAACATAAACCATAAGATATTATATAGATTCAATCATGCTTATAATCGTCTTAACTTCCATGCAACAAATAGTGTATCACATATTCCAAATCACGCTTCTAAAATCCATTAAATAACTTGATAAATCTAAACTAGGGCACGAAAGCACTGGCAATAGAACTACTTACCTAAAAAAAGTTAAGAAAAGTTATCACGGAAAGCAACTCTAACAATTTACTGAAACAAAATCCTAAAAATAAATCTTATTCCAAAATTAAATTGTTAGACCCAATCTCAAAAACAATTTATCCACAGGCTTTGAAAGCTTGACTTACCAAACTTCAACAATTTTCTGTCGAAATTGGTTCCTATCTTGATGGGCAACTCCTCAAAACCCTCAAAATCTTGAATCCAAAATCAAAGATTCCGACAAAAAAAATTGGCGACTGAACAGCGTATATGGGTTGAATGATGGCTCAAATCGGTGGTTCAACGGACAACAAACAAAATCGACGAGGTGAGCGGCCAACAGACACAGTCAGAAGAAGACGTGAACGTCCGCTCGAGCTAGGGGTATCATCTGGAAGAGAGGCGCGATCGGCGACGACGGGAGGCAGCTAGAGTCAGATAGGGATTCTTGACGTGTGAAGACAAATCGAGAGAGGGGTCTCACGCATGAACGAGGGAGAGAGAAAATTGAATTTTTATTTATTTACTTTTTTTTTCTTTTGCTATAACTCAAAAATATAAATATCTATAGCAACTTTACACCTCAATTTTTTCCTTCTCCAATTTCAAAATCCAAATCCTTTTGGAAAATAGATTTAAACCAATTATCCCAATAAATTGATTTAATTTTAATTATTTTCTCCAAATTATAAACATAAAATCAAACCTCCCAAATTTTAATTCATTTTTTTCCAAATTAAATTAAAATTGAAATAAATCACAAATTCCCATTGACTTAAAACTTAAATTCCAAAATTCTTCACTGAGCAAAATTTAAAATTGAATTATCCTTTCATAATAATTCAATTCAACCTCCAAAATTCAAAATAATTATCAAATATTATAAATAACTGAATTTAAATTACATAAAAATTCAGGATGTCAAATTCTTCCCTCCTCATGAAACTTTCGTCCTCGAAGGTTTATTCCTGAAAATGGGTACTAGGCCTTCATCTCGTCCTCTTGTTCCCATGTAACCTCCTTAAGCTGTTGATTTTGGCACAAAATTTTCACTTGTGTTATCCCCTTGTTGCATAGAGTTTTCACCTCCCTAGCGAGGATTCAAACAGGCTTCTTCTCATAACTTAAGTTCTCAACTTCTCGTTCAACTGCAAGGGCTCATAATCTACTACGTGAAACTGATCTACTACATACTTTCTCAAAATGGAGACATGAAAAACATTATGAACTATAGAGAGAGACAGTAGTAAAGCTAACCAATAAGCCACAAGGTCAATTAGCTCTAAGATCTCAAATGGTCCAATGAAATTAGGACTTAGTTTCACTTTCCTGCCAAACCTTAGGACACTTTTCATGGGTGCCACTTTAAAAAACACTTTATCACCAATTTCAAACTCTAGGTCTTTACGCCTAACATCGGCGTAACTTTTTTGTCTGCTTTGAGTTGTTTGCATACGTGCTCTGATCTTCTATATTGCCTTATTCGTGGTCTACACCAGCTTAGGTCCTAGCAGCTTATGTTCACCAACCTCATCCCAGCATACATGTGACCTACAACTCTTCCCATATAAGGCCTCAAACGGCGACATGCCAATGGTAGTTTGATAACTGTTATTATAAGAAAACTCTATCAAATGCAAGTGAGAGTCTCAATTCCCTGAAAACTCCAACGCACAAGCGCGTAACATATCTTCCAACATTTGGTTCGAATGCTCCGTCTGCCCATCTGTCTATGGGTGAAATGCTATGTTGAAATCTAATGTGGTACCCAATGTTGATTTGAGGCTCTTCTAAAAACTAGATATGAAACGAGAGTCTCTGTCAGACACAATAGATACTGGCATCGCATGCAATCTTACCACCTCTTTCATGTATAACTATGCCCACTGGTTCACAGAGTAAGTAGACTTTCCGGGAATGAAATGTGTTAACTTAGTAGGTCTATCTACTGCCACTCAATAGTAAAGCCCTTTACTGTCCGGGGCAACCCTACAATGAGGTCCATAAATACATCCTTCCATTTCCATCCCAGTATACTTAAGGGCTACAACAAGCCTGCTGGCTTCTGCCTCGGAGCTTTCACTTGCTGACACACCAAGCACTTATTGACGAATTTTGCTATCTCTCTCTTCATGTCATTCCACCAGTAGAAACGTTTCAACTCTTGGTATATCTTGGTACTACCAGGGTGTATCGAAAAAGGAAAATTATGAGCTTCGAACAATAGTTCATTCTTAAGGTCACCTTCTACAGATACGCATAAGCATCTTTGACAGATAAGACCATTATTTGCGGACATTAAGAACTCACCACCTCGACCTAACTCCACCTTGCAAAATTTCTCAACAAGGTAAGAATCACCACGTTGAGCATCAATAATCTTCCGTCTTAAAGATGGTTGCACCGTCAACTATGCCAACATGCAGTTACTTCCCCCATAGCTACTGCAATCTTAGCCCGTTCCAGATCCTTGCACATATGAGTTTGTCTAGTAATCAGGACTGTTGAGTGAGTTGTCTTCCTACTTAGAGAATTTGCCACTACATTTGCTTTTACTAGGTGGTATAGAATCTCACAATAATAATCCTTCACCAATTCTAACCATCTGGGTTATCTCATATTTAACTTCTTCTAGGTGAAGAAGTATTCCAAGCACCTGTGGTATGTGAAAATATATATCTTCTCTCTGTACGAATAATGCCTCCAAATATTTAAGATGAAAACCATTGTTGTCAATTCCAAGTCATGTGTAGGATAGTTTCGTTCATGATTTTTCAACTGTCGAGAGGCATATGCAACTACTTTACCTTGTTGCATCGGCACATACCCCAATCCTTTCTTACAGGCATCATTGTAAACAACAAATCTGATACATCTGGTACCGTCAAAACTGGGGTCGAAACTAACTTTTGTTTGAGATCTTGGAAACTATACTTACAAGTCTTACTCCAATCAAAGAAAGCTCCCTTCCTGGTCAACTGATTCAAATGAGTGGCTATACGAGAAAAGTCCTTAACAAACCGACGGTAATAACCTGTTAACCTCAGAAAACTATATACTTCACTGACTGTCATAGGTCGAGGCCAATTTGTAACTGCCTCAATCTTCGTTAGATCTATTGATACCCCCTTATTTGACATCTGTGCCCAAGAAAGGACACCTGACGTAGCCAAAATTCATACTTGGAGAATTTGGCATACAACTTATTTGACCTCAAAGTCTCTAAAATCTTTTGTAGATGCATGCTCTGCCTCTGTCTTAGAGTAAATCAAGATATCGTCATTAAAATCTATCACAAAGGTGTCAAGAAATTTCTTGAACATCCTGTTCATTAGGTTCATAAACACTAACGGGACATTTTTTGGGCCAAATAATATTATAATGGACTCATAATGTCTATATCTGGAACAGAATGCAATCTTGGGAATACCACTGTCTTTTATTTTCAACTGGTGATATCCTAAACAAAGATCAATCTTAGAGAAAACTGTAGCCCTTGTAACTGATCGAACAAGTCGTCCATCCTGGGAAGAGGGTACTTGTTCTTGATGGATACTTTGTTCAATTCTCTATAGTCAATGCATAGGCGTAACGACCCATCCTTCTTCTTTACAAATAACACCGGTGCACCCCAATGTGATAAACTTGGTCATATGAAACCCTTATCAAGCAATTCCTGCAACTGAATCTTGAGCTCCTTCAACTCCGCTGGAGACATTTTATATGGAGCCTTTGAGATAGGTGTTGTGCCCGACTCCAACTCGATTGTAAAACATATCTCCCAATATGACGGCAACCCTGGGAGATCCTCTGGAAAATCTCTTACCACTGGCTTTAAAGTCAAGAAAATCTCAGCTCCTCTGGTGTTAACCACACTAGCCAAGATACTTCAAGTACCTTGGTTGAGCAATTTGCTAACTTTCATAGCTGAAACTATTTTGGACAAGCCCACGGTCTTCGCTCCTTTAAACTTAAAGCTAACTCTCATAGGAGGGTTAAAAATCGCCTCCTTTCGGGAATAGTCTATACTGACATGGTTAGCACCTAACCAGTCCATGCCCAATATCACATCAAAATCATGCATGTCTAAGACTATTAAGAGTCGCCTCTAGCGTACAATTCGCTAATTCAATCTGATATACTTTTATTCTTTCTTTTGTTAACATAATTTCTCCAGAAGAAGTAGATACTGATAAAACATTGTGTAAAGACTTTAACACTAACATGGCATGCTTAACAAATACTGACGAGATGAACAAATGAGATGGTCCAGAATCAAACAACACCAATGCATAGTGTCTCAAGATTGGGAGCGTACTTGTCACAATAGTGCCTGACTTCTCAACCTCCTGTCGGGTGGTTGAGTAAACACAACTTTGTTCTTGTTGGTGTCTACTCGAATCCTTCTGTCCATGACATGTAGACTGGCTTCCGTAACCTGGTGTGCTTCTATTAGGGCATTTATCAATTGTGTGTCCCTCATGCTTGCAATGACAACAAACCCAGAGCCAGCTAAACATCATTCTCAGTGACGTATTTCACAAGAGTTACACACTGGCGATTTCTTTCTACCAATCCCGACTCCGCAGCTTGCTTCTTAAAGTGATGAAACGGTTTGTCTAAGTTCTTGCTCTTCTGATGGGATTGAGGTTTGAAAGTTTTCTGATCCGACTTCCTCTTCTGACCCTAGTACTCGTTCATCGACTAAGAGTCCATCTTAGTCGCCAAGTAAAGTGCTTCAGCGTGAGTGGTCGATTTAAAGGCTCGCACAATACCTCGTATACCGTCCTTCAAACACTGAACGAACCTCTCTGCTCACATAGTCTCTGTAGCAACCAATTTTAGAGCAAAAAGGGACAGTGTGTCAAACTCCCGGTCATCCTCCTCAATAGACATGTGTTCCTACCTCAGATCCAAGAACTCCTTCTGCTTATTGTACCTCAAGTTGGCAGAAAATTACTTTTCATAATAACGCTCCTTGAACTGCTCCCATGTTATTGTTTCACCTCCCGCACCTATCATCCTTTCCGCCAACTGCCACTAAATTTGTGCTTTATTAGTGAGCATGAAAACGACACACACTTTCTGATCTTTTGAGCACTTCATATAATGAAAAATTGTCTCAATAGTCAACAACCATAACTATGCATTAGTAGGGTCCTTCAGTGACTAATGGAAAGTACAAATAAGCAACGGAATCAGTCATAATCAATAGGCACTCTAATTACATTTAATTTAAGTTCTAAAGCATACAACATAACAATTTATCAAAGTAAAGGGTTTCATAATTGATACCTTTGATGAATCTTCCAAATCCAAGCTCCTCTCCTCTAATCTGAGCTACAAATCAATTACAGACCATCAAGAGTGTTTTCTCTACTATTCTCAACCTTAGATTTGAGTAGTGGAACTCAGTATTCAAGTGAATTGAAGTGAGAATAGGAGAGGGTTTTTAGTGAGATAGAGAATTGAAATTGGGAATTACTATTAGAAGAATAAACAAAATATTTCTAACAGATTTAATCACTTTTTTTTTTCAATAATTATTCTATGGAATAAATATTCGATGAACAAATATATACAATCTCTTTCTAATGTGTGTGTACATATATATTATTGAAATTAAACATATAGAAAATGTTATAACCTTTTTTTTTTTTTACAATGTTATAAATTAGTACCTGTAGTTTTAAGAATAAATTATTTTTTTGAATGCTATTGTTAACCTAAATTATTTTTGAATAATTATTTTGTAAAAAAAATAGTTCTGTAATGATTTTTTTTAATATTTATTAATGTGGAACAAAATATGTAGAGATTTATCCCTATAAATTTATCATTTTAATTGGTCTAAAACACGAAGTTTATAACAAGTAGAAATGTTTGTATGTTGAATTGGTTTGGTCATGAAGTTTATAAAATTTTAACTATATTTATATATTATCAGGTTATCATTAATCATTAATCGTTTTTATAAAAAAAAATAATAATAATAATACTGTTTATATAAAATAAAAAATCTAATACATTTTGGAAAGAGACTCAAATATATGTTCTTATATATTATGGGATAAGAAATTTGTTAGTGGAGGTTCTCTTCTCTTAGTAACGTTCTTATCCAAACTGCAATTTTGTGAAAATGAATATATTATTTTATTTTTAATACGGCCAACTAAAACCCATCTGTCCCATATTTAAGTTGACGGTAATGAAGTTTAAATTCAGAATAGTAATCTAAATCCATAAAATTCCCCACATTGTTGACCTAGATTATTTATTTAAATATGAAAAAGACAATAAAATTTGTCAAATATAGTACATATACCTATCCATCGTGGCATCGGTACCATTCATCTTATTAATTTATTGCAAAAAATAAGGTGATAAGTGGTTGGGCGGTTATATTGGTTGGAACTTTCAAGTACTCTTGAATCTTGACTTTAAAAAGAAGGGAACAAAATTATTTATATTTATATTATATTTAATTACAAGCAATTTATTATACATATTTCTGACTTCTTATACTTATAAATTGATTGATAGAGAAAGGTAACTTGTGCTTACGTGGAGTTTACTAGGACGGTACTATTTGGAGATGTCGGTCGTTCAATAACACTAACAATCTATTTCAATTTTTTATTTTTATTTTTCTTTTCTTAATATTTTCATAATTATTATTAAAACTCTATTTATTGTACAGTTTCTTATAATTGACATTTTACTATTCCCTCTCTTATTTTGTACCACTTTTAATTATTATTATTTGAATGGGATTCTCCTTAAATTGTTCTATTAAACAGTGTTAGAAATTTGTTAGTGGAGGTTGATGTTTGGTTTCTTGACTCCTTTGGTGTATATGCTAATCTTGCAGTACAATTCTTTTTTATCTAGAAAATTATGCAGAGTTATTTTTCTTGGAATTTTTTACTTTCTATGATCTGCCGAATTCGACTGGAGATGTTTTCCAATTTTGTTGTACCTATTTATTTACGAGTCGTTCCATTATTAGAGATGTCATTTTTTACTCTGAAGGTTTGTTCTTTTGGTGGCCATATACTACAACATCAACTTTGTAATGTCTTTTATCTATAATTCGTTGTGTTAAATCATTGTTAAAGATTTATGAAACAATAAGTTTCTCTCAGTTTTAGGGAAGCCTAAGACTTTGGTCTCAAGAAGGGATTCTCGATCTTAACGAGAGCCTAATACTTTATTATGTGAGAATTAGTTCTCTAACTTAGGGGAGACTAAGTTATTCTGGTCTAATAAAAACACAACGTCAAAAGAGAGGGAGTCTCATACATTGAGGGAAATCGAAGTGTTCTTCACTAATATTCACTTACTTGGGGGGCTTAAGTTCTATTGGGAAAGGAGTCTTGCATCTAGGAAGAACCTAGATGAATCGTAAGTTAGGCTCTACGTATGTCACTGTAAACGTCATTAATTTTTAAATAAGTACAATGTTGTAAATACTTGAGTTTTTAATATTACTAATCTTTGCGTGTTCCTCCTCGATTTACTGTTCGTTATTCTCTTGTTGTCTCGATAAGTATCATAACGTCGTGTTTAATATTTTTTATTTGTGTGACGAGTCATTTTCAAAATTTCAAACAATATATCCTAAAAATGATATCTTGTAGATTAAGAACAAAAAAATTAAATAAAAAATTATTGTTGTTAGTTGATACAAGACACTATTTATTTTTACTAGAAAAAGATAAAATCATAAAAGTTTGTGATTTGGTTTAAAGTTCTACATCGAATGTTGTCCTTAAAGAAGAATGTGCTCTCATTTGCGAGTTATTTGATATTATACTTTCAAAAATTTTCTTCAAGATAGATCATGTGCGATCTAATTTATCTTACGAATCTTCGGTTTACTTCTAACCTATGTAGAAGGAACCTTTTGAAATAGATTTAGATGAAAAATAAAGCACAGAAAGATTTTGTAACATATATTTGTTCTAATGTTTCACAAACTTTATTGAAAACTCAAAATAACATGTTTATTATCCTTAAAAGAAGGAAAGGGTCGTAGAATGATTTATTTCCTGTAAAATATTTGTAACAAGATGAGTAATATAAAAGCAAAGAAATTAATTAAATCAGCCAATACGTGATGTGATGTTAAGAAATTTCTTAAAATTTTGAATATATTAAAGATGAAATTGAAACTTTAAAATATTAGAAATTCAATTAAAAAGTCACTCAAAAAGCGAGGACCAACAAATACATTAACTATTTAATTCTAAATGTTTATTTTTGAAAAATCTAATTCCGAATGTTATTAATAGAAAATACTTTTTTTTAATACATATTTTTAAACCATCATTTTTCCCTTATGAATTCAAACTATCCTTGAGATTGAGATTTTGGAGGTCTGACTTTTTAAAAAAGATTACTTCATGTTTTTGACGTATTGGGTAAGTTCAAATTAAGAACTAAAATTATTCATAAGAATTATTTGAAACTTGTTTAGATAAAATAATGTAAAATACTTCCTAAATGGGATATTTTGCTAGTTTGCAAAAGAGGCCATCTTTCCATGTTTTAAGGCAACAACAATCATTTAAGCATATAATTTTAATTTTCAAAAAGCCCCTTTTGATTGTTTTTTTTTTTAAAAAAAAAAAAAAAACATTTTAAAAGAAAACAAAAAGACAGTGAGTGTCTGCCATTTATGAGTTGGAATTGGTAACAAATAAAAAAACAAAAAAGTAGTGGTGCCCCCAGAAAGAGTGGAAAATTGGATTTTCTAATTTGGAATTAGTTGCCACCTTTCACCGTCACGCGTCACCGTTCTTTGGCGTGCAAATAATCAAAAGATTGGGGGTGCCGTTTGCCAATACCTGGAACTGCGTGTACCTACCATGCAAATTCATTTTGCGTGTCAACGAATCACACACCGTCCATCAGGTTGATTCGCAATTTTCATCAACCTCTTTACTCTTTCCTTATCCGCTCTTATCCTTAACATTTGAGATTTGACCATACCAGATAACACCACTCAACTCGGACCCCGGAGTATACATTCTAAACATTAACACAAATTCATGATTTTATCCTTAATTTTCCCTTTTTCTTCATTTTTTTTATCATTAAAAATACAAAATTTCAAACTTATTATAAATATGTTAAATTAGGTGTAATGTAGATGTCCATTATTAATATTAATTGACTATGTGTCTCTTATCCATTACCTCATGTGTTGTCCACGTGTATCAATGTTACGTATTATTAATTAGTGTCTATGTAATCCACTTTCTACTTGTCATATTGCCTATAAATATTGGCATTTGATGGGTTATGAAAGACATGCATATTAGTGATCAATCAAAAAACATGGAGAAAGTGGGAAAATTCATTATTTGTTATTTATTTATTTTATATATTTATATGTTATATTATATGTATTTTAATATTTATTTATTTTATTATATATTATTATTATATTACATGTTCTCCATATTCGTGTTCTCGTTATGCGTCGTTATCCTCCTCAAATTCACAATACATTATCAGCACGAGCTCCTATCGTTTTTCTCACTAAAGATATGTACTAAAGGTATGTCGGTTTTTCCTATTCGTTATAATTAATAAATCTAACACTATTTTGCATATTTAATATCTATTGAATTTTTAATATAAATACAATATTTTATGATAGTGTTGTCATGATAGATCTCACAAAATTAGAATTTGCCGCCTTTGATACTAACGACAATAAATATTTGTCATAGGTACTTGATGCCGAAATCCACCTAGATGCTATGAATCTTGGAAAGATTATTAAAGAAAGAAATATGACATCCAATTATGACAAAACAAAAGCTATGATTTTTTCCTTCGCCATCATCTCCATGAAGGATTGAAAATAGAGTATCTTACAATAAAATATCTTCGTATCTTGTGGAAAAAATTGAAAGAGAGGTATGATCATAAAAAAAAAAAAAAACAGTTATTCTTCCTAAAGCTCGTTATGAGTGGATGCACTTGAGGCTACAAGATTTCAAATCA
Organism: Benincasa hispida; assembly: GCF_009727055.1. NCBI lineage: Eukaryota > Viridiplantae > Streptophyta > Magnoliopsida > Cucurbitales > Cucurbitaceae > Benincasa > Benincasa hispida. The sequence continues at coordinate 5,756,653 of NC_052351.1, read as the reverse complement.
GTAAGTGATTACAATTCCACGTTATTTAAAATAAGTTTGAATCTGTTGTTATGCGGAGAGAAAATTACTAATACTAATATGTTAAAGAAGACATTTTAAATTTCTTGTCTCAAATATGCTCCTGCAGCAGGAATATCGGGAGAAAGGTTTTAAACAATATTCTGAACTAATTTCATGTTCTCGTGGTCGAACAAAATAATGAGTTAGTAATGAAAAATCATGAATCTCGACCAACCGGGGCGACACCATTCCCTAAAATTAATGCTGTGAATTTTAATAATAATCGTGGTTGAGGTCATGATCATGGCAGAGGAAGAAATAATAATTATTTTTGTGATGATCGTTCTAATCTTTCAAATTTCAAACGAACTACATGGAATGATGACCACAAAGGAAAAGCTCCACAATATAAGAGTTCAAAAAGTGTTGAAAATAAATGCTTCTGATGCGAAAGAGCATTCGTCACGTACCTATCGTACGTCAAAACACTCGGTCAATCTCTATCACGCATCTCTGAAGCAAAAAAAGAACAAATGGAAGAAAATTTTGCATACCAGGATAACGACATATTTGACCCATCCCATATGAAAAATTTGGATGTGGCGGACTTCTTTGAATCTCCTAAAGAGTAAATCGGTAAAATTGATGAAACATCAAGTGTTTCCTTTGACTTTGAAAATATCTAGACTTAATGTTGTTGTTTTTTTTATTCATCTCCATGTTATTTTCTCTTAGTAGATGTTAACCTTTGTATATTCCAAATGTTGTTTTTCTTAATATAATTATTTTCTTTTAGTAAAGAAACCTGAATCATTTTCATATGTTGGGTTACTCAAAAAATGAATAAAGAGAACACGGATATGGAGAAAATATTTTTCCAAACTGAAAATTCTGGAAGCAAAAGTTAATACAATATAAGGTTCTAGAAACCTAATTGAAGAATTTAGAAAAGCAAATATTATAGAGGAACAAAATTTACAATTGAAAATGCATTTCTCTATAGTCAATAAAAAATATATATACTTAGTTTTAAAGATATATGTTGCAATGGTTATCATATCGAGACTGATAGAAAGAATAATATGGAGTATTTTTATATCATATCTACTGTCTCATCTGAAAAATTATACTGGAAGAGTAGCATGCTTTATCTTCTGGATTATATTATACTCATATACGATTAATTGAAACATATGAAACAATGAACCTGAAGTTCATGAAACTAGACATGTTTACAATTTGGCATGAAAGATTAGAACATCCATGGTCTATAATGATGAAAAGAATTATTGAAAATTCAAATGGACATCCATTGAAGAGCCGGAAAATTCTTCAATCTAATGAATTATCATGTGATGCTTGCTTCAAGACAAGATAATCATTACATCATCACCAGTCAAAGTGGGGACTGAATCATTTTCAGAACGAATTCATGGTGATATATGTGGACCTATTAACCTACCAAGTGGACCATTTATATTTTTTTATGGTATTAATAGACGCATTCAGTAGATGGTCACGCGTGTGCTTATTATCAAGTCAAAATCTTGCATTTGCAAGATGAAGTGCTCAAATAATTAAGTTGAGAGCACAATTTTCTTATTATACAATTAAGACCGTTCGTCTTGATAATGTTGGTGCATTTACATCTCAAGCTTTTGATAATTATTGTATGTCAATTGGGATAAGTGTTGAATATCTTGTAGCTTATATTCATACACAAAATGATTTAGCAAAATCATTCATAAAACGTTTGCAATTAATTACTAGACCGTAGCTTATGAGAGCTGCTTCCTACATCTGTATAAATCATGTTATTTTGCATGCAACGTCACTTGTACGCATTTTACCAGTATCTTATCATAAGTATTAAACGTCATAATTAGCTTATGGCCACGAACCAAATATTTTCCATATGATAATTTCTTGATGTGCTGTTCCAATTGCTCCACCACAACGTACTAAGATGGATCCTAAAAAAGGTTAGAAATATATATTGGATATGATTCCCCATCAATTATCAAATATCTTGAACCCCTGATAAGTGATGTATTTACTGCATGATTTGTTGATTATCATTTTAACGAGACAAAATTTCCAACATTAGGGAGGAATTAAGAATTTGGAAAAAGAAATTATGTGGAATGCATCATTATTGTCTTATTTAGATCACCGTACAAATCAATGTAAACTTGAAGTTCAAAAGATAGGTCATTTACAAAATACAGAAAATCAGTTACCATATGCATTTATAGATGCAAAGCAAGTAACTAAGTCACATATACTAGTTGCAAATGCTCCATCGAAAATCGATATCCCAACATAGCAAGTTGTCACTAATGAGTCTGGAACACACCAAAAGCGTGGTAGACCAGTGAGCTCAAAAAATTAAAATCCTCGAAAAAGAAAATTAATTAATAGTCAATAACACTTGGTTGAGGATGTAAATACCCATGAAGAAATTCCTGACATAGCTAATGAGGAAGGTGGAATACATAAAGATAATAATGATATTTTAATAAACTATGTCGTGATAGGAAAAAGATGGAACCGAACTCATGTAATTATTGACAACGTTTTTGCATATAATATTGCTTTTGATATTATATCTGAAGACTCATGGATGCTGTCGGGTTGGACGAGCCAATAACTCGAACGCCTTCGGTCCATCCATATGCCAATTCTATTCATTTAATATCCCTGTGGTGTCATTGAGATAAGAGATGTCGTTTCTAGTCTATCTGTTTCTATTTCTATATATATGGAAAGTTCAAAAATCATCATATAATAATCCAGAAATTGATGATTCTGAACCAAAATCTAGTGAAGAATGTTGACATAGAAAAGATTGGCTTCTGTGAAAATGAGCAATTGAGGCAGAATTAAACTCACTTTCAAAATGTCAAGTTTTTTTACCAATAGTCTGAACACCAGAAGGTATCAAACCCGTGGGATATAAATGGGTATTTGTGAGAAAAATAAATGAAACTAATGAGGTCTAGAGATATAATGCAAGACTAGTTGCACAAAGTTTTTCACAGACATGGTGTTGATTATGAGAAGACGTATTCTCTGATGGTGAATGCAATTATACTAAGATATTTAATTGGTATGATTGTGTATGAAAGTCTATATATACATCATATGGATATAATCACAACATATTATTTGGATCTCTTGATAATGGTATTTATATAAGAATCGCATAAGGATTTAAAGTACCTGAAACATATAAATCAAATTTCCGATAATTGTATACAATAAAGTTACAGAGATGGCTATATGGATTGAAGCAATCACGATGAATGTGGTGCAATCACCTGAGTGGATATTTGTATAAAGAAGGATATCAAAATAATCTAATATGTCTACATGTTTTTATAAAGAAATCACAGTCAGTATTTGCTATTATAACTATATATGTTGATGACTTAAATATAATCGGTACTCCTGAAGAGCTTTCAAGGGCAATAGAATATCTTTAGAAAGAATTTGAATTGAAAGATCTTGAAAAAAACAAAAATTTTGCTTTGGCTTGAAAATTGAGCATTTCGTCGATGGGATATTTGTTCATCAGTGAACTTATATAGGAAAAGTTTTGAAAATATTTTATATGGACAAAACACATCCATTGAACATTCCAATGGAAGTTTGTTCACTAGATGTGAAGAAAGATATATTCCAACCTCGAGATGATATTGAAGAACTTTTAGTCTTTAAGTACAATAATAGTGCAATTTGTGCATTTATGTATCTTGCTAATAATACAAGACCAGATATTATATTTTCAGTAAATTTATTAGCAAGATATAGTTCTTCTCCAACAAAAAGACATTAGAACAGAATTAAGCATATCCGTTATCTCCGAGGAATAATCAACATGAGTTTGTTTTATTCAAATAAATCAAATTTTGACATAGTTGGTTATGCAGATTCCGGATATTTACTTGATTCACACAAAGTTGGATCTCAAACATGTTATTGTTCACATGTGGAGGAATTGATATATCAAGGTGATCGATGAAACAAACCATAACAGTCACTTCCTCAAATCATCCTGAAATTCTTGCAATTCACGAGGCTAGTCAAGAATGTGTATAGCTAAGATCAATGACTCAGCACATTCGTGGAACATATGATGTGTCTTCTAGTAAAAATCTTCTAATGATATTATACGAAGACAACACAGCATGCATATCCCAAATCAAAGGAGGATATATTAAAGGTGATAGAACAATACATATTTCACCGAAGCTTTTCGACACTCATGATTTTGAAGAAAATGACGACATCATTGTACAACAAATTTGTTCGAAAGATAACCTAACAGACTTATTTACAAAGGCACAACCTATCGCAACCTTTGAAAAATCAGTGCACAACATTGGAATGTGACTCAGAGATCTTCAAGTGATGTTTCCAGGAAGCAGAGTAAATATACTTTTTAAGATTATCATATTATATTAAATATGTACTTTTTTCTTTCACTAGGATTTTTGTCCAATGAATTTTTTCCTAATAATGGTTTCAACAAGACATAGTCATATATAATGGACATCTAAGGGGAGTATTATAAATATGTTAAATTAGGTGTAATGTAGACGCCTATTATTAGTGTCCATTGGCCATGTGTGACTTATCCATTACTCCATGTGTCTCAAGATTACACACTATTAGTGTTCATGTAATCCACTTCCTACTTGCCAATTGTCTATAAATAGTGGAATTTGATGGGTTTTGAAAGACACACATATTGGTAATCAATCCAAAAAGATTATAAATGGAGAAATTCATTATTTGTTATTTTATTTACTTTTTGTTATTTTATTATTTATATATTTATATTATACTTTTTAATATTTATTTATTTTATTATATATTATTATTATGTTATATTTTTTCTATATCCGAGTTCTCATTGTACACCGTTGTACTTCTCAAATTCACAACAAATTTAATATATTATCTTTAAAAAATATTTGACTCTTTCTTTGTCGGTAGTCTAATTCTTCAAATTTTCTACCGACTCAAAGGATATAAATGTTTGATGACATTTTTATTCACCTAAAAAAAATAAATTACTAAAAAAAGTATTCTAAATATTATCCTCACCTAACGATTAGTACATTATTTCTTTATCCTCGCCTCATTTTCACATTAAAAAATAAAAAGAAAAAAATTAAAAAGGTCAAGAAATAGAGAAATAAGGAAAACTATTTACACAAAATAATAAAATTTTAATATTATTTGATAGGGATGGATGCAGACTAAAAAAAGTCTATCATTATTTATTAGTGATAGAAATTTATCACTGATAAACGTTGATAGAAGTTTATCAGTATTTTTTTTCTATTTTCGTAAATAATTTGATATTTTTTCTATCTGCGAAAATTTTCCTTAAAAAATTGTTCAAACATAAGATTAAATTGGACGTGCTCAATATATGTTTGGTTGGAAAACCATTTTAATCATTGTACATGGGAGTTCGTTCTATTTTAGTCATATACTTTTAAGCGACTAAATTTAATATTTAATTTGTGTATTTTTTTTTTTAAAGTTAAAAATTAACCATGTAGTTTATTGTTGATTTTCTTTCTCAAAAGAATGTAGTCTACATTAACATTCCATATACAAATTGTGAAAATCTATCCATATTGTATATTTTCTTACCTAAAATGTATCATTATTACTATTTGACTAGTTTCGATAAAGATTAATTTTAAAAGATTAAATTTAATATTTATTAAAAATACCAAAGTTGAAGTTAGATAATGAAAATTAATGAAACACAATTTACATAAAAAAAAATGACATTTAACTATATAGTTTAGTTGTCATAGTGAGCAAAACTTAACGGTAGAGTGGTTAGGAATCTCCTTACTGTTCTTGTAACTAAAAAAAAACATATGGTTTAGTTTAAAAATTTAGAATGTAAAATTTGAGGGAGGGTGCTGCCAGGTAGGATGTGAAGAGCATTGAGGTGGAAGGGATTTTAATTGGAGACGTGTGGGCCACGAAGACACGTCAGCGCCATCTCAATGAAAACGTGTATTGGCCACAGAAAAATGTTACACTGTTATTGGGACCCACCAGTATCTTCTAGCCTCTGTTTCTCTTCTCATCCGTCTCTATCTATTTATTTATTTTCCCTATTTCAGTATTCATTGAATTTGTAAACTGCAACGGACCTTCTATTAGTTATTATTTGTTCAAAGTTTTTTCCTTTTTCTTTTTTAAAAAACCAATTAAACATTTTCAAGTTGGTAAAAGAAATGCAAGAAATTAGATGTCTTACCAACTATACATTGATGGCTTAAAAACATTACCTTATTTAAATATTAGATGCCTTAATTACCAACATTCTATTGATGACTCTAAATGATTCTATGAAAAGAAGAGAGAAAAGAAACTCAAACTCAATCCAAACAATCATCTGTAACACAGAGATACAAAAATGGGTTAATTAATAATAGACTGTATTCATTGTTTTTGTTGTTCGAATTGTAGTGCCGTTTGGATTTTGTTAGATGATGTTTCCATTTTGAGTTTTGAATGATAACTTAGTTTACTAAAATTCCAGCAAAATTGTAAAATTTCCAAAAAGAAAAAATTATTTCCTTAAAATTTATCATTATCGCAGTTGGATTGGGCCAGAGGCTTTATAATAATTGCAGCAAAGTGCACAAAATGGGTGTGGAAAGCCTAGTAACCTTTCTAATTTTGGGTGATTTGAGATTAGTAGTGGGAGAAGCACCACACAATAAAGTTGGCTAATTAGAGAAACTTTCAATCAACTGCAAGAACTTTTGAAAATTGAAGACTCGTGTTCCATGTGATGGCGGTAAAAACCTCATCTAAAGGTTAATGAAAATGATACCTCTTTTTGAAAAATGTGGTCAAATGTCTACAGCTTTATCATATCTCGATCAACTATCCACATGTGGGAACGGATGTTGTTTAGTTAGGAGTTGTGAGACGCTCAATTGAGATATGATATATGAAATTCATATATTTGTAGAGTTCATATGTCTGTGTTTGAGATGCAGAGTTATCTAGTCTGAGTTTATATTTCAGTGTTTGGGGTGCAGAGTTGAGTTCACATGTCTAGAATATCTGGTGCAGTTTTTTAAACTATAAATAATATGTTTTTATGGTGACTATTTTTGTTTTGAATTTTTTTATTCAATACTTCTACCAATATTTATGTTGAATAAAATATGGATTGCAAATTTTTGTTCTTTTAATGTTTAAAGTTTTTTTTTCTTTCTTTTGGGTAATGAACAACAATTAATCCTTTACAATTATTGCAGGAATATAGTTAAATAAAATGAAAAATCAAAACTTTTGAATTCTAATTTTTCTCCATGGATTTCATCATTATCATCTTCTTTATATTGTTGCACTGCATTTTTACTTTGTCATTATTCCTTTTAATTGAATTTCCCCAATCATCTTAGCAGATAATAGAATGTCACCACATTTATTCAATAATTTCACTTTCAGTTCCTCCAAATTTGGAGGATCATCAAAGATCAAATCTCCATTTTTCACTATTTCTTACATAAAATATTCCAACAAAAAATCTCTATTTTTTTTTGTTATATATAACATACCATTCAACTACATGCAGACTTTTCCAAATATTATTAAACACTTATTTGATATGTGAATTCAATTAAATAGAAATATATTTTACAAATTTCTACGTATAAATATTGCACTTAATATAAACAAAATACTACTATTTATACAATCAACAACCTTATAATATACTTTAATATTCATTGGTCTTATAGTAGTTGAAAATGGTTGTCGAAGTTGATTATCAAATATATTTTTCTCTGGAGTTTTATAGTTGGAGATGGTTGTCAAAGCTTGAAGTTGGTCACATGAAGGTGGTATTAGAGTTGGTAGCCGAAGTTTGTCGCCGAAGGTGGTCTTTAGAACCCGAAGTTAGTCAACAGAGTTGGTCACACAAACATGGTCGTCAAAGTTGACTGTTTAAGATGATTTTCGTTGGAGTTTATAGTCAAAGGTGGTCGCCAAAGCTCGAAGTTGGTTGTATGAAGGTGGTATTAGAATTGGTTGTCGGACTTTCATCGTTAGAGGTGGTTATCAAAGCCCAAAATTGGTCATCGGAGTTGCTCACTTAAAGGTGGTCATCAAAGGTGATTTTCATCGAATTTTGTAGTCAGAGATAGTTGTTGGAGCCTACAAAGATGGTTGTCAGAGTTGGTCGTCGGAGGTGGTTATCAGAGCCCAAATTTGATCATTGGAGTTGGTTGCACGAAGGTGGTCACAAAAGTTGGGTCATTGAATTTGTCATCAAAGGTGGTTGCCAGAGGTCGAAATTGGTCGTGGGGTTGTCATCGGAGATGATTGTCAGAGCCTAGAGTTGGTTCCCATAGTGTGGTAACGATAATCGCCAACAATGACCAATAGGTGGAGCCATTGAAAACATTTGAAGAAGGGAGAGTTGGGGTGAGTTGGTAAAATATATTCGTTCAACTCGACCAACATTCAAAGTTGGTGGACCAAATAGTGAGTTGGTAATATACCAACTCAACTTAACTTATGTTGATGAGTTAAACAGTCACATCCAAAATTTTTATGTAATTTAAATTCAGTCATTTTATAATACTTGAGAATTATTTTGAATTTTGGAGGTTGAATTGAATTATTGTGAAATGATAATTCAATTTTAAATTTTGCTTAGTGAAGAATTTTGGAATTTAAGTTTTAAGTTAAGGAAAAATTGAGATTTTTTTCGATTTTAATTTATTTGGAAAAAAAATTGAATTAAAATTTGAGAGATCTGATTTTATGTTTATAATTTGGAGGAGATAATTAAAATTAAATTAATTTATTGGGATAATTGATTTAAATCTATTTTCCAAAAGGATTTAGATTTTGGATTTGTAGAAGAAAAATGATTGAGGTGTAAAGTTGTTATATATATATCTGTATTTTGGAGTAACAACAAAAATAAATAAGTAAATAAATAGAAATTTAATTTTCTTTCTCCCTTGTTCACGTGTGTAGGAAGAGACCCCCTCTCAATTTGTCTTCACGCGTCAAGAGGCCCTAGTTGACTCCCATCGTCTCCGGTCGCTCCTCTCTTCCAGACGCCACCGCCCAGCCCAAGCTGATGTTCGCGCCTTCTTTTGTCTCTATTCGTTGGCTGCTCGCCTCACCGATTTCGTTCGTCATCCATTGAACCGTTAATTTGAGCCATTGTTTAGCCCAACACTATCCAGTTGCCAATTTTTGGCCGAAATCTTTGATGGATTTAAGATTTTGAGGGTTTTGAGAAGTTACTCATCAAGATAGAATTCAATTTCGACGAAAAATTGTTGAAATTTGGTAAGTCAGATTTCAAAGCCTTTGGATAAATTGTGTTTGGGATTAGGCCTAACAATTTAATTTTGGAATGAGATTTATTTTCTAGGATTTTATTCCAGTAAGTTGTTGAAGTTGATTGCCATGATAACTTTTCTTGACTTATTTTGAGGTAAGTTGTTCTATTATCGATACTTTCGTGCCTTAGTTTAGATTTATCAAGTTATTTAATGGATTCTAGAAGCATGATTTGGAATATGCAATGCACTATTTATTGCATGAAAGTTAAGAGGATTATAAGCATGATTGAATCTATATAATGTGTTATGATTTGTGCCATGGAATTACTCATGAAATTAATTTATGTATGTGATGCATAATTAGACTAGTAGGGGCAATCTACCATCTCGTCTTGATGCATGTTTTATTTCAGAGACCAACAGGTCTAGTTTCATGTTTTGACAGTGTGTCATCAAGCCATTAGACATGCTTGAGCTGACAGGTATACGTTCATGTTTCTTTTCCCATGTTTGACGATATGCCATCAGGCCATTAGACATGCGAATTAAGGCGAGATAGATAATCCCCTTAATAAGTTTTTCAGAAACAATTACCATGTCCCACTAGCCCTGGTATTCACTACAAGTCGATACATAGCCTAATCCCGATAATGGGGTCACTTACTGAGTATTTTATACTCATATTTCATGTTTATATTTTTTTCAAGTAAGGGCAAGGATACCGAGACGACTAACAAGAGGAATCCGTGCAGTGCCAATAAGATCAGAATAACGCTTCCGCATCTGAGTTCATGAGTCTTTTCATGTCTACAGTTTTCTTTTCATGGTCTTGTTTTTAACAGAGTCTAGATGTTAAATATTTTATTTTTCAGTTAATTTTTATTTTTAAAATTTATGTTGTAAGGGGTACCCGAATCAAATGATATGAATTGTGAGTTGAAATCTATTAAATTTTTATTTAATAAAATGGTCAATTTTCCTTATTTTAAATGGAAATATTTATGCATAGTAATGTCCCTATGAGGTGTCTTAGAAAATTGAGTCGTCACAGTTAGTATCAGAGCCCATGTTTTGGGATCTGTAGACTGAATTACTAGGTAAGTCCAGATTGTCCCTTTTGGCCATCTACATATTCTTCATCATTTCCAGGTATGTCCCTTAAGAAAATATTCCATAATGTTATGCACTCTTATGTTGAGGTTATGATCATGATAGGCATATTTTACTTGTAAAGAAAGTTGTTAAAGAGCGGTTGCAAACGATTGCCAGGAAATGGTACGTGTTAGGGAAAGAGGCAATCATAGGATTACCAGAAAAGGGCAAAATCCAAAATGATAGAATTTAACGGATCAGGATCAAGATCCACAAATTCAAGATTCATCAGTTCAATATTCTCCAGTATTAGAGGACCTCTTGTTGCCTGGAGACCCCTCTAGGTTAGGGTGGCAAAGAACAGAGAAACGAAGTTGAGCCCCAAAACACGCCTATGCCTCCGCAGACATCGACACTCCCAGTCGTCCCGACAGAGTTCAAAGATTTGGCAGTAGCTATAAAGAAAGTAGCCACATCAATGGTACTGAGTAAGGTGAAGGACATGTTGGACGAGCGAATGACCTAGTTTGCCCAATCCCAGCAAGTACCACCGTTCCAGGTTCAGATGTCGCAAGTTCAAATTCAAAACTTAACTCAAAACCAAAGCGTGTCAGACCTTTCAATGGAGGCCAAATATTTGCGGGATTTCAAGAAGTACAACCTCAATACCTTCAATGGTATTGGGTTATTTGTCTTAAAACTCACAGTTGTAAAATTAAACATTTTCTATTATCAATAAAGATGTTATTTGACATTTCATTCAATAAAGTTGTTATTGAATATGTAAATTGCACTTCTGAAGATTGTTGATTATTTCCTTTATTATGAAATTTTATATTGTACTTATTGTATTATATTTGCTGTATTTTATTCTTTCCTTATTTGTAATTATTTTATTCTTTCCTTATTTGTAATTGGGTATTTCTTCTATTTAAGAAACTCTTTCCTCCTAAGATTAATAACAGAAAAATTAATGTTTTTTTAGCATGGTATCAAAGTTGGAAAATCATAGTTATATCTAAAATCCTAAAAACCTAGCCACCATAGCCAGAATCCTAACTTATCATTGTTGAAACCCTAGTTGTTGTCTTAAATAGCACACCTTACTTCCGATCGCATGTCGTCTTCTCAAGTTGGGGATTCTGATCTGGCTTGAACAAGTACAAACCGATGAGGCAAGCCATAGTTGCACGATGCCATCAAATTTTCGCTGTCTTTTGGATTTTGTTTTTAAGTGTTGCAGCTTCAACCCCACCTTAGGAAGAGCTTGCGTACCTCAGAAGAGTTCGTGTATCATTATTGATCCGGTGAATGGTGATAGTTCCAATGGAACCATCGGTGGAATCCTCTTAATCTCAACGAAATCGGCTAACCCCCTCTTCTTTGTTCAACGTTCCTCTTCATAAGTTTGCATCGTGGAGTTCTATTGTTTCGTGTTCATAGAAGCCATATAAAATCAGTGTAAACTGGTTTGGTTTTGTTTCAACCAGTCTGGTTTGAATTTTTTTTTCTAGCTTGGTTGACTTAGCTGGTTCGGCTCATTACTTGGTTCGGTTCACTATTTGGGGTTGTTCATTGGTTTCGTTCACTACTCATTGTTGGTTCAACAATTCTGGTTTGGTTCGGCTTACTTGGCTTGGTAGATTTACTATTTCCCATTATTAATTACTACCATGTTGCAAGAACAAATTCATCAAACACTAAAATTGCTACCTACCAATTTGTCATCTAATAATTCAAGTGTTTCCTTGACTCAAATAGGTAATTATCCTAAGACATTCTCATGCAGTAATTCATCTCCATGGATTATAGATTCTGGAGCTTCTGATCATATGACTAGTTCCTCTTGTTTATTTGAATCGTATTCTTCTATGTATTGCGATGAAAAAATTTGCATTGCCAACGGCAGCTTCACCTCTCTATTGCAGGAAAAGGAACTATTCCTTTGACTATAAAACTTATATTACGTTCTGTTCTTCATGTTCCAAAATTAGCTTGTAACTTGTTATCTGTTAGTAAACTCTCTAAGGATGCTAACTATCGTGTCATCTTTTGTGAAACTCACTGTATCTTTCAGGATTAGAAATCAGGGGGGAAGATTGGACGTGCTAGGATGATTGATGGTCTTTATTACTTTGATGAAGTTTCTGCTAGTCATAAAAAAGTTCAGGGCTTGAGTAGTGTTTGTTCTCCTTCTGTTAAAGAAACTATCATGCTTTGGCATTGTAGATTAGGGCATCCAAATTTCTTTTATTTAAAGTATCTGTTTCCCAATTTATTTAAAGGATTTGATTGTTCAGTTTTTCAATGTGAACGTTGCATTTTTGCCAAACATCATCGATCCACCTAGTTGGCTAAACTGTACAAGGCTTCGTCACCTTTTTCCTTAATTCATACTGATGTTTGGGGTCCGTCTAAAATCTTAACTCATAGTAGTAAGCGTTGGTTTGTTACCTTTATAGATGACCACACTTGTTTAACTTGGCTTTATTTGTTAACAAAAAAGTCAGAGGTAAAAGAGGTTTTTTTTTTTCTTCTATTTTACAATATGATAGAGACTCAATTTGAAACTAAAATTCGAATTCTTTACTCTGATAACGGCACTAAATATTTCAATGAGCAATTAACCAATTTTTTGCAAGAAAAGGGCATTTTTTATCAAGCTACATGTCGTGACACGCCTCAGCGGAATGACATTGCTGAGCGAAAGAATAGACACTTACTTGAAGTTGTGCCCTTATGTTCTATATAAATGTTCCAAAATATTTGTGGGGTGATGTCGTTCTTATAGCTACGTATCTGATCAATTGAATGTCGTCTAAGGTTTTGAATTTTAAAACTCCTTTTAATCACGTCAATGAGTTTTTTCCTAATAATCGGTTGTCTTCTGATTTACGAATTAAATTATTTGGGTGTACTGCTTATGTCCATATTTCTCCTCTTTCTTGAACTAAGCTTGTTCCTCGAGCAATTAAATGCATTTTTGTAGGCTATGTTTCTCATAAGAAAGCTTACAAATGTTTTGTTCCTTTGACCCACAAGTATTTTGAGAGTATGGATGTGTCTTTTTTGGAAAATCAACTTTTTTCTGGCCCAAATTTTCTTCAGGGGGAGATATCTAACCTTGAAGATGATTTTTGGGATACTTTATCTCTTCTAAACATCAGTGGTCTTGCAATTATGATCTATAGTCCTTTGATACCAAGTATGAAGAGTTCTTCTTCAGGGGAAGAAATACTACAAAATGACTCTACAAGTCGAAATCTTGAACTTCAGGTTTATACTAGAAGAAACTTGACTCAAGGAGTCCGAGATTAGACAATTGACTTATTACAGGACCAATCAAATACTCCGATGAATGATCTTAAAGATCCAGGTATTAGACACTCTACTCATATTTCTCCTAGTTCTTCATCTTCTTCTAATCCTTTACTTGATGTCTCTGATCTTGATATTCCAATTGCCCATAGGAAAGATACTCGTAAATGCACCAAATATCCCATTGAAAATTATCTTTCTTATCATAGATTATCTGACTGTCATAAAGCCTTCACATCCAAAATAACTAACTTATTTATTCCAAGGAATATACAAGAAGCCCTAAATGATTTGAATTGGAAACTAGCAGTGATGGAAGAGTTCAATACACTGAAACAAAATTGCACATGGGACATAGTCGAACTACCAAAAGATAAGAAGATAGTGGGATGCAAATGGGTGTTCACTGTAAAATGTAAAGCTGATGGTAGTATTGAAAGATACAAGGCCAGATTGGTTACCAAGGGGTTCACTCAGACCTATGACATTGATTATCAAGAAACATTTGCTCCAGTAGCTTAATTCTATTAGAATCTTGTTGTCTATAGCAGTTAATTTTGATTGGCCTCTTTATCAACTTGATGTGAAGAATGCCTTTCTCAATAGGGATCTCGAATAGGACTTGCCACCTGGTTTTGAGGTGGATCTCGAGATTAACAAAGTATGCAAGTTAAAGAAATCATTATATGAGATTAAACAATCTCCCAAAGCATGGTTTGAACGGTTTGGAAAGGTAGTCGCAAGTTATGGATATATTCTATAAACATACTGAAAGTGGTAAGTTGGTCGTTTTGATAGTGTATGTTGATGATATCTTCTTACAGGTAATGATGAGACAGGACTGGATATCTTGAAGAAAAACCTTGCTAATGATTTTCAAATCAAGGACCTGGGAACCTTAAAGTATTTCCTAGGAATGGAGTTTGCCTGATCGAAAAATGGTATTCTTGTCAACCAGAGTAAGTATATTCTTGACCTATTGAATGAGACAGGTTTACTTGGTTGCAAGATAACATAAACTCTTATTGAGCAAATTTTAAAATTGGTTTCTGCAATTGAAAAAGAAGTAAAAGAAAAGGAAAAGTACCAGAGGCTTGTAGGGAGACTCATATACCTCTCTCACACACGTCCTGATTGCTTTCGTAGTTAGTGTAATAAGTCAGTTCATGCATGCTCCCGGGTCAGTTCACTTTGAAGCAGTTTATAGAATTTTGAGATTTTGAAAGGTACTCCAGGAAAATGTATATTATTCACGAAGCATGACCACCTAAACATTGAGGTTTACACTGATGTTGATTGGGCAGGAAGCACGACTGATAGAAGATCTACTTCGGAGTATTGCTCTTTTGTTGGAGGAAATTTGGTTACTTGGCGAAGTAAAAAACAAAGTGTGGTTGCAAGAAGTAGTGTTGAAGTAGAATTTAGGGCATTAACCCATGGTATTTGTGAGGTCATATGGATAAGAAGACTATTGGAAGAATTGAATCTCTCAGACAATGCCCATACACATCTATTGTAATAACAAGTCAGCAATTTCCGTTGCCTATAATCCAGTCCTTCACGATAGGATCAAACATATTGAAGTTGATAAACACTTCATAAAAGAAAAAATTGATGTAGGAATAGTATGCATTCCCTTTCTCCCGACAGCAGAGATAATCGCAGATGTGTTAATCAAAGGTCTTCCAAAGTGGCAATTCAACAAGTTGATTGACAAGCTGGCTATGAATGATATCTTCAAACCAACTTGAGGGGGAGTGTTGATTATTTCCTTTATTATGAAATTTTATATTGTACTTATTGCATTATATTTGCTGTATTTTATTTTTTTCTTATTTGTAATTATTTTATTCTTTCCTTATTTATAATTGGGTATTTCTTCTATTTAAGAAATCATTTTCTTCTAAGATTAATAAGAGAAAAAAATATTTTTTTTAGCAAATCCAATAAACTAAGATCAATGGCTGTTATATGAATGCTTGAACTTTATGTGGAGACATAAAGATGGATCAAGTTCGAGTAAATAGCCAAAACGGTCTATAGTATACGAATAAGGTTGGGTATCTTGTTCTGGTAACACTATCAGATGTGGCCCGCTTTGTAGATAGTACAAACGATGTGATCCTGAATCGTTCATGTAGAGACATGAGAAGGGAGGGCCGTCTATGCAATGAGTGCATAAGATCAGACCAAGAAATAAGTCATTTTTACTTTAATACTCTATTTACTGTTTAAGACTAATGTCTCGAATAAGATGACCTAGGTAACTTGACCTTAATCCTGAGCTAACTATGAATTCTTGTTTATTCGGGATTATCCTTAGATTTGCATAGGTGAGGGTTGACCCAACAACGTCGGCTCAGTAAACCTCCCATTTCAGGGGTAAGACCAGATAGATAGTTGGGGACTAGGGTGCGAGATGGAATTCATACATACCCGATTTAGGGTTAGTAGAAAGGTTATTCTCTTAAGTACTAAATTAAGGTCTTGAATAATGGACTCCACACTCTCATTAACCCAGATTCAATTTAGTGATTGGATCACAAACCAATTGTTCATTAGAAGATTAGTGGAACTTAAGAAACAATATGTAATTTTGGGGGTAAAACAACATTTGATCTAGCCGTTATTACGAACAACCTTTGAAGGGTCGACTTACTAATTATGTTAAATCAAGTGGACAGAAATATATCTACAATAAGAAGAGTGCAACTATTGGTGGTGTGATTCGGTAGTTAACGAATATTGATTAATTCGATCTAAAGAGTTTAGCCAATTAATCTCAAATCGTTTGAGCTCATGATCTGTAGGTCCATAAGGTTCCTCTACTAGCTCATAAAACATGAACACCTTGGATTAGTGATTTTGAAATGTTCAAAATCAAAATTAAGAATTTTAAGTGTTCAAACTGAATTTAGGCTTTCAATTTGAAGTGTTAAAATTGCAAATCAAGATCTAAATTTGAAGTGTTCAAATTTCCAATTAGGGTTTCAATTTGAAATGTTCAAATTGCAAATAAGGATTGGATGATTATATTTGATATAATTAACGTTTAATTTTGTTGACATTAAATAAAATTGGAGAGTTTAAAATATTTAAATATTGATTACATGAATAGGATTCATGTTTAAAACTATTAATTTAATATTTGATATTAAATTATTATTTGAATAATTAAATTTGTTTAACTAATTAAAAATCAAATTAATTTTTCAATTTTCAAATAAATTTTAGAAATTTATTTTTGGAATTGATTTAATTTTGAATTAAACAAAATGAAATTGGAAATGGAAATTTGTTAGTAGAAATTTTCAATTTTTGGGAATTAAATGTGTTTTAACGAAATCTCTACACCTAACCCATTTCATGTTTGAAATTGAAGTGACATTCAACATTATGGTTCAGTTGTTGCACGTAAATGTTACATAAAATCTCCAAATTTCTGAGATTGAAGAAAGGAGTTGCTGGATTTTTTAATTTTTGCAGAGCATAATAAAACTAACATTTTAAATATAATGTAAGATATTTTTATTACTTTAATCAAATAATTAATATTAAATTATCTAATATTTATCATAAGTTCAAAATTCCCCATAAACAGTTAAAAAAAATTGTAATCCAAACGCAAAATTAACGAATTGAGTGTAACACAATTCAAACCATTGGCCTTGAAATGAGAAATATGGGCTGGAATTACACAGACTCACTTGATCTTTGAGCTTTGACAATGCCCAGGCCCTAACGAATACTGGATACCACCTTATTTCTTCACACAAACATAAAACAATGTGCTGAAAGCACAATCCGTGTGATGAAGGATCTCGACCTTACACTTCTGCAGAATTTAAACTTCGAATGACTATCTACTCACCAGTGCCTCTTACCTGGATTAGCCATGTATCTACTACCAGGCTAGTAGCATAGGCAATGTCAGGTCTTGTAGACACCATTAAATATATCAAACTTCCCACAACTTGGGAATAGGGGACTGTTGATATTATTTGTTGATGTTCAATATCTGATTCTTTGGGTGAATTTTCTGCTGAGAGTTTGAAATGGTTAGCAATAGGAGTAGTTACTGCTTTAGCCTCTGTCATCTGATACTTCTTTAATAATTTACTGCAATATTGTGACTGATCAATGCTTAGAATACTAGTTTTTCTATTTTTGATAATGTCAATGCCTAGTATTCTTGTTGCATTTCCTATGTCTTTCATTTCGAACTCTGACTTAAGTAGATCTTTTACTTTATTCAGTTTTTTCATAGTTGCTCCTGATAGAAGTATGTCATCCACATATAGTAACAAGTAGATAGGATGAGTATAAGAATCTGTATTTATGTAAACACAGCTGTCATTGGAGCTTTTATGAAAACCATTCTTCTGAACAAAATCACTAAACCTTCTGTTCCAGCATTTAGGGGACTGTTTGAGGCCATAGATAGACTTTTTAAATAGGCACACATAGTCTTACTTCCCTCTGACCTCATACCCATTTGGTTGGCTCATATAGATAACTTACTCTAGAAAGCCATGTAGAAAAGTTGTTTTAACATCTAGTTGCTCTAGCTCTAGGTTATTTTGAGCCACAATAGACAACAACAATTTGATAGAAGTCTGCTTTACCACTGGAGAAAAAAATCTCATTAAAATCAACACCTGGCCTCTGTGTAAAACCCTTAGTAACCAGCCTATCTTTAAATCTAGGCCCTTGATCATTAGGGAAACCTTCCTTCAACTTGTACACCCATTTGGATGCAATTGGCTTGCATCCTTTTGGCAAAGGTATCAACTCCCATGTGTTGTTTCTCACTAGTGAATCAATCTCTTCATTCATAGCTTCTAACCACATCTTAGCTTTAGAACAACTTGCTACTTCTTCAAAAGTTGAGGGTTCTGAATCATTAGATAAATCATAAGCATTCAAAGCTAAGTAGTCTTCATACCTTGAAAGTGGCACAATGTTTCTTCTCTGCCTATCTCTAGCTAGGCTGCAACTTCTCAATTCTGATTCTTCTTGCTCGGGATCAATAGTAGCATCTTCTACTTCTTCTTCGAAATAAGGTAGTTGATCAAAAAATGATTCAGAGCTTGAAGGATCAGAAGTAGGGATTAAAACTTGCTCCACCTCAATTTTATCATTCTTCTCTTGAGGTACTAAAACATTAGGATTAGATCTCTGCATATACATTTCATCTTCTTTGAAAACAACATCTCTGCTGGTTATGCATGTTTTCTCAGTAGGGTGCCACATTCTAGACCCTTTAACACCTTCTGTGAAGCCCAAAAACATACACTTCACAGCTCTAGCAGTTAATTTCCCTTTACTTTGATGAACAAAACCATTGCAGCTAAACACCCTTAGGTTATTCAGGTTAGGAGGTTGTTTGGTCCATCTTTCTTCAGGGGTTAGAAGGTTAGGAGATGCATGAGGGCATCTATTCAGTGTATAGATAGTATATGAGGCTTCCTTTGCCTAAAATTTCTCAGGAAGTATAGCATCAGACAATAGGCTTCTCACTCTCTCCATTATTGTTCTGTTCAACCTCTCCGCTACCTCATTTGCTGAGGTATATACCTAACTGTCTTGTGTCTAGTTATACCATGTTGTCTGCAAAAAATATTAAACTCCTCTGCACAGTACTCAAGCCTATCATCAGTTCTTAGACACTTAATTTGACAGTTAGACAATTTTTCAACCATGATCTTCCATTCTTTAAATTTTTCAAAAACTAAATCTTTAGATTTAAGGAAATGGATCCAACTTTTTCTTGAGTAGTCATCAATAAAGGTTAAGAAATACCTGGCTCCACTTAAGGATTGAAAGGGCGAAGGACGCCATAGGTCCGAATGCACATAGTCAAGGATGGCCTTGGTTGTGTGCTGAGCCTTCACTAAACTCTACCTAGTAGCCTTCCTTATTACACAATATTCACAAAAGGATAGGCTCTGATGAACTCCCTTAGGTAGAATACTTTGGTTGACAAGAGCTTGTAGACCTTTGGCACTAATATGTGAAAGTCTTTTGTGCCATAGATCTCCTTCAGTAGGCTGATTTTGAGTCACAATCAAAGCTGAGTAAACTTTATTTATTCCTTGAACAACATACACTCCATTAATCTTCACCCCCTCTAAGTAAGGCTTACTGTTCTTCCACACTTCACAGTAATCTTCCTTGCCTCTGTATTCACAGCCAATAAAATCAAGCATGCCTAGTGAAATTAGATTTCTCTTCAGCTTAGGCACATGTCTGACATTTCTTAAGAGCTTGCCTATTCCATCTTCTAACTTTAGTGAGACAGAGCCAATCCCAACCACTGGACATGAGTTATTGTTTCCCATGTAGACAAATCCTCCATCCAACTCTCTGTAGGTACTAAACCAATCTTTATGGGATGTCATGTGGAAAGAACACCCTGAATCTAGAACCCAATCTAGGTTCTTATTAGCTTCTTCTTCTTCTGCCTTACAATTAGAGGTACCGAAAGCATCAAAATAAAAGTAAGAGTCCTCACAAACTGAGGCTTCACCTGACTGATTAGGTTGGACTTTGGATTGTGGTTGTGATTGCTTGTTTTTTTGCTCATTTTTTCACTTCAAAGTTCTGCAATCTTTGATTAAATGTCCAAGTTTTTTACAATATTTGCATCTGACCTTGGACTTCTGTTTCCCTTCTTCATTTGAGCTATGTTTTCCTTTTTCCTTATTGTTCTATTTTGACTTGCCCTTTACAAACAAGCCCTCTGCACTAGGCTTGTCTTTTTTGCTAGTAATCAACTCCATTTCTCTGATTTTTATAGCAGAAATTATGATGTCAGTAGTTAGGGAATCTCTCCCATATTTTAGGGTAGTCTTCACTTCTCTATAGGAATCCGACAATGAGTTAATAAGCACAAATGCTTCATTATTTGCCCCAATTTCTTCTCCTTGAGTCTTGAATTCAGTGATTATTCTCTTGAAATCATCTAGATTCTCTGTTAAGGACTTAGAAGCACTCATCTTGAAGGTAAAGAATATTTCCCTTAGGAAAAGTTTGTTGGGCAGATTTTTAGTCACATATAGCACATTCAATTTGCTCCACATCTTAAAAGCTGTCTCTTGATCAATCACTTGCCTTAGGACACTATCATACAAGTTTAAAACCAGTGTTCCACGAGCAATTAGCTCCATGTTTTCTTTTTCTTCTTCCGTTGTTGTGCTCAGCAGCTTGGCTGGGTCTTTTACGGCCTTATGAGCTATTTGTTGTCCTAAGATAGTCTTAATTTTGGCTTTCCACAAACCAAAATTGCCTTTCCCATCAAATTTCTCAATGTCATACCTTGCTACTACCATATCTGATTCAAATTTCAACTTAAAGGCTCCAAGATTTTGCTTCTTTTGAATCTTGACTAATCTTGAAGCTTTCTTGCAGGCTCTGAGACTACTTGTTGGGTTTGAAATGAGAAATATAGGCTAGAATTACACAGACTCACTTGATCTTTGGGCTTTGACAATGCATAGGCCCTAAACGAATACCGGATACCACCTTATTTCTTCGCACAAACACAAAACAATGTGCTGAAAGCACAATCCGTGTGATGAAGGATCTCGACCTTACACTTTGATGGTTGAGATTAGAGCTTGACATTTCTGCAGAATTTACACTTTGAATGACTATCTTTTCTTTTCTTTTTGCAGAGAAAAACGAGAGAAAAGAAAAGTGAGAACCGGAGGAAGGTTGTCGGAAATCGCAGAGGGCGATGAGTCTTCAGTCGTCTAGGCGAAGGGGATATAAAGCTGGAGGTCGTATAGACAATAAGGGACGAGTCGTCTAGACGATGAAGGCTTTCTAGAGATCGTCTAGACGATGTGGTTCTAGACGATGGTCGTTTACACGATGAGGTTGCAGAAGTAAATGATCGTTGGCTAAAAGTTGGACGATCGTTGGCTAAAAGCTACACGATCAGTGGATCAAAGGTACACAATAGATGAAGACGATCGGGAAGAAAATGAACACGATGGTTTTACGTGGTTCGGCCAAGGGAGGCCTACGTCCACGGAGAAGCTGACGGGAGTCTTTTATTCAAGATTGCTACAAGATAAGTTTTGGTCACTCAATACAATATTCACTCTCTCTCTTTATAATTAGTTATATAATGTATTGAAAGGTAGCTTGAATGTAACAGATTTGTAACTGATTGAAGTTATTTTCACCTTTCTGTGTAACACAAACTTATATCTAACAATTTTAATTTCTGTATCATTCAAAGAAACTCCGCAGCAACTCTAAAATTAAAAGACCCCCACACTTCTGTACCAAATAGTTCATAAATGTTCAAATGCCAAAAATTAAACTTTAAATGTGTACGAATAGTTGAAAAAATATTCTGACATTTGAAATCGTTAGGAATATTTGTGTTATATTATTAAATGCATGGATGACAAAATCTACCAAAGCTTTTGATCATAAAATGAAAATCTAATATAAAGATTAAAATTTTAGCTTAAACAAAAAGTCAAGTCTCGAATCTCTCATCCCACGTTTTTTGTTTTTAACTTAAAAAAATAAAGCTGGCATTATGGGCAAATGTGGTAAAACAATTTTGCAAAATTCATGCATAAAATTCAATTGGCCATATTTGAGATATCTATATATAAAATAAAATTAAAATTTTAAATTAAAAATTAAAAAAAAAAAAAAAAAAGTTGTAGACATCCACCACAATTTCTCTATCCTAAAATCTTTTCAATTTTCGGCTTAAATAGCACTAAAATGTTGGTTGGCCTTTGGTTGTAGCCCATTGGGTTAAGTTGGGCTATGTTGGCTGGGCCGTGGGCTCAAGGATTCTCCCGTATAAATACCGGTTGTTTTATTCCCAGCGAAATAATTGATTGTGGTTGGGGCAAGGATTATCCTAAGATTATAATACTGTATTCTATTTCAAAACTCTTATTTGTTATAGTATTGACTAATTTACATTCATAATTTTTTTTTTAAAAAAATTGTTACATGTTTTCTATTTTATTCTCAAACTAAAATAGTATATACATTGAAGCTATATTATTATAACCCAAACTAAAATAATCTATATTCCAAACATAAATTATTATAACCAAAATTAAAATGATCTACGTTTCATTTTTTTTTTTACCCCAAACACCCATTGAGTAGTCAAAGCTTGTCCTGACTGACTCTTGAGATTTAGGGTCAGAACGTTTTTTGTAGCCACTGTTCTCATCAAACCAACTTCTCTGCCAGTGGCTTCCCCACTCCAAAATTTAATTTCCACTGTTTTCCATTTAATCAAACTTTCAAATCACCAATCATCTCAAAGGTGTTAATGAATAAATTACGATAGATTTAATTGTAATAATAATTTAACACCCTTACTCATTTGTATACGATCTTACTTAATGCCCCTATATTAAACATCAATGTTTAAAGAAACAAAACCTGACCAAGACTTGGTGTGTAGGGGTAAAAAGAAAGGACAAAAATACAGTAAAAAGGTGGTGGTATGGTAAATGATGTGAGAACAAAATAAGAAGATATTGAAGATTGAGCACGCCAGAGGGGGTAGCATCATGATTAATTGGGGGGTTTTCTTTTACCTTTTTTTCCACCTGCCCATAAAGTGAGACCTGGTTTTCTTTTTGTAAAGAAGAAGGAAATTTGGATGATTTTTGGTGGGTTTTGAGAAAACAACTGTGTGCTCATTGCTCACTCAGTAACTGTGAATCAAGAAAGATGGACTGAAAATGTGATGCATGGTCAAAGTTTTTCCCCTTGAAATCCACAAAGTTACTTTAAACCCCACTGCCACTCACTCCTAATTCCAAAATCCCCTTTAATTAAAACATCCCTTTTCCTTCTATAATTCTATAATTCTATAATTCTTTTGATTTCAATACTTTTTTATTTTCTAAATCTTAAAAGTAGGGACCAAAATAAACATTTTTTAAAAGTTTAGGGACAAACGGACGTTTTCCATGTTTGGTAATCATTTTATTTTTTGTTTTAGTTTTTAAAAATGAAGTCTATGAATACTATTTCCGCTTCAAATCTGTTTAAGGATGGAATTGCATTAACATGGGTTGTGCAATATGGAAGTGAAGCAAAATGTCGATAACTAATGTGTCAAGATGGTGAACGACCAAAATCTTGGATGCAAAATAACTTTCAAGATCTCCGGTAGAAAATTACTTTGCCACCTAATTCAAAATTGAAATCCTATATTTTTTAGTATCATGACTAACTTATTTGGCCACCTAGTCATCCAAAAATACAAATCATCTCACCACTATGTTTAAGAATTAACAGAATATTAATAGCAGGAATCAAAGTAAGCATTTTTTAAAACTTCACGGACTATAATGGATATTTTTTTTAATAGTTTATAGACCAAAATAGAACAAGATTAAAAAACTCATGGATTCAAATATGATTAATTTTTTTAAAAAAGTTCTGACCTAATTGAAAAAACCAACCCTAAAGTACAATGGAATTTGCAATTATACCTTTTAAACTTTTAATTATAAAAATTGATCTCTCAAATTTATACAAGTGTTAAAATCGAACTATGCAACCGTATAAGTTTGAAAGGTTAGTTTTTATCATTTGAGAGTAGAATTTTTACAAATTCCGTAAGTTTAAGTGATTTTTGTAATTTGTTCATAATTTTTCTTATATAATATTTACCATATCCCGGTTCAAAACCATGTTATTAAGAAAAATGCTAGGGTTAATGAGTGGAGAAAGAATTTGCAAATTAAACTCAAAGCTAGGTAGCTAGGCACGTTGACAAAATTTTCAGCCTATAAAAATCAATTATGTTCGAATAGATTTATTTCCCACCTTTTTTATTTCTTTTATCATTATTTTAAAAGAATGACTCAAGAAAGTAGTTATATTTACAAATTTAGCAAAATTTTCAGTTTGGGTTATGAAACCCTAGAAGTATTGGGTTTAAAAGTTTGCATTGTGGATTAAGTTTGTTGGTAGTGATAGTAATAACAAATAATTGATGGTGAAGTGTACATGTTTTATTCTGCCTGCCAATTCAATGTCATTTTCTTCCATCCTAATTATAATTTGACTTTTATATCTCAATGTTTCTTCTTCCTTTTGTCATTTTCTCTTTTTACCCTTTGCCCCCAACTATACACTCCCTCACCCTCATCCTAAATATGAATGACCCAACACATATCAAACATAATGGGAACTCATATTCATTATGCCCAACAAAATAACCCTAACCATTTTTTTATTCACACAAATTAAATTAAATCAACTTCTTGAAAAAAAAGAAAAAAAAAAAAACGAATTGGTTATCAAATCCGGTTTTTATTATTAGTTTTTTTATTTTTTTTAATTTATGTTGGTTTTCACTGTTTTTTTATCATTTTTTTCACATATTTTAAATAAAACAATTAAATTTCTAATCAAATTCCAATGATAAAAAAAGTTTTTGAAAACTTTTTTTTTTTAGTTTTCAAAATCTAGACTTCATTTTTTTAAAAATAGAAAGAAGTAGATAACAAAATATAAAAGCTTATATATAAAAATAGTGTTTATAGTTTTAATTTTTAAAAAAACAAAAAAATTAAAGCCAAATAGTGATTGGGATTGTAATATCTTTTAATCCAATTACAATATAAAAGAAAAATACTCCAAAGCAAAACAAAAAAAATAGGAAAACACTCTCTAATAAACCAAAGAAAATAGATAAATAAAAAAAATTGAAATATCATTTTGGTCCATATACAAATTGTTTCAAATGTCCAATGTTAATATTTATATTTTTAATTAATATTAAATTTAATCTCTATTGTTGGATTATTATTTTTTTAATAATATTTTTATTATATATCAAGATTTTTATTATAAATTTAAAAAATATATTCACATGTTATAATTTTCTTATATGAAAAATTATTAGTATTCCATCAATTTTAATAAAGATTAACTTTAGTGAACTAAATTCAAGTTATAATGAAAGTACATGGTAAAAAACGAGGGGGAGGGGGGTAAGTTTAAGAAATTTACCATTTCATTGTCCGTCGGTGAGGGAAATTAACCCCTTTGATTTGTGCACCAAATATTAGTTTTCAATCTAAAAATAAAGAATATAGTGTAACAAAATGATTAAGGGCCTGGGTAAGTGTGGACCAAGTTGTTGGTGGAGCTAAGAATGAAAATATTGGAGTATCAAACTATACCTGAATCAAATTTACTTAACCTTTTTTTTTTTAAAAAAAAGAAAAACAATCAAATATTTATGAATTCAAGGAAGATTTAAGAAATGATTTTAATTTGAGAAATGATATTAAAATTATTATCTCATTTAGAATGAAAAAATTAATAAATATATTGGATATCTTGTATTTGGATAGCAGTCAGAAGAGAAAGAAAGTTAAAAATTTACCTATGATGTTATGATTTGTAATTAAAAATGGAAATATGAGTAGATTAAATAGGGGATTTATCTCATTTATAATGGATCCAAACTAAGAGATTATTGTGATACATTTTATAAAACACTAAAACCACTAAAATTTGGAAATTAATAAACAAACACGAATGTAAAAACAAAAAACCAAACGAACAAATTATGATGAAAGGGTGACTCCATTTTACAGATTTCACATGGACCCATCTACATTAATCAAAGAATTGATAAGAAAAGATATGCGAAAAAAATAAATTTCCGCCAAAATTAAAAGAGAAAAGAAAAAAAAAAAAAGGAAAAGAGAAAAAGAATGGAGAAAATGGATATTTTATGATGGCCACTTAAAAAGAGCAATAATTAAGGGAGAAGGAGAAACACAGCAGGTGGAGAAATTATTGGGAGTTGGGCAATGGACAGTATACTATCAATATGTGGGCTTTGAGGGCATTTTAGTCATATATGACGTCGGCAGCCAGTCTTCGTATTTCAAAGGCTATTTCCGTCATTTTACCCCTCCCTTGAAGCCTTTTCAATTCTCTCTCTCCCTCTCCTACTACAGTGAAAAAGGAGAAGCAAAAGAGGAGAGAGAGAGAGAGAGCAAGAATACAGAGTGCTGGAATCACATGGCCTTGTTTTCCTGTCACCTCTCCCTTTCTTCTCCCTTCCCGTTATTGCAATCCCCTTCTTCTTCTTCCTCTTCTTTTTAGTCCCCAACTCAACGAACCACGACCTTCTCTTTCCTTCCTTCTCTGATTCGGCCATGGCGGACGATAAGGTACCTAATGCCCACCCTTTTCTTTTTCTTCTTTTCTTACTCGATTTCAATGTTGGGTTTCTGGGGTTGGGCATAATGGCCCAGATTAGTAGGGAAATTTATGTACTTAACAGCATTGCTGGTAATATTCGGGCTTCTCCCATTTTGTCTCTTCTGTTCTTGCGTTTTGTTAGCAGTTACGTGTAGGACCGTGATCTCCTTCGTCATTGTCAGAAGAGGATCGGAAAATACCTCGCCTGAATGTATTCTTGTCTGTCTTGATCTGGGATTATGATGATTTTGTTTCTGCACACTTTCTTCGCTGTATTTGTTTCAATTTCTGTATAGCTTCTCATTATGACTAATTCTGAGCTGTTGATCTCTCTCCGGTACTCGAGATTTTATTATTTTATATCTCTGCCGATTTTTTTTTTTAGTTTAACTGAGCCGATGCATCTATGTTAACTCGCTTGATTTAACATATATATATATATATGTATATATTGATTAATGTTAAATTACTTGTGTAGCATAGCTCAAACCTGTCTTCAATGCCCGTGAAATTGTTTTCTAAGGAAGATTATCTGCTATTTTTATTTGTTTTTCAAATCCCTTGCTCTGGATGTTAGTGCTTCTTTTTGATAATTGTTTATTGAGTGTTAAACATGGTTTCTATTCTAACATTTGTAATCTTTAATGTGATCACTCGACTCTGAACAATCAGCTATGCAGTTCCAATTATCCAATTGGTTCCTTCCAACCTCATAACACAGTATATACCTTGCAGGAAATGTCAGCCCCCGTCATTGATGGAAATGATCCAGTTACTGGCCACATAATATCCACGACTATTGGAGGCAAGAATGGGGAGCCCAAACAGGTTAACATTCACGTCAATCCCATTCCTCTTGCATTCTATTATAAAATATAGACTTAGAAATTCCATGTTGCTGGCCAGCATTCTATATGTTTCTACACAAACTTATACTTCTGCTTTTTCTTGGTCCTGTAGACCATAAGCTACATGGCAGAACGTGTTGTTGGGACTGGATCATTTGGTATTGTTTTCAAGGTATTCTACATGATTTCTCCGCCATTTTGATTATGCTGACATTGTCGCGATCAAGTAAGAATATAATGATGCATAAATATTCTTCTTTCCCAGGCCAAATGCTTGGAAACGGGTGAAAATGTGGCTATAAAGAAGGTTTTGCAGGACAGAAGATATAAGAACCGTGAACTCCAGTTAATGCGTGTGATGGATCATCCAAATGTCATTTCCTTGAAGCATTGTTTCTTTTCCACTACTACAAAAGACGAACTATTTCTCAACTTGGTAATGGAATATGTCCCTGAAACCATGTTTCGGGTTTTGAAGCATTACAGTAATGCAAATCAAAGAATGCCGATCATCTATGTCAAATTATACATGTACCAGGTATAAATAATTCTCCTTTATAATCTCATTTTTTTTAAACAACACACAGATCTTTTCTCATGTCAATTGTTGTTTCTTCCAGGTTTTTAGGGGCCTGGCCTATATCCACACAGTTCCTGGAGTTTGTCACCGAGATTTGAAGCCTCAAAATATTTTGGTATTGCTCTTTGATGATTTGAAAGTGGATATGGAAATTGAGATGAATTTTTGTTGAAAAGAACAGCTGTAGAGGCCTATACTCGTGTTACATGATTGCCTAATGTCCTGCTTGCTTTCTGCAGGTGGATCCCCTTACTCACCAAGTAAAAATATGCGACTTTGGAAGTGCAAAAATGCTTGTACGTTGATAATTTTTCAATATTTTGTTTTTTTTTTCCCACTTATTTTGTTTTTGACACTTCCAGAATGTTACATTGAAACTTGCTATTTAGTTTGTTAGTTAAAAGTTCCAATTTCCCTTTAGAAATCGTATTTACTATTGTTATTTAGGATTCCAGATTCCCTTGTTACATTGTACGTTGCACTTATAAATCTTGGAACGCTTTTCCCTGCTCATAAGTGAGAGCATCAAACAAACATACCAATTGAGATTCTCTCTAGGGTGTGTGGGGTGTAGGTTTTTGGTCCATATGTAAGTTTGGTTATCATTAGAGTTCATTAGTTTTTCTAATCGGAGCATTGGCTTCTGAAATCTATTTCTTAGACTAGATAGTAGCCACTCACTCTTACAAATCTTTCCATGGGGACTATTTTATTAACAAAACCTGCAGTGAATCATCATGGTTAGATTGCACGGTCAGATGGTCAAATTATATTACAAAGACCACTGTTCTGGGGGTTGTATTTTCAAATATTCATAACAAGCTGCTTGGAGTTTATATTGGCCATCGGTATTTCCGTTTTAAATGCTGTATGGGGCCAAGTAGTTATTTATTTTGCCATTATTCCTGTAGTTGTAATCCAGAGAAGTTCATTTGGATGCCCAATACTGTCTTAGAAAAGAAAAAGTAAACCGCAATCAAGGATCATAAATGAATTTTTTGATTGATCTTTGTATACTATATTCCTGACAACTGTGGTTATGCTGCCACTTGGATGAGTAAAAAGAAGTTAGTTGATTGCTAAGGCTTTAAAGTAGCAGATGCCAATATTTTTTTTGCCCCATTTTCTGCATTGAATCTTATTCTGTGTACTCTTATCCATTGGCTCCAGATGAAAGGTGAAGCCAATGTTTCATACATTTGTTCACGCTTTTATAGAGCACCGGAACTCATCTTTGGAGCTACAGAGTACACAACTTCAATCGATATTTGGTCTGCTGGCTGTGTCCTTGCAGAGCTACTTTTGGGACAGGTAAGCATTTTGAATGATTTCTTGATTTAACTGTCGTAACCAGTTTAACGATATTTATGTTTCTGTAGCCTTTGTTTCCCGGAGAAAATGCGGTGGACCAGCTTGTTGAGATTATTAAGGTACTATTGGATATTATGAGTTCTTTACCATTTACACATTATGTTCGATTTACTTACATTGCAATGGTTATCTTTTAGGTTCTTGGCACACCAACTCGTGAAGAAATTCGATGTATGAATCCAAGTTATACAGACTATAGATTTCCACAGATAAAAGCTCACCCATGGCACAAGGTCCGTAACCAATTCAAGTTGATCCTGGGGCCTCTTATCTCTTATGGTCTTGTTACTTTTGAGCTTTTTCTATGGGAAGTTGAGCTTTTCCTTATTATGTTCTTGATCAGGTTTTCCACAAACGGATGCCTCCCGAGGCAATAGATCTGGCTTCTCGATTGCTTCAGTATTCACCTAGTCTTCGCTGCACAGCAGTAAGTTCAATATGCTCAGGATCTCTCTGTCTATATTAGCAGTGCGACATCATCTGAGAAGTCAAACATTTCCATGCTAAAACTTAATCTTTGTTGATTCTTGACTGAAGATAAGGTTGTTAATTTTTGCATCGGAATAGTGGATGCTCTAGTGTATAAACTTTTGCACAGTTACATTTGGCTTTTCTCTGCAACTATGGAATTTTTTGCTCTTCTTGAGAGTATCTCTTTCTCCATGCAGCTGGAAGCTTGCACACATCCTTTCTTTGACGAACTTCGAGAACCCAATGCTCGTCTCCCCAATGGTCGACCATTTCCACCCCTCTTTAACTTCAAACAAGAGGTCTGTTTACCATTTCATCATCTTTAGTTGAAAATTTCCTATTCTATGTTTGTTGAATTGAAGGTAACCATAGTTTAGATGTTTTATGGCACTTGTCTTTTGAGCGTAGATGACCAAAAGTTCTAATTGTGATGAAGAGGAAATATTATAAATGGTCTAATTGTGCCTGTTTTTATGGTGTAGAAGAAGGGGGTTCTTATTGAATTCAATTGCATCATGCACAATCATGCTGCTACGCGTCTGCATTGATCATGATTGAAAATAGCTGAAACTATTCTATTCCTACCAATTGATTGTTGATTTGTTGTGGATGATTAAAAGTATACTAGGTTACTCGTCCATTACTGTTTTATTTTCATTAAAAGGTAATAGTAATCAAGATTTCTGTTGCAGCTGTCAGGGGCCTCTCCAGAGCTCGTTAACAAGTTGATACCTGATCAAGTGAAACGACAAATGGGTCTTAATTTGCATCTAGCAGTTTCGTAAATATAGGCGTATGTGCAGTTGGATTCTTGTTTATGCGTGGTGCAAAGCCTACTGACCAACTCTAAGTACAACTCCCCCTGTATTAAACTGGGGCCGTTTACATTGCTCTACTCTGAGACTTGCAGGTCGGGGTACTATATATCGACTCATCCTCGACGTGTTGTCTTCCTCGTTCTGTCCACCCAAATTCCACCCATCCCTCAACCTCAGTTCTGATAATACCTCAAGTTGTTGTATATGTTTGATAGTATATTGAAGGAAGCCAGAGTTTGACTTAGCAGAAAGCTGCTAGAAGAGGAACAGTAGTAGGACAAATTGTGCATCTTTAGTTAGGAAGAGGGTATCTAATTTTATATATGTGGCTGAAGAAAACAAGGGTTGGAATCTAGTTGGTTAGTTTTGTTTCATGTTCCAGGGTGGTTTCAATATGGCTGACTTTAAATTGCATAAAACTTGTAGTTATTATTACTGTGTTATAAGGTTCTCTCTTCCCCTTTTAATATTAAACAAGAATCTATTTGTTTCTTCAGATCTTCATTCCATGCTGTTTCTTTTCCGCATTTTAACTATTGAGGGAAAAAGCTTTAACGAAACGAATACGAGAAATTGCCACTATTACTTAAATAATCTTGAGATTCGTCTTATTATTATTTTTCTTTTCCTTTTTTTGCTCGACTGTCAATGCCCTCTCGAGCTCCATGGAGCTGCCCTGCTACTGCTAGGGCAAACTTGGACATGGAAAATTGACGAAATTCAAAATCGAGATTAGAAAAAGGAAAAAGGAACGTGAACTGGCCATTATCTCCGAGAATTGCGCCAAATTCTGAAAGCCGGAATCATTAATGTTGGCGCCACTAGGGCGCAGTGATACATCGAGCCCTAAACATTTTTAATGTAAACTAATTTAATCAAAGCTGTTGATTTTCTGTCCATAAATGTCAGAAATCCAACGGCTCATCATTGCCACACTCATCTGCAGTTCACAGCGAAGTGGAAAAATTATGGTCTTGACCACATAAAGGATTTCCTCGGTCACAATCTCAGCCATTAAACTTACCCACATCTCGAGATTTCCTGGTCTTGCGGTTGATTTTCTAAATCACCCACTAGTCTTTGTTTGTTTGTTTTTTCCTCTTCCCTTTTTGTACCAGAAATCTAGTTTGTTTTTGAACGCACTAGCTTAGTCGGAATTCTAGAGAATTAAGATTTTTCAAGGTTGTCATTATTTGCAATGAGATATGGACTGTATACTTTATGACCCGAAAAACTCAATTAAACATATTATCCTGCAGTTTACCCTACGGATAGTAGTGGGTTCTTGCGTCTTACACTTGGGCAGCTCTCGCTTTCATTTTCCCTCCCCCTGCTTGTTTAGTAATGGAAGTTGTAAAAATGGTTCTGTCGCTGTTCTTCCTCATCTGGGTGGTCTCTGCCTCAGACAGTCATTTGTCTCCGAAAGGAGTAAACTATGAAGGTCTGGCCATTTTATGAATACCTATTTGATGTTATCCGAAGTTGGTTGAATATTTGTCTCATTCTCTGATGTTTTGCCCTGTGCTCAGTGGCGGCTTTGATGTCAGTGAAGAGTAGGATAAAGGACGAGCGGAGAGTGATGCAAGGATGGGACATAAATTCGGTTGATCCGTGCACTTGGAATATGGTTGCTTGCTCTGCCGAGGGCTTTGTGATTTCTCTGTAAGCTTCTCTATCTGGTTTCCTACCTGATCAGCTTCGCTCAATGTTTAGGTCACGGATGTAGAACATCTGTTTTTCTTACTTGAAAGTTTATGATTTGGATATATTGTTGGAATAGATGTCAGATGAAGCTGAAGTTTGTTACTAATTATCGTTCTTATTGCTAGTGAGATGCCAAATATGGGTCTATCTGGAACGCTTTCCCCTAGCATTGGGAACCTGAGTTATCTTCGGACAATGTGAGCAGTGAGCCTCCCTTTTCCTTAATTTTCTTGAAATCATTTGTTACACGTCTATAATTATTGTTTTCTGAAGTAAAAATTCAGTGGTTGTTCTTACTCATCTTTTCTTGTCCCATTACTCAGATAACCTAATGTTGGAATGTTTCTCACTCAAGGTTTAACTTACTCCTTTGAAAGTTTAAATTTATTCGATATAAATAATTGCAGGTTGTTGCAAAATAATGATTTATCTGGTCCAATCCCAGATGATATTGGAGAACTGTCAGAGCTTCAGACTCTTGACCTTTCTAACAACCAGTTTGAAGGCGGGATTCCAAGTTCTTTGGGGTTTCTCACTCATTTAAATTACTTGTGAGTATGCTTGGATGTGCAAGATTTTCCCCCGTTCTTCTATGCTCTTCTACTTTCTAACTATTGATTTGATTGTTGTCATGTAACCTTTGCCTGCCAAGTTTTCAGGAAGCTCAGCAGTAACAAGTTAAGTGGACCAATACCGGAATCTGTTGCAAATATCTCAGGCCTTTCCTTTTTGTAAGTGTTCTGTATCAATTCCGTGTGTTCTGCTGAATTCACAGAAGTGATTAAATGCTTTTCTTGCTAGGGATTTATCAAATAATAATCTTAGCGGTCCAACTCCGAGAATACTTGCCAAAGAGTACAGGTGAGACTTTGTATGCTGAGTTGATTTGTCAGAAAACTTGATCTAATTCCAAATGCGATTGCTTACTTATGAAGACCAGAACTATAAATTCAGTTCATCGTATTTTCTCAATTCTCTAATGTATACTTGGTAGTAGAGTATAATGTGAAAATGGTTTGTAAATATTCTGGATAACTTTTGCTTTTATTTTTAATTTTTAATTTTTTAATTAATTATTTATTTATTCTTTTCCGCTTTATTTTACCAGAGAGAGGGAATTAGTTTTTCTTCCAATGCCATTTATCACCTTTTGACTGTGCTTGCCTTTTTTCTTTAGTGTTGCAGGGAATAGCTTCCTTTGTGCATCTTCATCATCTAAATTTTGTGGTTTAGTTCCAAAGCCAGTTAACGGTAATATAATTTTATTCTCCATAATTGATGTATCTTGAATGTCAATGGTATACAGCTCATTAATAACTGTTATCATGTAGAAACTGGTTCGTCTCAGAAAGATGATGGCCATCATCACTTGGTTCTTTCCATAGCTCTAATTGTCAGTTTCACATTTGTGGTTTCTGTTGTGTTACTTGTTGGCTGGGTGCATTGTTATAGATCTCATCTTGTCTTCACATCCTCCTACGGTACTTTCTGAACTTTGAATGAACAGATTCCCTTTTACTTCTTTCTTCTTTATCCTCTCAGTTAAGAGTATAATGATCGATTCTTTTTCACTGCATTGTGATGGTCCAAATCTGCAGTGCAGCAAGATTATGAATTTGATATAGGTCATCTGAAAAGATTTACATTCCGTGAACTACAAAAGGCAACATGTAATTTTAGTCCCCAAAACATCCTGGGACAGGGTGGTTTTGGAGTAGTCTATAAAGGTTATCTTCCAAATGGGACATATGTTGCTGTCAAGAGACTGAAAGATCCGAATTACACTGGAGAAGTGCAGTTTCAAACTGAAGTTGAAATGATTGGCTTAGCAGTTCACCGCAACCTCCTGCGTTTGTATGGCTTTTGTATGACGCCAGATGAGAGATTGCTTGTTTATCCATACATGCCAAATGGGAGTGTTGCTGACCGTCTTAGAGGTTTGTTTAACTAACACTGATGAAATGTTTATATTGCTTGCCTATCCCTTGCCTGATACTCTTGTGAACTCTGTTCACTCAGCTGAATCTAGGATAGTGCCAACATAAATCATCATACTTACCCATAGAGCAGAGTACACAACTTAGACGTAACATTCTCTAGTTCTTAATGGATAGGGTTTAGTTTATCAATTTACTATCATATATTTGTATGATATAACTGCAGAATCAAACGAGTTCAACCTCATGCTTGTGAAATTTCAATTCCTGCTCTGATCCTTAATGATCTATTTTTCTCAACCCCGTGATTGTTTATATACCAACCACTTTCAGATGCAGGCCAAGAGAAGCCATCATTGAATTGGAACAGAAGATTGCGAATTGCCCTTGGTGCAGCACGTGGACTGCTATACTTGCATGAGCAGTGTAATCCAAAAATTATTCACCGGGATGTGAAAGCTGCAAATATTCTTCTAGATGAAAGCTTTGAAGCCGTGGTCGGAGATTTTGGTCTTGCAAAGATGCTGGATAGGAGAGATTCACATGTTACTACTGCAGTTAGGGGCACAGTGGGACATATTGCCCCGGAATATCTTTCAACTGGACAATCTTCAGAAAAGACGGATGTTTTTGGATTTGGCATATTGGTTCTGGAACTCTTGACAGGGCAGAAAGCACTTGATGCTGGCAATGGTCAAATTCGAAAGGGAATGATCCTCGAATGGGTAAGTAGAGTTTCCTGTGATGAGTTGTTTGCTTATCATTTGGTACTCTGATTTTAAAGTTACTATTTGTATTACTCTCTTCCGGTAATAACTTTTTATAATGTTTCTGAATTTTTGTTTCACATTCTAATGTTATATTTCTTTCTTAATTCGAAGTGAGAAATAATTAATGAAGTAAGTTTATCAACTAAGACCTAAAATTAGAAAACCAAGAACAGTCTGCTCAAATTAAGATAAATACATGCTTTTATATGGAATTGGATTTGTGTGTCTATATTTATTCCTTTTGAATCTCAGCTTCATAATGAGATTCTGACGAAAATGTGAATAAGCAGGTTAGAACATTACATGAGGAGAAGAGGTTAGATGTGCTGGTGGACAGGGATCTTAAAGGATGTTTTGATGCAATGGAACTGGAAAAAGCTGTAGAGTTGTCTCTGCAGTGCACTCAATCACATCCACAACTTAGACCAAAGATGTCCGAGATCTTGAAGATTCTAGAAGGTCTTGTTGGACAGTCGAACCAAATGGAGGAATCGCCAGGTGGTGCAAGTCTTTATGAGGATAGAGCTCACAGTTTCTCCAGAAATTACAGTGATATTCATGAAGAATCTTCATTTGTCGTCGAAGCCATGGAGCTTTCGGGACCACGGTGACAACAAGAGTTTAGAAAAACAATCAATTTTGCATCTCAAAGAGATGGAAAGCAATTACCTCCGTAAACTGTTCCACAAAATCCCGAAGGCTAACAACAGACCCTCGTGACGACCGATGTAATTCTATCATTTTGTATCGTAGGATTCGTGGAAAAAGAACATTCAGTCACATGAAAAGTTCACAAAATGGATGAATTAACTTCCAATGATGTTTCTGAATGGCAAAAATATAAAGAATGGTACTGTTTCAACACCATTGGGAGATCAAACATGTTAGCAGATACTGAGGTTCGAGATTCTTGTTTATTTGGGGGACAAAACAAAGTACGATGAGGAACCGTCATGATGTATTTGAAGAAGTAGGTCTTATCCAAATGTGGCTGTAAATCATCTTTGAAAAGAAGGTTTCTTTCATCCTTTCCCTTCACCAAGCAAAATGAAACATGGGATTGGCCTTTTTCGACCCTCTTTCTTTGCCTGACATTAATTTTGTTATTTGGAAGGCACGCTGTTCCTTCTGACTTGTGACAATTCTAAGACCCCACTTCCATTTTTAATCATTTGGGTTCAATATCCAGACAACCCTCTTCTTATTGGAGCTTCCTTTAATAATTAAGCATCATGCATGTGTGTCAAAATTAGTCATAATACATATATACATACACCTTGAGCGATTAAGGAGTAGCGTTGTTGTCATCTCATATTAATATTGTCAATTTTTCCCACTAAAAGAGAAAAAGTCAAGGATGAGCATTTAAACTAGGTTCTCTCTTCATCTTCCAATTTCATATCAACATCCCTTTAGATGCTTGATATTCTCCACCATATTGAATCCATATTTTTTCTCCCAAAATCAATGTAAGAAACTCACATGCATTCATTGTCATTGCATTCCCTTCTGGGCTTGACTTTAGACTTGCTTTTCCTGATCTGATCTTACTTTCTAAGCTGACATGCGTGAAAGTTTCTTACACCAGTATTGTATCGAGTGTACCACGCTCTGATGCCTAAGATAGTATAAGGAGTAATAGTTCATCTAAACATACAAAAATAAAGTCAGAGACTTCTTTTGGAGTTTACTCTTATTCTTTAGAATTGTTGAATGAGGCTATTTATGATGTCCTTTCTCTAATAGTTACCTTTGGTTACATGTTACTATAACAATGTCAAGGTAGTTTGCAGTGTTCGACGCTTCAAGACATAAGACCAAGGACGACTCGATTGTTTTCCAATTGTTATACATTCGACTCGGCTGATTGGGCCATAATCCGAGATTCTAACTTTTCCCTTTTGAGACGTGTGTTTCTCTATCCCGCCCCCTAGTTTCCCTTGGGATTGGGCCCTCCTATGAGTTTCGGGCCTTGTACGGAGCAACCCCCAACACTAACATTGATCAATGGGATTAAAAAAACTCTCGGTATAACTATGGGATATGAGTTATTAATGCAAAATTGAAATAGAAATAACAATGGTTGGTGCAAGAAAAAAGAAACAAATATCTTTGACAACAAACTTATATTAATTGGATTGTATCTATAGAGAATCTGAGGAATACCCTTTTAAAATTGTTTGTGGATGATGAGGTAGGAAGAGATATTTTTCTGTGAATGTTAAAATTATGAAGTATCTTGAGTGCTAAATGGGGGAAAGAGACATGGGCAAAGGTTTTACTCATGGGCCTTTTGTTGTAGAGAAATTTTAGAATGTAAGGAAGGGGAAGAAACTAAAGAGATAATATATAAAAGTATGATAAAAGGGACCCAGTTGGTGCAGGTAGCACCAAGTTTTGTGTATGGAAAATAGTTAAGTATTAAGCTAGTGCCCAACTTGGGAAGGGTGATAGAGATAGAGAGATCCTCATTTTGTTCTTTTTTTTTTTTAGAATATCTTCAACTTTTTAATTCATTTCATATTGTAACTTGTTCAATGTGAATATGGTGATCTTTATTTCTATTTCCCCTTTTTCTTTTTGCAGTACAATTGCATCTATTTCTTTATTCCTTTGCCTTTTGTTACTAAAACAAGTTGAAGTGTCAAATCAAATTTTAGGAATTTAAATAATGGTGCATAGGTTGTTTGATTGATTTCTATAACTTATCTAGACCTCACAGCAAAATCTATATGCAATAAAGTGTCATCTCATTTATATATTTTTGGAGACAAAGATTAGGAAAATATTGCAAATATTCTAAATAAATGGCAAATAATAAAAAATTATATTTACTATTTTCACTCAAATAGTAAACCAGTCATGTATTTTGAAAATCATGTTTAAAAGTATTCTAAGGACATTTTCACCAAAGTGTTGCAATATAGCATCTTAATTTTTTAAGAATATATTTTAAAATATTCTTATTTATTTATTTATTATTTTTTTTGTAAGTATTCTTTTTCAAAACTCCTAACATCTTAAAATTATGTTGCATCTTAAAATGAAGTTATGCTTTTTCGTGGTTCCCACTTAAGCCTAGTTAAGTATTAGAATTAAGACTAAATTATAAAAAAAAAATGCCCATGAATTTACTCTTTATATAAAAAAATATAAGTTTTAAAAGTTTCAAAAATATCTTTAAACTTTAAAAAATGAATTAAAAAATATCTTTGTCATTAGTTTTGGATGAAGACCATTAAAGTTTTGTTTCAAAGATACTCCGCATTTTCAAAAGTTTCAAACATACCTTTAACTTAATAAAAGTAAAAAAATATCTCTACTATTAGTATTTGAACAAAAACCGTTGATTCCTTGTGAGAAAAATAACTTTAAAAATTAAAACAAAAAGTTAAAAGGAATGCTCCTACCATTTATTGTTTGAAGTTCTTTTAAGTTCGAAAAAAATCAATTTTAAAACAAATTATATAGATATCATCTTTTTTTTTTCTTTTTTTTTTTTTTTTCCATATAGATACTCTCATATTTCTCTTGATTTTTCAATTCTTAGCCTACACCAATTTTCTCACCAACCAAAATAAAAACCAAAATTTCAAGTTAAAACATGAAATCCCACAAAATTTCACAAAATTCCAAAATCATAATCTCCTCTTAAAATATACCAAATGATAAATATTCAAATAAAAAATGTATTTGGATATTAACACACACAACTACTATCTTACAATTTTGTTAAAATATGCAAGTCTTAAAATCATTTGGTTCTTTTTTTATTATCTTTCTTTTTAGTATAGTTCATATATCTTAATTAAAGTGTGCAATTTTATGTATTTATTTATTTTAGATAAACAAGTGTCAAATAGTTAACAAAAAAGGGGAAGAGTGTATTGAAGAAGGGAGGGGAAAAAAAGATGGAAAACAGAGAGGTAAGACGGTTTTAACGATTTTTGTTCATATTAGAAAGGAAGGGTATTTTTTAAACTTTTTTTTTCAAAGTTTAAGGGTATTTTTGACATTTTGAAAGTTCGGGTATATTTTTGAAACAAAACTTTAACGAATTCCATCCAAAACTAACGACAAGAGTTTTTTTTTAACTCATTTTGAAAGTTCAAAGGTATTTTTGAAACTTTTGAAACTTCTGAACAATAATAGAGAGACAAGAAGGAAGAACAAAATGTTATAATATTCCTCAGGTGATTTTCATTAGAGTAAGACACCAAATATAAAGGCAATAGTATAGACATATGGAAGACCTTTATTAGAGAAAGAATAATATAATATAATTCAGGGATAAAAGAGAAAATAACCCATAACATAATTCAGATAAATGAAACTACACTTTCATCCCCCCTCAAGCGAAACAGGGGACTACACCATGAGCTTGGAATGAAGACAAAAAATCGAGGTGATGGAAATGACTTTGTCATAATGTCCGTAAGTTGATATTCTGATGGAACAAAGTGGACAAATAATTGCTTCCGTAAGACACACCCTCTTATAAGGTGGAGGTCAATCTCAATATGTTTGGTTTGTTAGTGAAGAATCGAGTTTGCAGCTAGGTAAGTGGCACTGATGTTGTTGCATACCAGCAATTGCGCCGTTGTAGGGGAAAACCCGATCTCACACAAGATAGACTGAATCCATATCAATTCATCAGTAGCGTTGGACATACCTTTATACTTAGACTCAACACTTGAACGAGAGACAATCTTTTGCTTTGAGGGAGACCAAAAAATTAGATTACTACCAAAAACACCAATATCCACTTGTACTACGCCTATCATTACGACAATTAGCCCAATCAACATCAGTACAATAAGTTAGAGAAGTATGAGCAGAATGCGAAAGCTGTAAACCAAGTGAGGCAGTAGTTTTTAAATAGCGAAGAATACTTTTAACAAATTCCAATGAGAAATCGTGAAGCATGAAGGAATTGGCAAACTTTATTAACCGAGAAACAAAGAACAGGGCGTGTCAAAGTGCAATGTTGAAGAACTCCTATAATGCTTCTGTATTTTGTTGCATCAGTAAATAATGGTCCATCGTTGAGAGACAAAATAGAATCAGCTGTCATTGGAGTATTCATAGGTTTGCAAGATAACATATCAACTTTCCTTAGCAACTCATTAATATATTTAGTTTAAGATAGATGTAAATAATCAGGAGATCGCTTAACCTCAATACCAAGAAAAAATGACAAATCTTCTAAATCCTTCAAGGCAAATAACTCATTGAGAGAGGAAATGAACTTCTGAATTTGGTTCAAGCAATTGCCAATAGCCAGAATATTATCAACATATATTAAAATGATAATAGTGACAGAGTGCTCATTATGTATAAACATAAAGCTACAGATTTTGATGATTTCCATTGAAGTAAATAGTTGCTCAACTTTAAAAACCATTCTAAAAAACTTTGTTTCAAATCATATAGAGCCTTCTTAAGCTTACAGACATGTGACAGTAAGCCTGATCTTCTTAATGTGCCAATCAAATTGAACATCTAGATTGAGGACGATACGTATAGTAGTTGGTTTAACAAGTGGGTTGAACGTTTCAAAATAATCAATGCCATAAGCTTGATCATAACCTCGAGCAACAAGACGTGCTTTATACCTCTCAATATCACCATTCAGTTTTAGTTTAATCTTGTACACTCATTTACAAATAATAAATTTATAA
Source organism: Benincasa hispida (assembly GCF_009727055.1). Lineage (NCBI taxonomy): Eukaryota > Viridiplantae > Streptophyta > Magnoliopsida > Cucurbitales > Cucurbitaceae > Benincasa > Benincasa hispida. Next base: position 5,715,471 of record NC_052351.1, on the reverse strand, counting down.
TTAGGTGAAGGAGGAATAAGAATGTAAGTCTTGTTCTGAAGCCCTATATTCTTTGTCCACAGCTCCTTTCCATTCAACATATTTAACAGCAACACGAAAACTTGTAGGTTCTGTGAGTGTGGAAGGAAGAAGGGTGGATTGAACATTCCAAACTTTTGGTTTAAAAATGCCATCTTTGGAATGAGTGATCATCAGATGAACATTGGCAGTGGGTGGGGGCAAAGGTGTAGCTGTAAGCTTGGAAAGAGACTACTGGGATGGAGAAAGTGGAGGTGGTAACGTACTAAGAGAAGGAGATATAGGAGCAGGTAGAGTAGGTTTTTGTTGAGAGGGAGGGCCCTCAATATCCTGGGAGATAGAACGGTGAACTAGAGATGGAGTAGGTGAAATGGGAGAAGAAGGAAAATAAGAAGAGACAAAGTGACTAGGAGGAAAGGAGGAAAGACCTGAAGGGATCGAAGGTGTAACACCCTCATCCTCAAAGGATTCCCTTAGAGGTAGAAAATAGCTTGGTGTGCCAGCCTTGGAAGGAAAAGTTTAGCTAAATCCTTAAACTATGCTTTGGAGGAAGAAAACTTTCTAAGTGTTGGAGGCATAGTAGTTTGGAGCCAAAATTTGACTAAGTGTCCAAACCATGCTATGAGAATAAGAGTTGAGTTCATACCATAGGAGAGGATGAAGAGTCTTGGACATATGGAAGCATAGTAAAGGCATCCAAGGGGAGTTTTGGGACAACTTTGGATATTTAGGGGATGTGAGAAGCTATGTTATGAGGTGAGTTAAGGGAGCCATGTGTTGAACAACATGATGAATGCATAAGGAACCCTCATGAACGCATAGGGAAGACTTGATGGATGCATAAGATACTTTGAAGGAGAAAATTGGCTAAGTGTTGAAGAATATAAGGTACCACGAGTAGAGAATCCATAAAGAGGGAAGGGTTGGACGCACAGGTGAAGCATTGGGTGCATCAATGACCATGTGGACACTGTCTAGAAGGAAAAAATAAGACAAAGAGGACACATGACTAAGTCTTTGAGTTGGGAAGTAGGCTATACATTGAGGAAGAAAACAGAAACGAAGGGAGAAGGAAGAAGAAGAAGGATTGGTGTATGAAGTTGAGATAGGTGCATAGGACTAGGGTTGGCACACATTAGGTCTTTTGAATTCCATTTGGACTCTAGGATGACAAGATGGAAGCATAATACAAATCCTTGGGAAAGAGTTATACCAAGGAATCCAAAAACCTTAGTTAAATGCATGCTTGAGGGAAGATAGGCGCATACTTTTGCTTAAGGCCTAAAAGGAAGTTATGAGGTGATTAAGAGCCAAGTTGAGGAGCCATACGTCCAAACCTAAGTGAGTATGCATTGGAAGCACCGTTATGGACGCATAAAGGAGATGTTGGACGCATGGAGGATGGTTGATGAAGTAACCATGCACTCAACTTAGGTTAGTATTCGTTAACTTGAGAATTTGGCGAGCAAGGTTGGATTGACAACAATGTGGGGTACGTGGCTCAACCAAGTGAAATCTTGACCGAGCCAAGGATGAGGTTGACCGAGCCAAGGATGAGGTGGACACATAGTAGGACATGCAAAAGGTTGGAATGACAGCTCAAAGAGGAGCTATACGTTGGACTATGCATGGTGAAGATACCTCAGACTCGCATGCAAGTAGGTGGTGGCTCAACGTGGTGAAAACACTCAAGAGAGGAGGTGTCATGTGTTGGTGGCATAGAAAGGATGATGAGGACACATTTGAGGGTCTATAAATACCCTGGGAGAACTTCATTTCAGCTCACAACTCAAATTCTCTCAAAGAAGACTCAAAAGGAGAGAGTGTGAGAGAATTAGGGTTTCAGGGAGAGGCCATGTATTAATGAGGGTGTGCCTATGCGTTGGTCATGATGCCATGTGCCAATGGAGTCTGAAGTTGAGCTGAGAAGGCAGGCCATGCATCCAAGAGGGTGGACCATGCACCCAATTGGTCTGTTGATGCAACCATGCATCCAACAGGTGTTGAGGAATGTCATCATGTGTCCATAACTGTTATGAGGTTATTAGAAGTCCGCTTTCATGTCTGTTAGAGTTGGTAAGCTGAGTTTAGGGTCAAGAAGGTATGTGTGTGTGTGTGTGTGTGTGTGTGTGTGTGTGTGTGTGTCTATGTGTGTGTGTGATTTTTGAAAGCCTTGGCATGATCGAAAAATATGATTTCTTGGATATTGGTTTTCCATTTTTTTTACTTGAATGACTGTTTTAACTTTTTTGCTTGAAAACATGTTTTATAATGCTTTGATTGAAAAACTAGAATGGTACTCAAGAAATGTTAACATACCTCATGGACATTTGGCTGGGATTGTCAGTATGATCTGGCTGGGATTATCGCGTACTCGAGTATGTCTAGCAGGATATTGTCGACATGTGAACATTCGACGGGTTTATTGGGTACTAGACCTATTTCCTCGGTTGTGTATTTGGTTGACATGATTCATCTTCGAGAAACATATGATCATGTCAGTGTATCTTAGTTACCAGACTGGGATAGTTACGTTTTTATTTTCTGATATTGTTTTATGACTGTTTGTTTGAACTCAAAATGAATTTCAAAAGCAAAACCTATTTTTGTATAAAAAAAATACCATTCACTAGGCTTCCCAGCTTATGTTTTTCAAATATTTTGTTTCCTCCTAGGTAGTGAAAGAGAGGAGTTCCAGGGTGCCACTTGAGATTAAGGTCTGCCATACTACAACCATACTTCTAGACTTAAGTCTACTATTATGAATTTCAATAATTAAGAGTTTGGAGTTGTAGAAAAATTACATTGATTTGTAATAAAATAAGTTTAGCCAAAAATTGTTGTTGTAGTATTTCTTGGTTGTGAGTTTAGTAAGAAAAATAGGTAAGAATGGGCTGTAGATATCACCAAAGGGTGGTATCTGCTGTCCTCATGCCTTCTTTTGAGCTTGAGTGGTGAGCTCGAGAAGGGGTGTGACAGAAGAAGTTGTGAGGGCGAAGGTAAGGCTGAAGGAGAAGAAATAGGCTGGAAACAAGATGAAGGGAAAGGTGAATATGAAAGGGGGTGGACTGACAAAAGTAGTGATCATGATGGTAACTCTTCATTTTGCAAAACAAAAGAGGAGATCAAGAACAAGGGAAGACAACTTCTTTAAAAAAACATGTCTTGAAACATATAGACGATCAGAAGGTGGATCAAGACATAAGTAGCCGTTATGGTTATTACTATAACTGACAAAAGTACATTTAGTGGATCTAAATAAATGCTTATGTGAGTTGTACGGTCGAAGAAAGGGGAAACAAGCACAACCAAAAGAAAGAAGAATGGACTAGATGTGTAAGTGACCATAAAGCATCTTATAAGGAGAGGAATTGGAAAGAATGGAGGTTGGTAGTCTATTGATGAGATAGATGGTAGTTTGGTAAGCGAAGCTCAAAAAACTAAGAAGAAGACAAGAGTAAACTCGCAAAGATAGACCTACTTCAACAACATGGCGATGTTTACGCTTAACTCGACCATTTTTTAGGAGTATGAGCCAATAGACTCTATGAGTGATGCCATGAGCACGCAAATAGGTTGATATTCTTTGAAACTCACCACCCCATCAGTTTGAGGGCTTTTAATTTTCTTGTCAAATTGTGTTTCTACAAGTTGTTTGAAATTTAAAAAGCAGGGGAAAGCTTCATCCTTAGTTTTAAAAAGGTATAATAAGGAAAAACGTGTATAGTCATAAAAAAATATAATGAAATAACGAGCTTCATTAACTAAAATTTTAAGGAAAGGTCCCCACGCATTAGAATGAACTACTTTAAATGTCTCAGTAATCTTTGTAATAACATTAGAAAAGGGAAGATGGTGAGTCTTAGCAAGTTGACAAGCATTACAAAAGGTATTAATATTAACTAAAGGCAAATGACATTGTAAAAGGACTTCTTTTAAAATAGAGGTTGCTGGATGCCCAAACGGAAGATGCCAGATTAGAGTGTTATTGACAGTAGATAGAAAAACAGCAAAAGAGGAAGATAACTGTCTAGTTGATTGTAGCTTATACAAGCCATCTTCAAAAGTGCCTCGGAAAAGAATCCTTTTGGATTGGAGATCCTTTACAAGAAAAAATGATGCATCAAAAGGATGCATAAAACTCAACAAAAGCTTGATTGTCATTGCAAAGTGTAGCAATACTAATAAGACGTTTGGAAATAGCAAGGGTATAAAGAACACGTTGAAGTAAAATTGGCTTATTAAAGCAAGGAAGATAGATGACCAGTAGAAGATATAGGGATTTGCTTACATTTCCAATAGTCACTTGTTCACCACCCCGATAAGGCACAGGATTATAGAAATTTGAGGTATCTGGTGACAGATAATGTATAACTCCTAAATCCATAAACCATCCTTCATCTGGATGTGGAAAGTTAGAACCAATAGAGAAGTTATCAGTTATAGCAACATAAGCAAGGGTTTGGATGTGGAAATGAGTGTTTGAGAAGTTGACATTGTTGAGAGAAAGAAGGGAGATGATAACAGGTAGCAGATGTGTGACTAAATTTGTGACATAGATGGCATTGTGGCTTAGATGGTGATGATTTAGAAGGCCATTTGGGGTTAAAATGAGGTATACTAAGGATACTAGTTGGTGGAGTTGGGAGCAGTTAGTTGAAAACAGAGGATGGAAAAATAGGGGGAGATCGAGAGGAAAAGGGACATGGAGAATTGTGCTTGCTGTTGTGTTAAAGAGAAAGTTTACTAAGATTAGCTTGGGCAATATTCAATTGATCAACAGAGTTTTGTTTTTCTAGTTGAGCTTCATACGCTAACAACAAGCTTTGTACATCTTTAATCGAAGGGTTATCAGATCGATTTTGTATAGAAGTCACAAACGCATTATATTCACTGCCTAATCCATCTAAGATATGAGCTAAATGATCAAGATAAGACATAGGTTCACCAATCGCACTAAACTTATCAACTACACTTTGATTTGAGATAAATACTAGCTCATAAATAGCCCATCTTTTCTAATTCTTTGTAACTGTACTTTTAAACCCATAATATGTGCTGTTGTTTTAGAATCATAAGATCGTTTTAATTAGTTCCATATATCAACAACTGTAACAACCCGAGTTCAGAAGGGTACATGAATGAACCGATATCACATCTGAATGAGAGGGATCCTGAGGACATGAAAGTATGGCTAAGAAAGGCTTAAAAGAATTGAAAGTTATTACCTATACCAACAAGGTGCACCTTTCTTTTTGGTGGCTTTAAGCGTGCTTAGCTTGGAGCAATTCTATGTTGGGTGACCTGGAAATTTTCCTAGGATGCATGTGAGTGAGGACAAAGCATGTTGAAAGGACTCGTGTTGGTTTTTGGAGACAACTTTCACTTCTAAGAAGCATTCAAATCAAGTGAGAATGACGTAGCCAGGACGCAGGGGAATGCTGGGGCCATTAGGTTCCGAATCTTGGTCCGAATAATACCATTTAAGAAACCTTTAAGACCATTAGCTTGAACCGTAAAAAATTATTGTCATTCAACTTCACTGCAAGAGGTTAAGGTAAGGATTGGTGTATTATCTACCGAAGTATTTGTTGGATAATGACTTCCTTCTTGGCACCTTTTGAGGATGAGGACGAGCCTTCACCAAAATCTATCGAAGAAGCGAGGAAGAGCTTCAAGGCTATGATACCATGAATAATAATAGAGAGGCAAGGAGGACGCCTCGCTCTTGTGACATGCTATGTTTCCCCTCTTCATTCCCAAGTAAAGGGTGAGTCCCATGCTTTTGTGGATCGCGGTCTCACGCACCAAAATCTATTGAGGTTCTAATATTCCTCAGGTGATTTTCATTAGAGTAAGACACCAAATATAAAGGCAATAGTACAAACCCGTAGAAGACCCCTATTAGAGGAGGAACAATATAATATAATTTAGGGATAAAAGGGAAAATAACCCATAACACAATTCAAATAAATGACACTACTCTTTTGACATAAAGTGTAAAATTCGGGATATTTTCTTATAATTTAGTCTAAAATTATTTATAATGACTACTATTTTTAATTACTCGAAAATATTACATGACGAACAGAAAATAAAATATTAAATTAAAATAAGAGGGGAGAATTGGAATAATATTTAACCATCCTGAAAGGAGGGAATTGACGGGAGAGAAAAAGGTGGTGTAAATGTTTAACTATATTTTGTTAATTAATTTTTTTTCCCGATCTTTAATTTTGTCCTCTGCCAAGTCTGAAAATCTTTGTTAAGGATTTCTTTTGTTTACTTTTTACTTTTTAAGTGGACAATCCATCTTTACTTTACTTAAATTGTACAATACAAACCACTTTTTGGTTCGGTGCATATTAAAATGCATATCGGCCGAAACAAAGTTCTGTGTATATAATATACTTTGGGAGCCACAAATTAATTTTGAAGAAATTGTTTTAAATAACAAAACTGTTAAAAATATTTTTAAATTTAAAAAATATCACAATCGCACCTAATAAATGTTATAAATAAGGAGTAGAGTTCACAACTCCTACTCCTCAGCTTTTACTTCTAAACTCCTTAGGTTTCATTGATATCTATCACTGAGAATGATATTTTGTTATATTTATAAATATTATGGTTCATTTTCTTTTTTATATTTGAAAATATTTCCTAATATTAATTAGGTAATATATATAATTAATATTAAAATTACAAAAATTGAGTTTGAAGAAAAGTTTAAAATTTTTTTAAAAAATTCTAGAATTAAAATGGATTCATCAAGAAGGACATGGAGAAGTTGAAGAACATGAACAACGACAAAGCGTAGGGTTCTTAGGACAAATTCAACCTAAAGAAAATGAAAATGTTTGGAATTTGGAAAAAGAAAAGGCAAACAGGTTGGATTTGATGGAAAAAATGATGTGGGTCTGGTTTGGCTTCGGAATTTTGTCACCGTCTACCAACACAAAAACAGCTACTTTTACCCATTCTAAATGCCTCGACATCATTACAAGAATCCAATTTAAATATTAACAAGAAAAACAATATACAAATCAGTTTTAACAGTGAAATTGAGTTTGTATATTATTTCTTAAAACACAAATTGTCGTGTTTCACTTTCTTTGCGATAAAGACCAAGTTGGTTTGCGTAAGTTTCCAATGGAATCAGTGAAGGATACTTATCCCTTCCATTTTAGTTGCTTTCATTACATACCCAATTTGCTTCTCATAAAGATGAATTGTATTGTATTCAATTTCCCACGGTTTACTTTTTCGCAGTCGTTTACTTATACCTAATTTCACACTCTCCCCTCAGATTAGTGTTTATCCTTTATTTTTTTTATGTCACATCGAGATACTACTGCCGGAGAGAGAGAGAGAGAGTAAGAGGGGGGAAAGAGAGGCATTTCACCTGGAGGAGGCCAATTGGAGACGACCCAGATGGCCAGATCTCTATATTTTTGTTTTCATTTTCAATTTATGAAGTAAACGCTTTCCCCAGAAAAAATTTTGGTATTTAAAAGTAAACTCTCTACTCACCTCGTTCTGTAGAGTTTCTCCTCACCAGCAAGGCATTGATATCTTCCATTGGTGAAAGAAAGTTGTATGCAAATGATGTTTCTCATATACAGTGAAGACTTTGGATTATAAGATGGGACGATTCTTGTTCTCTTTTGGGTTTATCTTACCCCCTTTTCGTGGTTGATTACCCACTTGGATTTTCGATTGAATTTTCATTGTGTATCAATTAGTTGAGCGATGCATTCTGATGCTGTGATGAGTTATTAGTTTTGTGAACGAAGTATTTCAGAACAACTTCTGCCGGAAACTGGGTTTAGGGGAAAATCCCTTTTGGTTAATGGATCGAGAAGAAAGGAATCGCCGAGATGGTGGTGGGGATGTGTTGAGTCGAATAGAAACAGGGGAGCCGAAACTCACTATCGATTTGGTTAATGGCGATAGGATCGAGGCTACCATTGTGGTAATCCCAGAAAGCGCCGCCTCTGCCGGCGGCGACAAGGAAGCTCACGGGGGAGCCACTGGAACTTCGTTCGGCTTCAGTGGAGAAGCTTCACCAAATGTTAATCGAGAGACAAGGGAGGGTTCGAATCTGAACCCTTCAGAAACCGTTCTGGTTATTGATTCAGATGGGGCTGCATCTGGAGGTGAAAACGAAGAATCGCTTGTGAAGAACAATGAAATGGGGTTGAGGAAGGATTTGGAAAAGATGAATGTAAAATCAAAGATGTCAGAAGCGAAGGACAATCCGATGTTGATAAATGTAAAGCCAAAAGGGGGTAAAGGGTTTATTGATGACTGGAATGGAGAAAAGGTCTGTAGGATCTGCCATTTGGCTTCCAACCAAGCTTCAGAGGCTAAAACTGGGACCAGTACTTCAGAATTGATTCAACTTGGTTGTGATTGCAAAGATGAGCTGGGAATTGCGCATAGTCACTGTGCTGAGGCATGGTTCAAGCTGAAAGGAAACAGGTTCTTTCTCCTCTCTTTCTTCTAGTTTAATATGAAATTATGTACCTTTTGTTTAGGATTTGGCATTGACATTTGATGAAGTTTTGTGGTTTTGGTTGTCTAATTTTGTTCTATTGCTTTAGCTGCTAATCCGGCCATTTAACTAATACTTTTGACTTTCATCTTTCCTCATTTGTTTTAGAGTATAGTATTTTTTGCCCCTTTTGCGTCCTTAAAGGATTACCCAATTGAGTTTACTGACCTGTAAAAATAGAAAGCCCTTCCATCTCTGGAGATTGGGGAGATTAAATTGCTCTCTAAACAAGGAAAAAGAGCCCGCTTATGAATATGGAGGAAGAAAGTTTCAGGCTGTATCCATCCTTTTGTTGGTTTCTTTCATGTATAAAAGTCTCCTGTAAAGTTAGTCTACCATTGATTTTGTTTCATGCTATCAATTTAAATCCACCGCTGCTATACCAACTTGGTTCTTCCTTCAGATATAGTATTGGAAAATTGTAATAATGGTTCATCGAATTAAGTATCTCTTCCCCTAAAGCGTCTTTCTAGGTGGCACGAGCAGTTACACAATCAATAAAATGAAGCAATGACATAAAGTAGCAATCACGTGTCTAAGGGGTTCAAATATAGTTGTTGAATATTATGAAAGGATTATGAAATGTTTATTTTTATGCTTTTGCCAGTGAGGGATTTCCAATTCAGTCGTTTGTAGTAGCCTTGATGAATCATTAACTGGTTTGTTAGGGTAGTAACTACACATATAATGATATAAAGTTATCACCTCTTTTGGTTCAAACTTAAAACTTCCCTTTTCCAAGTGTCCCTTCGACCATTTTAAGTGGATTTTGATACTAACTCCTGAGTTGAGAGTGATATTTGATGGCTGATTGTGTTTGTACAATTCAATGATAGATTTAAAGATAATTTCAGAGCTTTGGGCATTTCAGTTACAAACTGCCAAATGGATTGTGGAGCTAGCGCTCCCAAGTTGAAACGAAGTAATTTCCTTGAAGTTGAAATATGCTGCACAAGAGATTTAAGTATTGAATGGTGTCACATTGATAAAGTCAACTGCTTGTTTCTGTACATTTGCATGAGAACATATAAGGAAAAGAGTCCAAAACTACGGCATGCCAATTGGCAATTCCTGTTTTTAAAAACTACATTATGTTTCATATTGTCAAATGAGCTGATGATTATCTAATCATAATCATTTTGGTTAATACAGAATGTGCGAAATTTGTGGTGAGACTGCCAAAAACGTCGAAGGAGTTGGGGACAACAGATTTATGGAAGAGTGGAACGAGGGGAGGTCAGTAGATAGCAATGGAAACACATCAAACAGGGGTGGGGGATGTTGGAGAGGACAGCCATTCTGTAACTTCTTGATGGCATGTCTGGTAATAGCTTTTGTTCTTCCATGGTTTTTTCGTATAAACATTTTCTAGCAAGTGTCAAAAAATAAAAAAGAATTCTTCTTTTCCCATGGAACGGTCCGACGCTTTCAATTTTAACTTTGCTCGAATGCTGGTTAAACCCTGTAAATCTTACAATCTTGCCAAACAGATGAATTTGTGGCTGTTTTTGATTGGTTATTCAGTGCAGTTTCTGCATCAAGAATTGCTCGAATATTTATCGTAGATTAATTTGCAGTTTGGTTGCATCACTTTTCTTGTTAGTAAAGCTTTTGTTAATGATTATGGCCAATGTTTAGGTTTGTATTTGATGATTCTGTAAGATGTAAAAGAGATTTTTTTGCTTTTAAAGGCACCATTTCTGTGTAAAGAAAACGGGCATGGCATAGCAGGTTGCTACTATAACTCCTTCACATGGGGCTTTAGGGGAGTTTGAAAGTTTTTCAAGTCAGTTTTTGTGTTGGAACATTTGCCTGATGTAATCTACGAATTTGAATCTTTCAAAATGAAAATATAGTTTGACCAAACTAGCTGATTATAGTCATTTGGTCATTTTCAATTTTAATGTGTTGTCCTTGAAAGCATAAACATGTGACACTTGACAAAAGGCCCCATATTCAAGAGTTCAAGAAGATAAAGGAAAGTTGTTAATTTTTATTAAAATGGTTGGTAATGACAATATTTGTTGTATAGTTTAAGAAAAACTTAGAGACTTTCATCTTATATTTAATTAGCAACCAAGTTTTGACTGATCAAATCTTCCAATCACCACATGTTGCACTAAAAAAGCATTTTATGTATTATTACTAATACATGGGCGAACAAAAATAGTTTTGAATATTACTCATCAAACTTATTATGAAACTCATCTCGTATAAAAGTATAAGATGGAGAAGATGAAGAATATAACAAATATAACATAAATATAGTTAATACAAGTAAACTGTTCACCCACTATAGGGTAATAATATATATTAAAATCCAGTGGAGCATTTTTTTCAGTTAGAAGCTAAGGTCATTTTCGTTCGATTTAAAATACAATACATGCCAATGATAAACTCAATATGCTAATTTTTTCTTAAATGACAAATGACAAAATAAATTCTCTTTTGGACTTCTTAACAAATCAAAAAAAGAAAAAGGAAAAATTTTAAAATATTTAAAAATGATAAAGAGATGCCTCCCCTTTCCATCATATGTAACTAAAATCGTTGAATTATATATGATTCCCGAATAATTTTGGGGTGGTTTTTTTTTTTTTTCTCATTAATAGATAAAATAACACCATCTATAATATGTGCAATTTTTTTGTGAGTGCTACTTCTAAAAGAAATTACATCGATATATTATTTAATCTAAAATAATTTGAGCGGTCAGATAACAACCTCCGTTGTAGTCTAGTTGGTTAGGATACTCGGCTCTCACCCGAGAGACCCGGGTTCAAATCCCGGCAACGGAAGACATTTTTTGGATGTTTATGTTATTTTAATTTTTTATTACTAATTTGACTCTGCGATGAGGATAGTTTCGTCAATTTACCATCTAAGAGATATTAATAGCTTTAAAACCCTAGACATCACTTTCTCGCATCTTTACCGCCCGAGCTTCGTTTTCTGCTCTGAACTTCGATACGGCAAAAATGGTATCTCTCCTCCTTCGGTTTGAATTGAAGTTGAACCATCGAATACATTTTTGCGTATTTTGATTTCTAATTTAGTTTGAATCTACATTGCATTTCAGGCTTCAGAGAAGAAGCTATCTAATCCTATGCGTGATATCAAAGTCCAAAAACTTGTCCTCAACATCTCCGTTGGTGAAAGTGGTGATCGTCTTACCAGAGCTGCCAAGGTTTCTTTCCGTCTCTAACTTGTCCCTTTGCTTCTCTTCTGTTTAATTTCTGTAAAATCTTAACAGGGATTATGGTATTTCTTTCTGTACTTTAGGTGCTCGAACAACTCAGTGGCCAATCCCCAGTCTTCTCCAAGGGTAATTGCCTTTACTTTTTAGTCACTGTTATCAATTCCCGTTTTTTTCTCTTCATTCATTATCTGAATTTTGTGATTGGAACAGCTCGGTACACTGTCCGGTCTTTTGGGATCCGGCGTAACGAAAAGATTGCGTGTTATGTGACCGTGAGAGGCGATAAAGCAATGCAGCTTCTTGAGAGTGGTCTGAAGGTAAAGGAATATGAGCTCTTGCGCCGTAACTTCAGTGATACTGGCTGCTTTGGTTTTGGAATTCAGGAGCATATTGATCTCGGAATTAAGTGAGTTGTCTAACCCTTCCCTCGTTAGTTTTTCTTTTTTTTTTTTTAATTGATTTTTGTTTTAACCCTGTAACGGGTTTTGTTTGTTGATGATGCTGATAAATATAGACTTTATACAAATCAGGATTTCGGCTAATGATATGTTAAATCTGCTCGTTAAATTTTAAGTTAATTTAATTTTAGAAGAGGGGCAATTGAAAAATTTTAATTTAAGAACTATAATAAACTAGTTCCGTCAATTGGCTATAATCATACTTTGCATTTGCTTCGTTATCTGACCCCTATCAAGATTCAGAACATGGGTTTCGTTAATTGCTTTGTGCACTGAATTATTGTTATAGATCCAATCCGAATCATAGACCTGTCCTAAGCTGGGCTTTATACGTGTATAACTAAGATAGAAACGCTCTGTTCATTGATACAAAGCAAGGCTTGTGTAAGCTTGGAGAATTAGTCATCATTTTGTTTGATGAGAGTTCTATATTAACTCTTGCAGGCATAATCTTATCTGAAAAAAATCCGTGAGGCACGATATCTGTTTATTGGATGCTTAACTTTTGTTGCATTCAAACTAAATGTAAGCATGATAGTGTTGAAAAAACTTAGTTCCAAAGGATTGCTTATAGTGGTAGCATCTACAAATCATGTCCAACATATATAATTCGGTGTCTTATTTATATCAAACTTGAACTGAAACCAAGGAGAATATTCATCCTTAGTCAAGCTTTACGGATGCTCAACTTTGGTTTCTTGAGGCTATAACTAGTGCGAGTTCTTCGCTGATTTGCATACATTGTCTTCAAATAAGCGTCTATGCCACATTTTCGTATCTCTGAGTAATTTTCTTATGCAAGAAGAGTCTTGTAGATGCAAATGTTGGCAGCTTTGAGTTGTGTTATATTGAAATCTTATCATAAACACGGTTTAAATTGACAAGTAATTGGGCATTCCTTATTCTAAACTTCATTTTTTCTATTTTTTTCCTACAGGTATGATCCCTCTACGGGTATTTACGGCATGGACTTCTATGTTGTTTTGGAACGACCAGGTTACCGTGTAGGTCGCCGCCGTAGATGCAAATCAACTGTTGGAATTCAGCATAGAGTCACCAAAGAGGATGCCATGAAGTGGTTCCAAGTCAAATATGAAGGAGTTATTCTCAACAAGTCTCAAAATATATCCTAGAAAAGGTTCTTTCTTTACTATCTTTGATGGCATGTTCAAATTTTGGTAATATGTTTACTTATTTAAAATTTGTCTTTCAGAACTTTAATTTCTTTTTTAAGGAGTTTTTTACCCTTTTTTATTTTATATTGTACTTCGTTTTAACTCTTTGGACCACATTGAGAGTTAATATTCACTTTTTTTGGTTGATACAATGTCAGTTGTTTTGTTAAAACCATACTACACAGTAAATTTTCCAAGATCTAGCGGCTCGTTGTATACAAGTGTTTTGTTCTTTAAACGAAAAGCAAATATCTCGACAATAGTTTTCTCCGCAACTCCTCACTCCAATAAGATGTCTGTTATTAAATCCCTACTTTTTTTCATGTGTGAGAACAAGATAGGATTTCAATTTTATGATATTCTAAAAAACCACTTCTTTTTCAAGTCGTACATTTACACGATTCATGACACCAGTGTAAGAACTTAGAAAGATGTATAACAGGGGGTTCAAGTTTTACCTTTTGAGGAAATGATGTCTCAAACCAGAGTGAGCTTATGGTATCCCTATGGATTCGTGGACTGGTAAAATGAAGTCGTCTAGGCCAGAATGGAAAAAGCATAACAAAAGAGGAAGAAGAAAAAACATGGGGCAATGATTTATGGGGCTTAGCATTAAATATTTGGGCCCCATCCAAATGTACATTAGACGACTCTTCTTTTATTTGAAGCAAAGGTTAATTCCATAAACAAACTGTTTCCATTATCATCTACTACTTTTCATCATTATAAATTATAATTGCCTACCCATTACCCAATCGACCTGTTACCCCATCTTACAATCTATCTTCTGCATGTATCATTTATGGGAAGTGCATTCTGTTTCCCCTCTACTACCCATTGCTTTGCTTCTACTTGACTTCTCTAGATATTCCAATCAGAATGGTTTAAGACGGAATCTTTCTTTAACTTCATCAACTTATTATCTTATTTAACCAGATAAAGCATATATTCAAGAAAGAAAAGAAAACAACACAGGACCATCAGTTTTTCTATTAATAATGCAAAATAGATATTCTTGTAATGGAAGGAAAGTACAATACTGAAGATAACATGTCTCTCATTATGAATTGCAAATGTAATTCTTTTTCCGGATATTTCACCATCAAAGTTAAGAAAATAAATCATTGAACATACAAATCCAGAAAATGGAACCACTGGCACCCAATTCAATTCCATCCTCACCCACCCGAATTTAAAACAAAAAACAAAAAGATTTTTTCTCATTGACAAGTGTAATATCGTACTTATGTGTGAGATCAGATGATGAATTAAACTCTGTTTCCAAAATAATGTTTCTACTCTAATCCAACTTATGATGGCGATTCCAAAGCTGTGTAATCTCAACGACAACACTTGGACAAGAGAACCGAGAAAACAATGAGAAAAACTAAGGAAGAGAGCCCAATTGCCACTCCAAGAACTACCTTGTTGGGCCCGTGATGATGATTGTCTTCCTTGTGACTAACATCATTCTCATCACTCCCATCATAATCACTCCCACTATCATCCGACACTGAATCACCATCGTCGGCGTCTTTAGCCGGCGGTGGGGGTATCGGCATACCGTGTTTGTCACAAGGAGCAATACCAAGATTTAACTTCGACGATAATATCGAATGGTTATAGCATAGGTTGTTATTCCCCTGAATCTTGAACACTTCCAACCTCTTGATGAACGACTCATTGAAAGGAATTACCCCATGAAACATATTGTTCTCTAGATTCAAGTACTTCAAGCTTTTCATCTCCGAAATGAACCTAGGAATCGTCCCGTTCAACTGGTTGGAACCCAGATCAACATGCATTAGCCCTGGGATGGCTGAAAAAGACTCCGGGATTGGTCCGGACAGTGAATTAGAGGCTAACGACAAGTTTCGCAGCGAAATCAAGTCCCCAATTGAAGTGGGGATTTCACCTTTGAGCCAGTTTAACGACAAATTCAAGGTTTCAAGATTTTCAAGCAATGTAATGGAGGTGGGTATTTTTCCCCTGAGCTTATTGCCGGAAAAATCGACATGGGTGAGGTTGAGATGAAGATGTTTAGGAACAAAACCCGTGAGATTGGCATGAGAAATGGTAAGAGACCTGAGAGATTTCATATTGCCAAGAATGACATAAGGGCCAGAGGCAGTAATAGAGACATCGGAGACAGTGAGCTCAGTCAGGTTCCGGAGGCGGCTGAGCCAGACGCCAGTAAGCTTTCGAAGACTATGAATGCAAGTGAAGGAGCGGAGGGAAGAGGCGAGATCGGAAGGGAAGCGAATGGGGGAAATGGGGCAGTTGAGGAACTGGAGAGATTGGAGAGTGGAGAGGGACTTGAGGGCAGTGAAGGATAAAGCAACGTCGTCGGAGCAGTAGGCGAGGCGAAGGGAAAGAAGGTGGCGGAAGGGGGCAGAGGAGTCGCAGAGAGTGGCATTGTGAAGGGAAGACGGAGAACATGGGTCTCTAGAAGTGGGAATGTTCAGAGATTGAAGGGCTCTTAGTTGCTTCGGGTCAAGGGTCGAGGAGGACGACGGCGACGGTGAGGAGGTTGGGGCGGCGGTGGGAGAAATAGAGGATGTAATGGGAAAGAGAAAAAGGAAGAGGAGGAGAAAGAGAAAGAGAGGGGATGGAAATGGTGAGGGTTGTTTGGGCTTCATTATGATGGTAGTTTGTAGAGTATAGGGGTTTAGAGGTCGAGAGGTTTGATTTTGAACAGAAACAGAGTGAGAAGTGAAGTGAGAAGAGGTATAAAAGAAGAGAAACACAGGAAATGATGAAGAAGAAGAAGATGGCCCACCAATCGAAACCTTTTGGGGAACGTGTCATCTTTGTCCTAAAATGCCCCTATTCACATTTTAGAATACCAAATTAATCCCACTAATTAATTTTTGTAATGGATTTTCGTATATTTTGCAACGTGTCTTCGGATCTTAAATTCAAGAGGGAAAAAACTTACCGCAGCGGGCTCTACCAACCATTCCTCCATTCAAGAATATTTGGGATTGGGAGTTGGATTTTCTTTTAATTTATTAAAATAAATTAAGGGGTTAGTATGTAAAACTTCTATAAAACAAAAACAGTTAGAGATTTGTTGTAAAAGCCGAAACAAACATCAGCTTATAAATAGAAAAATCACTTGGAATGAAAAATCATAAAGAGAGGAAAAGAGTGGACAACTTATATGTGAGATCCGTAAAATTTCTTCTTTTATTCTCAAAATAAAACACTACTCGCAACCTAGTGGATGTACATCCTAAGTGATCCAACCACTTTAGAATTCTTTGTTTTATTCTTCTTCTTCTTCCTTCAACTCCTTATTGAAATCGTCTCCGTAAATCACTATCGTCTTCAAGAGTTCTTCATTGCCAGAAGCTTTTTCTTATTTCTTTGCATGTGCCAAAGAGTAAAGTGAAATTAGGAAAAGTCATTGAGGTATTTTTAGTGTAAAAACATGTCTGCTAGGTGTGAAATAATCTCACTGCACGTATCAACCTCAACAAATTGGTATTAGAGCTTGGAAAGTTCAAGAAAGGTTCAATTTCTTGATCAAGAAAATGGTCGTTGTTCACTACGAAATAAAAAATTCGATGGAAAGAGAGATTTCGCATTATGGAAAACAAAAATAAAAGCTATTCCTGGCCAACAAAAGACCATTAAGAGGACGTTTGGGACAAATAAAAAAATGATGAATGTAAAATAGTAAAAACTATAGCAAAGAATGATGAATGTAAAATAGTAAAAGCTATAGCAAACAGTAAATACTGTAGCAGATGTGGGGTTTTGAAATAGTATGCTATTGGGGAATATAAAATAGTATTTAGTCATTGTCCCAAACATCTCAGAAGGCTCTTATGGATCCAACCAGTTGAAGAAAAAGAAGCAATGAGAAGTGCTGCTTATGGAGCAATAGTGTTAAATCTAAGTGATAATGTTCTTAGAGAAGTAATAGATCAAGAATCGACATACCTAATGTGGTAGAAACTTGATGAATTGTACTTATTAAAGGACCTACCAAATCAAGCATATGTGTTAGAGAGGTATTTCACCTTCAAAATGGATCCAAGTTAGTCCTTAACAGATAACCTAAGTGAATTCAAAAGACTCTATTGAATTCAAGAACTCAGAGATAAAACTGGTGATGTGAATGAGTCATTCATTCTTCTAAACTCTCTCCCTGATGCTTACAAAGAGGTAAAAGCAGTCTTGAAATATCGCAAAGAAAAGATCACAACAAACATTGTTATTTCTGCTATCAAGATTAAAAAACTTGAAATTTTATCTCAAAGGAAAGAACAAAGTAACGGGGAAGACTATTCTCAAAGGGTAAACCCAAGAATCAACATAAAGAAGGCAAAAATCAGAAGGATAAAAGCAAATTAAAATGTAATTTCTATCACAAAATAGGCCATAAAAGGCAAGATTGTTTCTTCTTAAAAAAGAACCAAAATCAAAAGAAGCAAAAAGAAGAACAAGCAAAAGAATCTAAAGTTGTGGCATGAGTAGCTGAACAAGGTTTTTTTGTCTTTTCTGATGCTCTAACAACATTCTAGTATAGTGCCAATAGAGAAGACTCAAATGAAATACACGTGTGGGTTATCGATTCGGGATATACCTTCCATATGACACCTTAAAAGAGTTGGTTCACCACCTACAAAAACTGGGATGGAGGCTTGGTTACATGGGCAATGACAACTACTGCAAAATCATTGGAATGACTCTCTTTAAGATTCAAAGATGATTTTGTAACTTTGTTAAAAAATGTTAGGCAGGTGTTAATACTAAAGAAAAATCTTATTTCCTTAGGAATGTTGGATTCTATTGGATGTGAATACTATGAATACGAAGGAAGATTTGAGGATAAAAGAGATTCAAAAGTAGTATTAGTTGAATGAAAAGAGCCAATGAAAGATCTCGAAGAGCAGGATGACAGAGCTCAACAAAGGAAGGAGCTTGCAAAAAGGCCAATGGATTTTATTTGATTAAAGATGTTCATAGAACTCAATATGCACTAATTGTTTGAAGTGTCTAACTGTTAGAGGCTGACCTATGGCACATATGCTTATCACATCAACAGTAAAGATTTGAAGATATTGTCAAACCAAGGATTACTTCCAGCTGGTCTATCAGAAAATTTGAGTTTCTGCGAACATTGTATCATTGGAAAAGCTACAAGGCAATGTTTTTCAAAAGAAAAACATAATACAAAAGAAATCCTTGACTATGTCCATTCTAATATATGGGGACCTACCCAACCACCTTCACTTAATGGATCTAGGTATTTTCTATCTCTTATTGATAATTTTTCAAGGAAAAGTTGGGTTTTTTCTTAAAAAAAAATGATCAAACACTTGATAAATTCAAAGAATTGAAGGTTTTAGTTGAAAAACAAACTTCTAGACAAATAAAATATCTTAGAACAGATAATAGGGTTAGGTTTTGTAATGAGGAATTCAACAACTTCTGTAAACAAAATGGTATAACTAAACATAGGATTGTTACGTACATACCCTCAACAAAATGAAGTAGCTGAAAGGCTAAATAGAACCATAATGGATAGGGTTAGATGTCAAATGTCAGATGGTATGATACCTGAAAATTTTTGGACATAAGCTATTTCTTATATTGTTTATACATTAAATAGATGTCTACACCACTTCATAAATTTCATAACACCTGAGGAAAGATGGAAAAAACACTCTTCTAAACTAGAGAACCTTAGAGTTTTTGGTTGTGCAGGGTTTGTACATCAAAATTAGGAGAAGTTAAAGCCTAGAGACATTAAATGTATGTTTATTGGATTTATAGAAGGAGTAAATGGCTTTAAAATGTGACATCTAATTGAGAGAAAGTGTATACTCAGTAGAGGTATTTTTTTTAGAGAAGAAAAAATGTTTATGATGAGTAAAAGTTATGAAGAAAAAGACTCTAACCTAGAAATTGTAAATTTTGAGGTGGAACAACTTTCTAATTCAAATAACACTATAGAACTAAATACTGAGATTCCTGAATCTAGTGTAGAAACCACTGAACAACAACCTATGAACATAGAAGATAATGAATCTTAAGATGAAGAAGACCTCACAAACTATAGCTTAGCGAGAGAGACAAAGAAGGACAATTACTCCTCCATCTAGGTACTGTGAGGCAGACTATGTGAGTGTAACCTTAAATACCATGACTAAACTGAATGAACAAGAACCACTTACCTTTAATGATGCAATAAGTTGTAAAGATGCTAAAGTATGGATAAATGTAATGAATGATGAAATGGCATCAATGAATAAAACATGAGAATTAGTCTATCTACCTAAAGGAGCTAAAGCAATTTCTTGTAAATGGGTTTATAAACTAAATGATGAAATCTCGATATTTAGCCACCTAGATTTAAGGCTAGGCTAGTGGTAAAAGGTTTCACACAAAGAGAGGGAATAAATTATATTGAAATATGCTCACTTATTGCGAAACAAACTACTATAAGAATGTTGCTTTCATTAGTTGTTCAAAATGATTTTCATTTAGATCAATTAGATGTAAAAATAACATTCTTATATGGAGACTTAAGAGAATTGATATACATGAAACAACCACAAGGATATGAAGAAAAAGGGACCAAGAAGATCATGTGTATTTACTTAACACGACCATTTATGGACTCAAGTAGTCTCCACGGTGTTGGTATAAACAATTTGATGATTTGATGATTAAAATTAACTTTAAAAATTCTTATGACAGTTGTACTTAAATTAATTCAACCTCATATACCACAACTGTATACCTATTGTTGTATGTGAATGACATGCTAATTGCAAGTCAATCCAAAGAAGTTCTCAAGAGAGTTAAACCTTCCCTAAGGGAAAGGATATGAAAGGTCTTGGTGAGTCCAAGAAGATTTTGGGAGTTGAAATCTCTAGAAATAGAGAAAAGGACACTGTAACAATCAGTCAACATGATTATTGCAGCAATATTCTAAAAAGATTGAATATGCTAGAGGCCAAAATAGTGATAATACCTCTAGCACAACATTTCAAGCTTTCATCAGAGAATTCACCTAAAGAAAATGAAGGGGACTATCTGATCAATATGTCAAAGATACCCTATTCTTAGGTGGTTGATAGCTTGATGTATTTTATGATATTTACAAGGTCTGATTTATCGTATTCTACTAGTTTGATTAGTAGATATATGTCAAAACTGGGCAAGAGACATTGGAAGACTATAAAATGGATATTTAGATATCGTACGGGAACACAAGGAGGCAAGTTATTGTATAAAACTTGTGAAATGGAGCCCTATGAAATCTATGGGTTTATGGATGTTGATTACGCTGGAGATCTAGACAAGAGAAGGTCTTAAACGATTATGGCTTTTTTCCTACATGGAGGCAATCTTCCAAGTTAAAAGGCTATCCTACAACCGGTTTTGACTTTATCCTCCACATAAGCTGAATTTATATCTTTGTCAGAAGCTGCCAAAGAAGGTCCTTGGTTAAAAAGGTTATTAAAGGATTATGAAATTAAAAAAAAAATCATAAAGATTTACTGTGATAACCAGAGCGACATACATTTATCTAAGAATAAACAATTTCACAATAGATCAAGACATATAGATATTAAATTTCATTTTGTAAGAGAATAAATTGAAAAATGAGTTGTTGAAATCCTTAAAGTACATACTGATAGAGTAAACTAACATGCAGCGGAATAAATTAGAATTAATAAGCACTCTAATTACACTTAATTTGAATTTATAAACATGCATTGAAACAAAATCTCAGAGAAAGAGTTTCAAGAACTATAACATTTGATGAATCTCTTCAAACACAATTTTACTCCACGAATTGAGACTTCAAATTTGCAATGGACCACCACAGAGACATTCTCTACTATTCTCAAGCTTGGAATGTGTGGTGGAAACACTAAATTGAGGCCAATAAAGTTGAGATGGATGAGGGTTTGGAGAGGAAAAATTTATACAAAATTTCAACAACCAATTCACTTGCATCGATCTCAAATTGAAGTCCAACACTTCAATTTATAAATGAAGACCATGCACTTCAGCTTGCAAGGCTGATGCCACTACAATTTTCATTGAAATTGAAGTAGTATGAGGTGGAATTTGAGTGGAAAAATCCAAACTTGGATTTTTCCATTTCTCTTTTCTTTTTCTTTTTTTTTTAAAAAAAATTTAAATCCAATTTAATTTTATAAGATATGATTAATTCTAAAACTTAATTTTGATTTTTCAAAAATCAAAATCTAAACGAACTTTTATTAATATTGAATTTTCAAAAAATTTCAATTAATCAAATTGCCAATAATTAAATTGGATAATTAATTAAACTAAATTAATTAATTAAATTTAATAAAAAATATAAAATATTATATTTCACCTCATCAAATATTTAAATCATTATTTAAATATTTTCGAACTCTCCAATTTCGTCAATTATATCTAATATAATTAACCAAACCCTAAATTGAATTCAAATTCAAAACCCTAATGTCAGTTTGAACATTTCAAATCTGCTCAATTCACTAATCCAAGATCGTTTTAAGAGCTAGTAGAGGGATCTTATGGATCTACAGATCATGAGCTCCAACGATTTGAGATTATTTGGCTAAACTCTTTAAATCGAATTTAATCAATGTTCGTTAACTTCGAGACACACCACTGTAGCTCGATAATTGCAATCTCCTCACTCTAGATATATTTCTATCCATTTTAACCATGATCAGTAAGTCGATCCTTCACATGTCGTTTGTATTTACATCTAGGTCAAAATTATCGTTTTACCCCTACAAATACATCTTACTTTTTAAGCTCACACTGATCCTCTATTGAACAATTTGGTTTATAATCCAACTTATAAATCACATCCCTCTCAATCATGAGAGGGCGAGACCCCATTGTTTAAGACTAGGAATCAGTGCTTAAGAGAACAACCTATCTGCTAACCCTAAGTCGGGTGGGAGTGAATTCCATCTTGCAGAACTATGTCCCCAGCTATCTATCCAGTCTTATTCTCAAAATGGGAGGTTTATTGAGCAGTGTTGTTGGACTACTTTCACCTATGCAAATAAAAAGATAATTCCGAATAAACATGAGTTCATAGTTAGCTTAGGATTAAGATCAAGTTACCTTAGGTGTGTGAGTTTTGAAATAGTCAGTTTTAACAATAACGGTCGTTATAAAGAAAAAAATGACTATTTTGAAGTCCGACTTTATGCAAACTCATTGCATAGGATGCCCCATTCACATGTCTCCACATAAATGATTTTGGGATCACATCATTTGTATCAGTATACAAAATAGGTCGCATCCGATAGTGTCACCAAGATGAGGTACCCAATCGCATCCATATACTTATAGACCATTTTGGTTATATACTAAAACTTGATCCTCTTTTATGTTGCCACATAAAGTTAAAGTATTCATATTTATAGTCATGGATTCGTTTATTGGATTTTTATAACAGAATACAATATTAAAAACAATTTATTGAATAAAATACTCAATAATATTTTTATTCAAAAATAGAATATGTTAACAATATTTACGAATTGTGAGTTTTAGGACATTCCCAACAATCTCCCACTTGGACTAATACTCTAGTGAGGAAAACATACAAGCATAATGTTTTATAATGTTGAGAAAAATAGAGAGAAAATGCAATAAACTAAGGCATCAAATACTTGAGTCGAGAGTCCTAATCCCACTTGCCCTAGATTATGATGCTCGTAGTCATAGTCTGACTAGGTGGCCCTCGAACACTTTAGTCGAGAGGGCCTTCGTAAACGGATTAACAAGGTTATCTTTTGAGGCTATCTTCGTGACTATCACGTCTCCTTGGTGTACTATCTCCCTGATAAGATGGTACTTTCTTTCGATGTGTTTTCCACGTTTGTGACTTCTTGGTTCCTTGGAATTGGTAACTACTTTGCTATTGTCGCAATACAAAGTAATGGGCAGATGCATATTTGGAACTACTTCCAAATCTATCAAGAACTTGTGCAACTACATTGTTTCTTTAGCTGCTTCGCATGCAGCTACATATTTTGCTTCCATTGTGGAGTCAACTATACAACTCTGTTTGATGCTTCTCCAGACTATAACTCCTCCATTAAGAGTAAAAACTGATTTTGAAGTAGATTTCCTAGAATTTACATCAATCTGAAAATCATAATCAGTGCATCTCGTAAGGATCAAATTCTTAGGCCTATACATAAGTATGTAGTTCTTCGTTCTTCAAAGATACTTGAGGATGTTCTTGACAGTAGTCCAATGACCGTGTCCAAGGATATATTAGAATCGGCTGACGATTCCTACTACAAAGCATATATCAGGACGTGTACACAACATAACATACATTAGACTCCCAATTGCTGAAGCATATGGAATTCTTTTCATTTCCTCAACTTCTTGAGACGTCTTAGGACACTATTCCTTTGATAAAGATAACATACCATTTTTGGAATTTTGCATATTATACCTTGACAACATTTTGTCAATAAAGATGCTTGAGATGGGCTAGCATTCGATTCTTGCGATTTCGAACTATTTTGATCCCAAGAATGCACTGTGCATCTTCTAAATATTTCATTTGGAATTGTGATGCTAACCATCTCTTTACGTCAGCAAAATAACTTGTCTCATTCCCAATGAGCAAGATATCATCAACATAAAGGATTAGGAAAGCTACAGTTTTATTGACCATTTTCTTGTGTACACAAGATTCGTCAACATTCTGTTAAAAGCCATAAGACTTGATCACAATATCACATCTTATATTCCAGGATCTAAAAACTTGTTTTAACCCATAAATGGATCTTTTAAGCTTATCTTTTGTTCTTGACCTTGTTCAATGAACCCTTCTGGTTGAGACATGTAAATACTTTCATCAAGATAGTCATTTAAGAAGGCTATCTTGACATCCATTTGCCATATTTCATTGTCATAATATGCGGCAATGGATAGAAGTATTCTTATTGATTTAAACATGGCATTAGGAGAAAAAGGTTTCTTCATAGTCTAGCCCCTCTTTAGATAAAACCTTTTGCCACGAGTCCGCCTTTATAGGTTTGCACCATGCCAATTTAGTATCACTTTCTCTTGTAGATCCATTTACTACCTATAGGTTTAACTCCATGTGGTTGATCTACAAGTTCCTAGACAGAATTGAAGTACATTGACTTCATTTCCACGTCCATTGATTTCTCTAATGAACAATACAACATAGACAAACTATGTGTGAACATCTGTGTGACGCCACATCGTTCAAGCCTTGGAATCAGCCCTTAAGGGAGCTATCTATCTACTTACCCCTCCCTTGGGGAAGGAGTGAATTACATCTTGTGTAGCTGAGTTCCCAGCTCCCAAATCAGACGAATCCCCAAAATGGTAGGTTTGAATCGGCGACCTGGCCGTCCTTACCCATACAAATCAAAGGACCACCCTCAATGGCAGGAGTTCCCAACTCACTCAGGATTGAAGTCGTTCAACTATGGTCGTTTAGGTGAGATGTAAGTCCTGTCTCTTATACACATCTAGATGTGTATAAGAGACAGGCCTTCGTCATGAACGGTGTTATATAACAAGATGTTGACACTTCGTGGTCAGGTCTTATACAAACTCTTTGTATAGGACGCCCCCGTTCGTATGTCCCCAACACGAACGATCAGGATCAGACCATTTGTGACAAGTCACAACACTTGTGACCATTCCACAAAGCGGGCCGCATTCGTAGTGTTACCAGGATAAGGTTTCCCTCTTATATCCATATACTACAGACCATTTTGGTTATCACTCAAGACATGATCCACTTGTATGTGACCACATACATGCTTGAGTCACATACAGATAACTAAGGATTTTATGTTTATTGATTTGTGGTAAAGCAAATAAAACATGCATATGAGCAAAATACAAGATGTGAAGTAAAATATCATATATTATACAATACAAGCATTCGTACAAATTGTTTACAAACTACAGGACACGAGACTTTAGGGCATCAACCCTAACAATTTTGTCATCCATCCCTTTGTGCTCGAAATGTAAGAACTGACGTTCAAACAAATCTTGCAACGAGTCCATGATATCACGTGCTATGACCATGTTTTCAACACTTTTGGCCAAAACATCAAGTATGCTAGCCAAAATGTGAAGTCAGGCTAATGAATTAGCCTTCATCTACACCTCATGTGCATTATGAACACTTCGCGGTGCATCAAGGGTCGGGACTTGAGGATAGTCTTCAACCATGATAAATTCGAGGTCGTTTACCATGAAATATGTTTTACACAACTCTTTCCACTGTATGTAACCGGCCAAATTAGAGGCATTAAACGAAAAAACATACATGTTACTAAAAACAAAAATACATTGACCTATGTTAGGTTTTAAGCAAATACCTGGTTAAAAAACATACAACATCCAATAAGGTTTAGTAAAACTAACATGAACCCCATGTGACATCTAGTTTCGTAATGACGCTTCAAAGGTTTAGGACAAAAGCCGCAGAGGGGAGGTCAATTATCCCTACTCTGAATTGAGAAATTCTCAACTAGTCATTAATACCAGAACAACTCTTGTTTCTATAATGACTAGCTATCATTGATTTGGTCAAGAAATCATTAACTTGCTTAACAATTTCCCGTAAGTGTGATCTGCCATTTTAGGCCCTAGAGATCTGTCCCTAGCAGCCAATCCGAAGAGAAAAAATCCGATTGAGGCAAAACCTAAAGCGACCCTATCCATTTTTAGAGTTCACTCTGATCTTGACCAACTGCACAAAACCCATCTGAAGGGGGATGTTCCCAGGGCGCCACAAGGGAGTACATAATGATCTCACGGTGTGAACCAATGACAAAGACGATAGGACGTGTTGACACACACCCTTCACCCACCTTACTATAAACATTCTCTCCGTCCACTTTGATATTGACTCATGCAAATACCATTTGAAGGGGCCAAGCATGAATCTCACGGTTTGAACATTCAGAACGTGAGTGGAATCATTGACATATCAGATACATCTCTTCCTCCCATGGAGTATTTTATAACTTAGGGTTTAGTTTACTTAGAAAAAACACGATTAAGAATTTTAACTAAGTGACTTTTTAGGTTTGCCCAAGAGTAACTTTTACCTTGGATATTTAAACAACTTTTGATCATCATCCATTAAACTCTTTAATGGATTCTTTGACCAACTGTCGTATGCATGCAGAAAATCTATCTAATTCACCTTTCCAGGTAGGTTCCCAGGTAGGGGTGTTCCGTTTTCGTCAGCTTAAGTACCCCAACCTAGACAGAACCCTCCTTAGACAAAAGGTTCCTTATAGATAGATTTAATACAATTTTAATCTTTTATGCCAATCAATTTAATCTTATTAAACCGATTAAAAAAGATTAAACTAGGTTGTTAATCCCATTAGAATCTTGAACTGAGGTCTATCTCAATCCAATTTTAAAACCCTTTTAAAACATTAGTTCACCCTAAGTTCGCATGCAACTCTTTCTTATCGATTTTAGTTCTAATTTCTATTATAACACCTATAACAAAAACAACCAAAAACAACCACAACGCAAATCAAACACATACAATCATAACGCTTATAAACAGCTTAAGTGTCATGCTTTATGTATTGTTCATTCATTGCTACATTTTTATATAACACTTATACAAACAAGCAACAAACCGAGCAAAACATGCTTTCATTCACCCTTATACTATAGCGCTTACAATATAAAGATGATACATGAATATGCCCACTGCATGCATAAATATAACTCTTAGATTTCATGATGCATGCGCATGCTTTCTTGTAATTTCATCATGCCATATTATAACACTTATAATACATGATACATGAATGATTACACAACCTAAGGTGAGTTTCAAATCTATATGTCAAACACTTTGCCATATAAACTACATACATCTCATGTATAATAAACAATTGTTGATGAACCGGGAAAAATTGCCTCAAAATCCTCAAATCTAAAGCTAACTATTACAAAAACAAAGAGTCTCCGATTCAAATAGGCGAACCGGGTCTTGAATTGTCCGATTGAAGTCTGTGTCTCCACTGATCGTGTTCCAAAACACCTCGTGATCGTCTATACAAATGAACAAACGATTTACTTAATCATTTACCTATGCTTCCAGAGCTAAACAATCGTTTAGCAAGGATCGTGTACCTTTTACTATGCGATGAGGCACGAGGTACGTGATTGTGCAGCGTGCTCCGCAACACAAGCCTTATATGATCGTCTAAATGACTACGATTTGATGAAATACGATCGTCTAAACGATCACTGAGTGAGCTCCTTCGTCTCGTATACCGCATGATCGTGTAGTCAATGACCATACGATGAGCATGCTAACTACACGATTGTTTAGTGCGCGGCTTTTTCTAAATGATGAGCATCATATGCTTCTACTATGATCATCTACCTCCAGCGTCTTCGCGATCGGGCAACCAACGCTATGCGATAGAGTAAATGATTTACCCCATCATTTAGTAAATACTACACGATTGAAAAGAAAATTCTACACGATTGTTTAGATAAATCCCAACGATCGTTTACGTGAGACTACATGACACGACCAACTCTTGATCTTCTTCTTTGCTGAGAACTGCATTTCCATGCTTTGAAACTTCATCATGAACGACTCGACTAACTCAAACACTTTGAATTACAGACTCGATTGCTAGTAAATTATGCCCAAAAACACAGGGGCCCTTACAAATTAACACTTTGTAATTTAAAGAAAGCTTTAAACAGAGGCAATTAACCCGTAAACATTCATTAACCCCATCCACAAACGCATTTAACAATTAAATGTAATGCAAAAACCCAACACGACTGTAAAATAAGTTCAAAACAGAAGTGAAATTTGAAATATTAGAACAACCTAGCTCTGATACCAATTAAAGGAAATTGGACATGAGGATTTCCATGAGCAGCAGAATGGTCATTCCAAATTTCAATCGTATTTGAACATACATAATTACATTCCACAAATTAAAACATACAGGCTATGCACCAAAATGAATTTACAGCATGCTTTCTATAAGATCAAGGGAAAAAGAATATACATACCTTTGAAGACTCATCTTGAACAACCTTGATCACAAACGCTCGTTCACATCAAGACGACAATCACGAATGCTCGAACACTACGACCGCTACACTGCACGATCAATGCGACCACGAACACAGTGAACGACCTCCAATAACCTCGACTATGTCGAGTTGAGTACGACACCACCACAATGGCTACCTTGGTATCCTCAGTGTGAGAATCTAGAAGTGGGGGCTCTGTGTGGACTTGGTTAGAGGACGAGACTGGAGGAAGAACAATCGTGTAAACAATTGAGCAAGTGGGAGATGAGAAGGTCTATCGTATAGACGATGCCCAATTGTTTAGAAGAAGCTCCGCGATCGTTTAGCAAAAGCTCCACGATCGTTTAGCTAATCGGCCGGCTGAGTGACTATCGTATAGAACCACTCCATAATCGTCTAGTTTCTCTTCAACTGTCGTTTAGTAAATCGTATTTACTTGATAGCCAACCATGAGTAACTTTTGAGAATAGAAACTCTCAATTCATCAACTACTAAATTTAGGAAAACATTTTTCCTTTTATCTCACGGTTACCATGAAACTACCAATAATCTTCCGCTCAATTGGTTATTAGAGAAAAAGAGATAATTACCCAATAATTAATATAATTATAAATATATATGATAACCAACTTATCATAGTATATTTATAACCTATAGTTGTAATATTTCATCTCATGAAATATATAAACCACATCTATTTTTTTATTTCATGGTCCTTAATGTAAATCTTATTTACATTAGTCCTCCACTTAATGTAGCTTATACACCACCCCGATCATATCATATCATATATAATCGAATTACCTCTTTTCATTTTGAACATTTCAAATCAACACTAATAACTGATTCTCAACTTAAATCCATTGAGCTACCAAGGGGATCTTATGGACCTGTAGCTCGAAGCTCGAATGGTACGTGAATAACTGATTAAACTCTTTAGTCATGGGATCCACCATCCGTTAACTACCAGACACTCCACTAAAGACCAACATCTGAACTCTCATGACTACAGATATATTATGTGCCCATATCAACCAATCAACAATGCGATAACCCTTCACAGATCGCTCGTAAGTACAGCTGGACCAATAATTGTTATGCCTCTATAGTTAAATCTAACTCCTTAAGTAACACTGATCCATCTAATGAACATAAGTCATAGTCCTACTATGACTGAGTCCTCTCTTCCAAAGAAAAGCTGTGGCCACTATGTTCAAGCCCCGGAATTAGCCTTTAAGGGAGCAATCTATCTACTTACCCCTCTTTAGGGAAAGAGTGAATTCCATTTTGTGTAACTGAGTTCCTAGCTCCCAAATCAGACAAATCCCCAAAAAGGTAGGCATGTTGAGTTGGCAATTTGGCCATTCTCACGCGTACTAATTAAAGGACCGCGCTCAAAGGCAGAAGTTCCCAAAGCATTCAGGATTGAGGTCATGTCACCTATGGTTGTTTAGGTGAGATGTAAGTCTTCAGTATCAACAACGTTATATACATAGACGAATCATCTCGTGGTCTGGTCTTATACAAACTCTTTGTATAGGACACCCCCGCTCGTATGTCTCCACATGAATGGTCAGGATCTACCATCTGTAGTAGTTCACAACATTTGCAAACCTCTACAAAGCAGGTTGTATCCATAGTGTTATTAGGATTAGGAATCCCTCCTTAATCCTTATACTACAGACCTATTTAGGTTATCACTTAAGGCATGATCCACTTGTATATCTCATATATATGCTTAAATTTACATACAATAACCATGGAGATTTTTTTTATTGAATATGAGTAAATGCCAGACAAAATAACTCTTACTTTATTCATAACAATATGTATAAATTACAAACTACGAGACTCTAGGAGAATTAGGACACCAATCCCAATAGATCTTTTCAGAAATTTTTTCTGTGAAACAATGTTTGCTTCACTTTCTTTTAATTTCATCATCGATTGGTAAGTCTGAAGTTCGTTTAATAGAGTAGTTAGGTTAAATTAATCTTATTCATTACAACACTAGTTTAGAAGGTCAAGAAACTCTTCAGAAGAGACTCTAAGATCATACTAACTTGAGTAGTCACATCTATGATAGCCCCGTGAGCTTTTGCAATATTAAAATGGACCATCATGTCTAGGACTTGCTCTCTAACATTGGTCCCATCTTTCATGTGTGAGTTATAAACATATTTTATAGTCTCATGTCATACTGAAGATGACGGTTGCCCGAACATCTCTTGCAACGAAGCCATGATTTCATGAGCACTAGGCTTCATGTTTCTTATTGAGCACATTGGATATGCTCGCCAAGATGTAGGCTCTCACCTTATCATTAGCCCTTACTCATCTATCATAAACTTTCTGAACATTTCGGTTAATATTTGAACTGGGAAGAAGAGGACATTCCTCCGTTAAAACAAACCTTAAGTCGTCAACCACTAGAATTGTGTTTATATTCAATTTCCAGTTAGAGTAACCTTCTCCATTGAATTTGTTGAAAGTAAGAAATTGCATAATCGAGTTTGACATTGTTGAAAAATATACAAATTCTATAAACTTATGCATCTAAATCCAATTTTAGCAAAAATAATAAAGTACCCATATTTCTTTATTTATTTGCAACGATACTTTAGTGAGTTAGAATAGATGCTACCGAAGGGCAGTCAAATACTCCTTCAGTGAAGTAAGACAATCTTTACCAAATACTATATCCAAAATAACTCTTATTCCTTTAGTTGTTTGGTTACCGTTTTCGGTCAAGAACTTTACTAACATTTAGTATCTCTTATAAGTGTGACTTGCCATTTTCAGATATTATAGAATGGTATGAACATGCCTCCTGAATTGGAAAACAATGTTCAAGATGAAACCATAAAACTCTATTCATTTTTTTAAGCTTGGGTTGTTCCGAATCCTATGTTACAACCGTCCAAAGGGATCACTACAGTTCACGACTAGCTAGTATTTCCTAAAAATGAAAGCAGACGCAACATAGGAATCTCACAGTTCAAACTAATGGAGGAGACCGTAGGATATGTTGACACATTTCCTTCACCCACTTACTATGGACTACTTCTTCCATTCACCTTGATATCGACCTATGCAAACACTTTCTAAATGGAGTAATCGCGGTAAAAGCGACACGAAGCCAAGCATGCATCTCACAGTGTGAACTCTTGGGGACGTGAAAGCTAAAAACGATATATCGTATATATTGTTAACCTCCCCCTAAAGTATTCTAAATGTTTAGGTATTCTTTTACTTAGGTATATTCCGGCTAATTTTAAACAACATAAGTCTATATGATTTATTCAAGTATAACGGTTATATTTGGATTTAAACCTACGATGTCTAGGTGTTAAACTAATTTTAAACCTCACACTGCTCACGCAAACTCATAAAACCGGTTAACAACGCTCAACATTTCGGTTATAATCCCCAGGTAGTAGGTGTTATATAAACCGTCAACTTAAATACCTCCAGCCTTAGACAGGATTATGAACCGATTGAGTTTGTGACCGTATTTTATAAGATAACGATCTATTTTAACTATTAAAACAAGTTGTTAACCTAAGTGAGCATGCTAATAATATTTGTTATGAATTTTAATGTCGAATATGATTTTATAACAATTTTTAAAACAATAGACATGCCATCCATCCATAACATACATCAAAAGCATTCAAAATTAACATAACACTTATATTGGTTTTAAAAAACCCCAAACATACATACTATATATTATAACTACCTTATAACATAATATTATGCATGCAACATGCTTTCCTATGGTGAGATTTTAAGTCTAAATGACATACTATATGCACAAACATGTTTAGTTTAAATATAACATATATCACATGCATAAAATACTTAAACAACACCAATATGGTTCAACTTTGGCATCCTAAACAAGCAAAATAACTAATTATTACAAAAACAACCCAAAAACAGCTTCAAAAGAGGTATGAACCACTCGATCAGACCTAAACCAGACTCGAACCGCTCGAACCTGCCTCCAAATGCTCCAATTGAGGTTGAACCAAACTAGATGTTGCTGAACCAAACTGGATGAAGACCAAACTGGTCAAACTGGGTATCCTTCGCACGAACTAGCTCACGAACGCGTGCCTTTCTGGATTGGGATAAATAACATTATGACATTCCATCCTAGTTGCAACGCCTCGGGCTGAATATGAACAACGTTGCAACGCTCTCCTTGTAGCGTCGTGACACTGCAAGGCAGAAGCTTGATTCCAGGTTTCTGCAACACAACCACGCTTGCTTTGATCTTCAATTGCAGCCTAATTTCAACTCTAATGACTCCAATAAAATTAAGACACTAGAGCATACATATAAGCTCACCAAACAAGAGACAATTATAAATTAAACTTCATAATTAAAGAAAAATCTAATGCCAAAGTTGAATTTCCATCATATCAGTCAACCAAATATGCAATTATAGAGTTTCACCCCTTAAACTCACATTAACGTTAATTGAGTGCTTAAACATGCCCTGATATCAATTGATAGAGTAAACTAACATGCAACGGAGTAAATTAGAATCAATAAGCACTCTAATTACACTTAATTTGAGTTTAAAAACATGCATTGAAACTAAATTTCAGAGAAAGGGTTTCAAGAACTACAACCTTTGATGAATATCTTCAAACATAGCTTTACTCCACGAATTGAGACTTCAAATTTGCAATGGACCACCTCAGAGACCTTCTCTATTATTCTCAAGCTTGGAATATGTGGTGGAAACATTGAATTAAGGCGAATAGAGTTGAGATGGATGAGGGTTTGAAGAGGAAAAGTTTCTGCAAAATTTCAGCAACCA
Organism: Benincasa hispida; assembly: GCF_009727055.1. NCBI lineage: Eukaryota > Viridiplantae > Streptophyta > Magnoliopsida > Cucurbitales > Cucurbitaceae > Benincasa > Benincasa hispida. The sequence goes on along the minus strand of NC_052351.1, from coordinate 5,682,119 downwards.
ATTCACTTACGTTGATCTCATATTGAATTCCAATACTTTAATTTATAGATGACCATGCAATTCAGTTTGCAAGGTTGATGCCACTTCAATTTCAATTTAAATGGCATGAGGTGGAATTTGAGTGGGAAAATCCAAACTTTCCCTTTTTTTTTTTTTTTTTTTTTTTCTTTTTTATATAAAAAAAAATTAAAAAATGTTTAATTTTATAAAATATGATTAATTCTAAAACTTAATTTTGATTTTTCAAAAATCAAAATATAAATGACGTTTTATTAATATTGAATTTTCAAAAAATTTCAATTAATCAAATTGCCAATTTTGGATACTGATTTCAAAATTGAATTAAATTGGATAATTAATTAAATTAAATTAAATAATTAAATTTAATATCAAATATCAAATATTATATTTTACCTCATCAAATATTTAAATCATTATTTAAATATTTTCAAACTCGCCAATTTCGTTAATTATATCTAATATAATTAACCAAACCCTAAATTAAATTCAAATTTAAAACCATAATTTCGATTTGAACATTTCAATACTCATTCACTAATCCAAGATCGTTTTACGAGCTAGTAGAGAGACCTTATGGACCTACAAATCATGAGCTTCAATGATTTGAAATTAATTGGCTAAACTCTTTAGACTGAATTTAATCAATGTTCGTTAACTACCTAGACACCCCACTATAGCTCGATAGTTGCACTCTCTTCACTATAGATATATTTCTGTCCATTTTAACCATGATTAGTAAGTCGATCCTTCATAGGTCGTTCGTATTTATAACTAGGTCAAAATTACCGTTCTACCCCTATAAATACATCTTGCTCTTTAAGCTCTCACTGATCCTCTATTGAACAATTTGGTTTATAGTCCAACTTATAAATTATGTTCCTCTCGATCATGAGAGGGTGGGACCCCATTATTCAAGACCAGGAATCAGTGCTTAAAAGAACAACCTATCTGCTAACCCTAAGTTGGGTAGGAGTGAATTCCATCTTGCAGAGCTATGTCCCCAGCTATCTATCCAGTCTTATCCTCAAAATGGGAGGCTTATTGAGCAGTGTTGTAGGACTACTCTCACTTATGCAAAGCAAAGGATAATCTTGAATAAACAGAAGTTCATAGTTAGCTTAGGATTAGGATCGAATTACCGTAGGTTAGTGAATTTGAAATAATCAGTTTTAACAGTAAACAATTGTTTTAAAGAAAAATAACTATTTTGAGCTCCGGTCTTATCAAACTCATTGCATAGGATGCCCCCATTCACATGTCTCCACATGAATGATTTTGGGATCACATCATTTGTATCGGTATACAAAGTAGGCCACATCCAATAGTGTCATCAGGATGAGGTATTGAATCTCATCCATATACTTATAGACGATTTTGGCTATATACTAAAACTTGATCATTTTTTATGTCACCACATAAAGTTAGAGTATTCATATTTATAGCCATGGATTCATTTATTGGATTTTTATAATAGAATGCAATATTAAAAATAATTTATTGAATAAAATACTAAATAATATTTTTATTAAAAAATAGAATATGTTAACAATATTTATGAACTGCGAGTTTTAGGACATTCCCAACACATACCACAAAAAACATTGCAGATATGTTGACAAAACCATTAGCTCGAGCAAAGTTCAAATACTGCTCTGGGTTAATTGGATTCTACAATCCTGAAGACAAAGAAGGAGTTGTGATCAGACAAATAAATCAACTGATCATTCTTTTCAAGGTGGAGAATTGAAGAGTTTAGTACCTAATTTAAAACTTCTATGAAACAAAATTACTTAGAGATTTATTGTCAAAGTTGAAGCAAATATCAACTTATAAATAGAAGGCTCATACTTAGAAAAATCACTTAGAATGAAAAATCATAAAGAGAGGAAAACGAGGAAAGCTTATTTATGAGATCTATAAAATTTCTTCTTGTATTCTCAAAATAAAACATTGCTCTCAACATAGTGGACGTAGATCCTAAGTGAAAGAACCATTTTAAAATTCTCTGTTTCATTATTCTTCTTGCTTCAACTCTTTATCGAAATCGTCTCTGTAAATCACCATTGTCTTTAAGAGTTCTTCATCGCCAAAAGCTCTTTTCTTCTTTCTCTAAATGTGCATAAGAGTAAAGTGAAATTAGGAAAAGTCATTTAGGTATTTTTTAAGTGTAAAAATGTCACATCCCCTCCCAGATTACTCCTAGATTACCCTTCTTAATCCAGAAGTGAATGTGACGACAGTAGTTACCAACTCTTTTGCTGGCACTTACTGCCTATCTAACTTGTTAAATTTTGCTCAAACCCGGAATATGTATATATCATCAATATACGAACATATTAACTCAGAACTTAACACATTTAAATTACAGGGTTTCGCAGCATTGTTCATAGATGAATATTACAACTTAGTGAGCCCCATGTAGAATACTAGTCACTAGACAAACACATATGTACTAACTAATACAGGTCTTCAATTACGCTTCCTTCAACCTGTTTCTTTAAGTGGCAGAGCAGCAGTAGAAAAGTCTTTTGGGAACTGATCGCTACCTGAAAGGAAAAAATTTGAAAACATGAGCTAGAAGCCCAGTGAGTGACTTAATAAAACATAAATCTCATGCTTAAATTGAAAGCTCGAAAACATAATACTGGAACTAAAATATGCTAAGCAACCGTGTACATAAAACCTTTAAAACCATTGAATCTAAAAACAAAGCCATGGAAAGATGAGACCCTTACTTCGATCTCTTCGTACTGAACTATGGCTAGAAGAGACCCCTATGTTGATCTCTTTAAATATACCGATGGGCATCTTAAGCAACTTCCTCTAAACATAAACATTGATAACTACTCTTAAACACCATTAAACATCATTATTCCCTAGTTGAGAACGAGTATACATCGCTCTAGATCCCAACGTCTGTTACCGGCCAAGAGACCCATACTTCAGCCTCCCTTTGCTGGTATAAGGCCTAGGAGACCCATACTTCGGCCTCTCATTCAAAACTACCTACGTGCACGTGGAGTTTTCTAAGTACCGCCAACACTTAGGTACATTTACTCAGATACTTTCCTTACTTTCAGTATCTGGTTCATTTAAGCTATCAAGCTCTTGAAGAGTATTAAAAAGGATAGTTTTCAAATATAGTATAGAAATCTCTTTAGGATACCTTCTCTACCTTCAGTATCGTTTTTCATTGTGTTTAGGAATACCAACGCATATACTTTGACAACCTAAGGTATTTAAAACATAATACCTCAAGCTTCATTAAACCTTCCTATAATCGTAACGCATGCTTCATACTTTGTAAAATAAGTTGGCTTAAATCATGTTGAGCTAACTTGTAAAAACCATTAGCATGCGTTAGACATGGAAAACATACTTGGAAAACTCATACATTAGTAAACATCATGCGATGGTCATGCTTTCAATCATAGAAATAAGTTGCTTGCAATCACATAAAACTTAGCATGAGAATAAATTTTCAAAGCATATACTTTATCATTTAGAAACATTAGTCACTCACAGCTCGTCGGGGCTCTTAAACGGTTTATATGCCTCTTCTAGCTCTTCTTGGCCTGAAAGGACATAATTCCCGATTAGATTCCCTAGAATTCTCAGCAAAATGCTTTAGGTAGCTCGCTTACTAATGAAACTTTCACCAACAAAACAACATTACTAGTAAGATGATCATCATGAGCGAGATCATCCTCATCAGCAAGACTTACCACTTTCAGCGAGATTTGTGACTTTTTCAACGAGATTTGTGACTTCTAGCGAGATTTGCGTTCTTAGGGAGATCCTCCTCTTCCTTTACTCACTCTCTCTCGTTTATTTTCTTATCTCTCGCTCACTCTCGCTCATTTTCTTATCTCTCGCTCGCTCTCGTTGCCTGCTTAATCTTCCCAAGAAGCTTTCTGCTTATGCACCGAGTCCCTGTTCCAACTTCAAAAATTCATAACTCAAAATCCAGAACTCTTTTAAAGAAAGTTTCTTCTACAAACTTGTTTAGAATTGAGTTAAATTTCTTACTTTAAAATATCGGCCCCAAATTTCTTGTAATTTGGCTTAGAGCTTCCAATCTTCACTTCGGGCCCTGATTAATCCGAGAATCTGCCCCTTCTGCAAATTCTTCACTTTTTGCTGTTCTCCGTGTGAGATCTTTCTCCAGAAAAACAACCTTAAAAACTAAATTCTCCCAGCTTCCGAACGGCAATGATCTCACTTAATTTGCTCAAGTTATTTTCCAAAATCGAGCTTCTGAAGTTCCTCTCCTATTTATACTACCTTCCACCTCCCTTGTTCAAGGGTTAAACTGCCACCTCATCTAGCATTTAGTGCTTTCGGCCAATTCCCATTAGTGAGTTTCTTTAATTAATTTATTTTTCCTTTCCTTCCTTCATAACCCACATTAGGCCTTCGCCTCATAATATAAATTTAGCACGCATCACATACTCCATCGTCTAACGCCCAACACCTAATGTCTAGTGCCCAACGCCTATAATCTAGCATTCAACGTCTATCGTCCAGCATTCAACATCTATCATCTAGCACTTGTCGTGTAGCTCATCGTCTAGTGCTGATGCCGATCGTGCAGTGCCAACGACCCATCGCTTAACGCTATCATCCAACGTATAGCGTTATCATTTAGCGAGATCCTTCGTATCGTCTAGCTCAATCGTTTAGCAAACGATCTCACTCTCAGCGATCTCGCTGATCTCGCTCTCAACGATCTCACACATAGCCTATCA